>NC_071097.1:29007252-29319252 GCF_027358695.1 Spea bombifrons | reverse complement strand
CCATATTGTAAATAACTGTCTGGGCAATCCAAGAACTGCACCCCAACCCCCAGACTTGCCGCCCTTGACCTAGTCATCTAAGGCCAGAGTACAAAGCTGGGATTGTACTAAAAAGTGTGTAAATTCTCAAGTAAAGGCTCTATAGGAAAACAAAGGAACCAGAGAGGTTTATCTACAGGTTATACCTGCCCCTGGGCATCAAAAGCTAGATAGTTATATTAATAGAAGCAAAACAGCATTATTATTATTTCAATATTTCCTTTCTTTGTCATTAATTTTTCCAGGCTACGTTGCCCTCACCTTGCCAGGATATACACAATCTGTCTCTTTTTTAATAAAAACTCGCACACAACCCGTACCTTTGGCATGTGAAATGGCAGGAATGTTTTATTACTTCCTGGAATACTGAAGCTGTTATTAATGTATAACACACACGAAAGCGTTGTGATTACGTTGACATTTGTCCTCATTTTTTTCCTATTTATAGAACTCAGAATGTGTACAGAATTTTCAAAGATAAATACATGCTGTATGGATTTGTTAATGAATAACATGGAACGCAACAGTTATGAAAAGTTCATTGTTGGAAATCTTACAGATTAACACGGGTTTCAGTTAAAATAATAAGATTTTGACATTTGTGTTCTTTTTTTAAAAAAAAAATCTTTAACTCTTTAGTGTCCCGTAAATATATACAGAGCAACTTTTTTTTTAACCAGGGTTGGAGGACATATAAGGAGAAGCATCTTAAAAGGTTAAAGGATCGTAATATGCATAGCTTGGAATAAAGAAAAGAGAGGGGGGATGCAATAGACACATTTAAATACTTAAAGGGGTTTTACAAAGTACAGGAGTGAAGCTCATGTGAAAGGAGGAGCAATGTTAGAACAAGAGGTCATGGTCTAAAATTAGAGAGTCAGAGGCTTTGACGTAACGTAAGGACGTTTTACATTACTCAGAGGGTAGTAGATAAATTGAACAGTCTCCAAGCAGAAGTGGTGGAGGCTAATACAGTGAGGGAATTAAAACAGGCATGGGATAGACCTAAAGCTTTCCTTACTATTTGACCTGACCAAACACTGGGTAAAAATGGGCAGACTAGATGGGCTGAATGGTCCTCTGCTGTCAAATTCTATATACATGGTTAATCCTATAATTTGGGTTTAGATAACTACATAACATGCCACAAGCAAACAAAGTAAGGCATTCTGTATTAGGTCTGTTTTACACTTTTGGTTACAACTTGCCACAATGTATTTCAAACACATGAATTGTGTGGTTGTTTAAAATAAGACACCATGCAGATACATACGTTGTAGGAAGCGTATGGATATTTTAACTCCACAGCTGCCCTCATAACACTAAATAGCTATTTTGATCTTTAAACTCAGGGATATTGAAGATATTCACATAATAGGGCATGGTTTCTATTTGCTACCATGAGGTTATATATACTGGAAATGTCCAACTACCACACTGACATCTACTGGTCATCATCTATAATGACATCCTTACTATGAATAACACAAACACTGGTCAAACCCCACAGCAAACCTTTTGTGATGCAAATATTACGTTACCTTTATGTATAGAGCCCCAGCAGACTTACTAGCGCTGTTACAATAGGGGACAGTAAACATATTTAACAATGACATTAATGTTGACAATACACAGAATCAATATATAGAATAATGTATAAATTCCAAATACAAGGAAACATACTAATATTATATATTGATTTATACAGCACTATAGAATATAGTATAAACCCCGAAGACCAACGGCCTTCGTTCAGTAAAGTTGCATAATAAATTTTCATTCTACTATTATTTATAAAGAATTATTTATTACCTAACCTAGCCCTTGGAAATATATATTATTATAGTGTTTCTCCTAGGTTTGCTCGGTTCTCAGCTGACCCAATGTAGACACGCACTGAATGCCTAATGGATGTGAAATTTCTGAGCTACCGCAATTTCTCAGTGTTGTTGCTCCTAGCAATTCATTGTCGGAGATATTTTTTTCTTTAAGTACCGATATTCTTTATTAAAGTTTTTTCCCCCCATTAAAAAGGTTACACAAAAATAAAAAAAAAGAAGATGTTGCATTATGCATATTTTCTAACAAAACACATAACATAAAAATAAATTCAGAAAGTATAAAGTTTGCTCAGGTATTCTAAAAGTAAACCAACATGGACTAGAGTCTTTGAAGACATCTTTACTTGATAAAATTGGCCTTATTCCACTTTAATCTTATCTGTCAAATTTGTATTTACCGAGGGCTACCAGCTATTATTGTAGCTTGCCAAATATGAACTCTAAATTACTAGATTTTTAAATATCTCTAAGAAAAGGGAGAAATATTCTCTGCATATTAAAGTAAAACAGGGCAAATTCGGGAGATTGTTCTATATTGCCATCAAGTAAAGTTAAGATTTCTTGAAAGACTCTGGTCCATATTGGTTTCATTTTAGAGCATTTCCACCAAATATGCAGAAAGTTGCCTTCAAATGAATGACATAGCCAGTATTGATCAGATAAATTAGTGTTTGTTTTATTCAATACCTGTCAGAGATATTTGATCAGGAAAAAAGATCAATTGTCCACAGTTGCAGAAGCTGAGACACAGGCCAGATAGATTTACTTTCCATAAAAACTACAGCTTGGGAGATTCTGGTGTTTAAAGCATCTCCTAAATCTGAATATAATTTGGTTGATTCCAATATAAAGAAGACGAAACACGGATATAGCCAAAGAGGAGATAGGAGTCTCCAGTCGAAAGTTGATAATTTTAATCGGGCAAACATGAAAAAAAAATTACACGAGCTTTATGGAGCTCAAACGCAATTGCCATTCTAGTTGAAGAAGAGACCTCTAAGGTCCCATACATTCATGTAATTTTACATCTGTACTCTGTAGCTGATACGCTAGGGGACTTCATTTAGGAATTACACATTTTGTTGTGGGTTGTGGTCTTTCCCCCTTGGTCTGATTATAGCCCACAACAGGGACAATTCAATTTCCCACCACTTTCTATATTCATTTTATTTTAATATATTTTTGAAGAAATTGAGAATGTAAGTCTTTTTTGTTAGTTCTTGTAGCACCCAGTCATTACCATTACCACAAGCCAGATGGCAAATGGCCAGCGGCAACAGAGACATCCCAAATTGGAAGAGGGAGCAGAGTTCAATTATCTTATGAATACCTGTTAAATAATAAAGTTAGTCATATAAAAACATACATCCTCCAGATTGTAAGCTCTCTCCCCCTAATGTATCGGTTTGTCTTAGTCTGTCAATTCTCGTCTTGTCAGACCCATTCAATATATATATTAAGTGCTGCGTAAATTGCAGGCGCTAAATAAATATAAATAAAAGATAATAATAATGAGAATTCCTTTATTGTCCTGTTTTATGTGCACGTCGCCCCCTGGTGGCCGCCCTGTATTTAGTTATATACCGGTATTTACACTTGTAAAGAGATCCATGGTTTACATTTAAAAATGTACATATCTTGAGCCCAACCCAGCAAAGTACTGTGAGGTCCATAATACCTTGACATGAAGTCATATCGCAGAGAGTCTATTTGCTGAAACTGTAATAAAGGACGCTCATGTTCTGCATCTCCCAGATCAAAAATGGATATATTCTAAGGCTTTGTAAATATAATTACTGATATAACTAGCCCAACAATTAGAAGCCCCAGCCTCTGTACAGTGCAGAAAAGACACACTTATTAATAATTTCCAGATTATTAGATTTTTTTATTTTTGGTGCAGCCTCATCCAATTACTTAGAAAGTCAACACAAGTGAACATAGAACAACCTACACATACAACCTCCGAATTTATTAAAAGAACACTCCGGTAGCAAACCAAATGAAAGTCCTTGCCGCTTTCTTGTTGCTATAGGGACCAGAATGTTTTAATGCAGAATAAAAGTACATGTGTTCCTTTAACAGAACTTCACGATATCTGTTAAATAGACCTATAATGGATTTAGCCATATAACCAACGTGAAGTTCTTTGTAAAATGCCTCTTTATTCCACAAATTGGAAAGCCCTGGCTCTATTTAGATGACAGGGCGGCATGTGGTTGTGGGGATTGGGGTCATGTAAAGGTCAGCATACAGGTCAGTCAGGTTATATAAAAAAAAAAAAAAAATATGTGAAGAACTTTCTAGTTGCGCTCGCGCCGCTTAGTATTGCCGCCTTTTTTACTTTAGGTGCGCTCGAGGACGCCGCGCGCCGCTTAGTTACGCCCCCCCTTTTGCGCGCCTTGCGCTCGCGGCTGTCTCGCGCTGCGCCAAGGGCGGGAATTTGCTCTATAAATAGAGCGTCCCCTGAGGTACACCTTACTTACCTGCGGCGAACCGCTAGCTGTCTGCACTGACCTTTCATAAGAGTCTGGTGAGCAGCGGCATAGCGGGAGAGCCAAAGGTTGGAAGATGGAAGAGCTGCTGTTGAGGCGCCCACCCTCCCACCCAAGGGTTAATCTTTATCTATTAACTATTTATGTCGTGGCTTTTATTGAGTTAAGGTTACCCCTTTTTTATAAAAAAAAAAAAAAAAAGAAATGAAAGAAGGGGTGAACCGGTGGTGCATTTTTGCTGTCCTGGCTTTAGGGCGGATGGCATGCTAAGGGTTAAAGTGGATTGGCACTCTGGGGCTTGGGCCAGGAGTTGCTTTTTATGGTTACAGTGTTGCAAGGTTAAGTGTGTAAATTGTTATTTTAATGGTAAGCTAAATAAAAGACCACGGCCTGTTTATCCAATTGAAAGTTTCATGTGTCTTTATTTATTCGCGAGTGTGTGAGTTAATTCAGTGTCTGGTCATATCCCTTACAATCACATGTATAATCTGCACGTTGTATACAAGAGTATCCTCGCTGAAACTGAATTACTGTCTTAACCTTAATTTGCAGATGCATATAAAACATATAGCTATGGCCTAGACGTACGCTTACGTACATATACACATACGTACATATACACATACACGTGTTCAAAAGTTTTGGGTCACTTAGGAATTTCCTTGTTTTGGAAAGAAAATTAAATGTTTCCATTAACATAACAATGGATCAGAAATCCAGTGCAGACAGAGTTAATGTTGTAAATGATTATTGTAGCTGGAAACGGATGATTTTTAATGGAATATCTTCATAGGCGTACAGAGGACCTTTATCACTCCCATCACTCCTGTGTTCCAATGGCACATTGTGTTCACTGAAGTTTAAGTTTAAAACACAAATTGATCGTTAGAAAACCCTTTTTTGCAAATTATATTACAGCTAGAAAAGTACTTGTTTTCCATGGAAACAGCTCAGTGACCCCAAACAGCAGTTATATATTATTTATATACTGTGTATATATTACAGGAGAGTCTGCTTTGTCTGTGACTTCCTAGGGAAGAATAACTTAGTGATTTATTCTTAGGATTTACTGGAGAGCGTTACCCTGATTGACATAGCGAGTACAGCGTAAGCAACGAAGCATCAGCCCGTCCAGCCTCCTCTCTGTCTGCTATAGGATAAGTTAACAGTTTATCTTTTGGGTCAATGTTTGCTAGGTCAGTGTGTGTAAACCACACCATGCACACAAACACAATCAGGTGGAGCGCTATCAAACACTGGCGCTGACAGCATATCCAGCCAGTGATAAGGGTCAGATGAACACGAGGTCAGGAAAACATCAACTGAATTACACGAGAGGGCAGTTAATCCATACTGATGGAGGCACAAAAATTGTAATGTTGGATAATGTGTTAAATGAGGAACAACCAATGATTTGCTTTTTGCCAGAATTAGCACTTTATTAGAGTCTTTAAGATGTGCAGTGTTGGAGTATGACATCATATCCCGGTGCTGGGCACATAGGGGGTGCTATATTGGGCGAGGAGTACGCAACACAAATATGTCACTCCCTATAATGCTACCCTGCAGTATGAGGGTGTATAACCTTACAATAATAATCTAATTTATACATTGCTTACGGTGCACAGGAGCGCTTTATCGGTGATGATCAGTGACATGATTAGAGCTGGCCCGGGAAAACCGAAATGACAGCCCTATGCTGAACCATGAAGCCCATTGGGACTGCCAGCAGACCGGTAACTGTCTATCCCGAAAGGTGCGAGGAGCCGAGGGTGCCCTGAGGGCAGACCACCCCATGACGTCACAGCGCTAGCCACATGAGCATGAGTGTGATGTAAGCTGCATAGTGTGCAGGATATACAGATTCTCAAAGGGGAATCCTTTTTTAAGCAAAAGCGTTAGTAACGATGCAGTCAAGCCGCTGTTAAGGGTTTTAGGTGCCACGTATCATCTAAACAGGTATGACATAACAGAGTTAGTGCACAAAATAGCTGCTGACGTCACAACACCCCATTTACACATTACCACTACCTGCTGCTAGGGCTATCACATAACACCATCACCAATGAGAACACTGTTAATGCATATTGTTTAATAAAACGTTGTCACGGAGATGAGTGAACGCAAACTTCTCTGTGTTTTTGTATCTTGCTCTCTGCGCGTATTCATCAGCAACAGAATAATTTAGCACAGGTGACCACTTTAACCCTTTAGTAGACAGGTCAGGAACCCTTAGTGGGTCAGGGGCTCGAATTACAGTTGCTTCGACTTGCCTTTCTGTTAATACACGTTTCTTAAAGTCACTGAGATTTCTCTGGCACCCACAGGGTTACCCGACCGTATTACTCACACCCGCAACACCCACCCTGGCAACGCGCGCATACGGTCATTTGGGTTCCTCAGCAGCTCCCTGCACCGCACCCACTTCCGGTTACACTCAGCTCATGACGAATGCGTGAAACGCCGCCTCCCCTTTAGGGAAACCCTTGCGCTTGGGAGGCGTGGTTCATACGTCTGACAAACAACTCGCCAATCGCAGTGCCGTAAACAGCTTGGGGGTGTGGCGAATGACTCGTTTTCGCGCCATTTAGCTGTGTTAGCGCTAATTGGTGCTGGCTCCGGTTTAGTGCCGGTTTTTAGTTTGATAGGCCGCGTACAGCTGGAACGATAGTAGTTACTGAAGTAATGTGTTAGCAGATATGTGTAACGTACAGGATGCTCCTTATAGAGAATTGCCAGTGTTAACACCCTCTCCTCCGTGTTTATTTTGTACTGCGCTGTGGAATATGTTGGCGCCTAATAAATAATAATAATTACTAAGACCTTTCGCTACTGCTCTGCCTTGTATGAAACAACAAAGTTACCCAAGAAGGCTAAATGTAATCAAAGGGGGGCTCCCGCCGTCCATTATGTCCTTTAGTTTTTGTCAAACGGTTGTGGCAAAAAAAGGCTGCTAAATAATAATGTCATCATTTATTTTGGTGTTTCACAGAAAGTGCTCCCCTACCCACAATCCTCTGCTGTTTGGGGATCCAGTTCTTGCAGAATGATAGTAAATTGCATTAAATGTTGTGACCATACCTGGAAACCCTCCGGGTCTGACCCTGAGATTGCCGGGTGAAGCACCGGTTCTCAGGGTCAAGACCCGAATCCTCTGGTTCGTGGGAGCGGGGTCTTCAGAAGAGATACCAAGAAGTTGATTGACAAGTGTATGCTATAAACCAGTTCTTCCTCTGTCATTTTAACATGGCCAACAGCCAGACACAGAACCTTTTTCATGTGGAACTTAATAGTTGACTTCACCTCATCAGCCATGGCCACCATGAGAAACGCTTGTCCTTTTGGGGGTAGTAGTTTTTGTAGCTGATCTGAAACTCAACACTCTCAAGGAATTTTCTCCTCTTTTGCTCTGAGCCCTGAAGCAAATCCCTAACTGCTTCATAGAGAGTGCCACGAGAAACGTTGCTTATCGCTCCAAAGAGGTGGATGACAAGTAAAAGAAAAGCCAGTGGAACCTTTTTTTACCTACGATGTACCAGATACGTCACTGGTCTTTTAGGGATGTTTTCTCATGAAGTGCCTGGTACATCATTTGTTGTGAAGGGGTTAAAATATGCCATTAATTCTTTCCCCTTTTGTGTCTGTATCTATCACAGACAGTTGGTTGATGGGGCTACCTGATGTGGCTACCTGTGGCATCCCAGTACAGAACTCATTAATTGGGGATGATCTTACTTGGAAACCTGGTACAGATGAACCAAAAGCAGCACTCCATATTGAAGACGTTGAATGTTATCCATCCCGACACAATTTGATACAAGTACAATTTTCAGTCTTGTTACATTGAAACATAGACTTTGATGGAAGATAAGACTGATTCAGGCCGGCTAGTCTGCTCGCTTATCCTGCTGTAGAGACTCAAACCTTAACCAGTCCTTAAGTCTTGTCTTAGAGATTCAGGACCCATATCCCCATCTCATGCATGTTTACATTAACCCACTGTATTAACCTCTACCACTTCTGCTGGAAGGCTGTTTTTTTTTTCCTTTGACATAAATTTCCCTCCTGTAGTTGTTCCAAACATTTAGATAGTTAAGGGATTTAACACATCCTCTCTCCTTTCCTCCGAGCTGCAGAAAGGGGATAGCTGAGCTTTTGCAGAAAATAATTTAACCAAGTTAACTTCTTTGACTCACTCACTAACTTGGCGTTGTTCTCCAAGCCATTGTACCTGTCAATCAACCATCCCCCCCCTCCTTCAAACAGCAGGGGGGAGGGGATTTTTTTGACAGGGGCAACTAGAACTTTTTTCTTAAAACTTGCAAATAGCTGCTCTGAGTGTTTTGCTGAGGAGTTGGAGCAGTAATGTGCTTTCATGGAATTCATTCCAAAAACCGCCGAGGACGATATTACCC
This sequence comes from Spea bombifrons, assembly GCF_027358695.1. Taxonomy (NCBI): domain Eukaryota; kingdom Metazoa; phylum Chordata; class Amphibia; order Anura; family Pelobatidae; genus Spea; species Spea bombifrons. Next base: position 29,310,462 of record NC_071097.1, on the reverse strand, counting down.
AACATAAAACGAGACGTCGGCCGAATAACGACCTAAAAACGTACCGTGATTTAATTGGAATGTAAAGGGTTAATAATAACTTACTGGGGGTCCAGAGAAAACGCAAAGGCTGCAGAACCTTGCTTAGCCCAGGCTTACCTGTCAGCCATGGAAAAACGGGACCCTACTGGGTGATTCCTCCAAAACAGCGTCCATCGCTCCGCGTTCCGTAATGACCCGCATTAGACTTTTTCATGGTGAAACACACAAATATTGTAATGCACGGTTTTTTTTTCACAGTTTTTGGAATCACTTATAACATTCAATATTATATTTATTTATATAGCGCCAGCAGTCACACAATAAGAAACCGGTACAAAAGGTGAGGAGGGCCCTGATCCTTTTTCTGTACTTGGGCACATTTAATTTAATTTAATGTCACTTGCAGCATTGTTTTTAACCAAGGCCATAAACCCGTAGCAAATGGTTATTGTTTTGCACCCTGTTGAGCATCACACAAACTATACCTATTCAAAGCACTCTTATTATTGTTTAGTCTAATAATTTCATATATTAATGTGTATGAATTGAAACAAGAACACAGCGTGCCCAGAATAATGCACAGATACATTGTTTATTTCGTTGTAACTATGTATATGCTGGAAAACGTTACTGTTATGGAATGCTCATGATTGTTCCAGCAACTAGACTGTAACTGATGAGCCACAATTACTGCCACATCCAAGATGGCGCCACCCTTACTGCTCTTGCGTGCATTCTATTCCTGGTGATGACTGGCCCCGCCCCCTCCCATGCGGCAAGTACCACGTGTTATTGGTCGACTGTGCCGGCAAAGCCTTGGAGTTTGCGGGGCCAAGATGGCGGCCCGGTGGGGAGCAGGAGAAGAGACGTTAACCATCGGAGGAATGGAGCTCTTCACCACGGGCGGCCCCCTCCAGGTACAATAGGTCACCCCCGCTACCTTGCTGCGTTGGACTGGCCCGGTCGCGGGTGCTGCAGCGGCTCTGGTGCCCTGTATACTCCCGCTGCCGGTGACACGTGGATGCAGAGCCATGCGTGTGTACTGGAGCCGCCCGAGCAAGGCCGCCGCAGACACAGAGGGGGCAGAAATGGGTGTACGGGACCTTCATCCCCACATGTTACTTACCTGTTCCGGGGTGTGGGCACCTGGGGACTTTGGGGTGGTGTGGCACGGCTGGCACGTGGAGTTGTGCCCGGTGCCGGGACTGTCTACGGGCGGCTGTACCGGCTGCCACACACGCTATTGTTAACCAAATCACTGCCTATTAACCCTTTCATACTGTGCAGATTTACCCCTGTCAGGGGCAGTTGCATCGTCTCTTTTATTCACTTAATGCTGTTTGCAAACTCCTGGGACTTTTAAAATGGCCTCTCGGCAGGGCGTTGTTGTTAAATAGTTGGCTTCGTTTACGTTGTGATTTTCATTATTAAGTTTCGCGGAGACGTTCTCGGTCTAATGGGAATCTCTGGACACATAAGCCACGTGTTTCTTTTACATTTACTTCCCCCGTAGACGGCAAACGGGAAATCAAATCGCATTCGTTAACGGCACGAAAGTTGCGTCCCGTTGAGTCGTGAGGCGGACACCGGATCGGGCGTCTGCGATTCGCTTTTAACTTCGGGAGCAGTTGTTTCGAATTGAGAAGCGATCGGGCAGCGCGAGTACTTTTCCATATGCTTCCTCCGGGATGAGCCGTGTCTGGGCGGCGCTGGCAGCGAGACCCACGTGTTCCCTGCTTGTCTGCACGCTTCAGCCGGCTGCATGCGCTGGGCTCTGTACTGCGCTACTGCATGTGTGTGCTGCATGAGGGGGCAGAATAAGCAACAGACACTTTCACTTAGGCTGACTATTTCCCCAGTTTATAAGTCAAATATGCAAAATAGGGTTTTTTTTGCATAAACTGAATTTCTCCATAATTATTATAATATATAATTACACACGTATATTAACGTGCGTATAAATGTCAAGGTGTTCAGGACGGATCTCTGTACACGCTGGGGGTGTAATTTATTTGGAATACTGTAAATCACGCTGATTTAATACATTTATCAGCTGGAATGAATCTTATTACAGATGATCTATACGTTTATCGCGCACCCGATAAAGAATCGTTCTATGTCGTGGTGCTGCTATTGTGGGCCAAGCTAAGTTTGAAATCAATGAATGAGTCGGGTGTCTGTGGTGTTGTGTACGCCGTGTCATTACGATTTATATTTAGGTTAATTGGGTCTACTACAGCTGGAATGCGTGCGTTTCGTAGCATATCTCTTTTTATCGTTGGCTTATCTCTTGTAAGCGTGTAAAGCGGTGTCGTGCGCCGGCCGGGATCCTGTATACCGAATGCCGTGTGTTCAGCTTCCTTACTTACCTTGTTGGACGTTTCCCAAGGAAGCTTTTAGAAAGAGGCGAGTTTCACGGATATTTTGTTTGTGGTTAAACTTTCAGTTTATTTGGAACTGTTACTAAACTGTCATGTATTTGATTAAAGTGAGTGTGTGTTACTGTGTTACGGATCCCCTGTTACCAGGGGGATGAAAGGTTTGCGTTGTATCCATTTTTAGAGAAGGTTTGGCAAATCTGCCTGATGCTTATGACGTCATTTTCAAAAACAATGATAGTTCCCGGAGACCCAGTGCTTTGGCAGCTGCGTTTGCATGGTAGATTGGGCTATGATAACTGTGCAAAGTCCTTCTCATACTGCCCAGCAAGGACTCTAACGAACACGTATAGAGGATATAATTAGGTTTGTAGGATTTCATAAATAGAGATTTAATTAATAACTATACACCTGCGGCTAGCATAGGGAATGTTACCCAAACATCACATGACTGCCCACGGCGGCCTCCGTACAAATTGAAATAAACCCACTTTTGTTCGGTGCTGACCTACGTTACTGTATGTTACCCTCCGTCGAATGTGTTAAAAAAAAAATTGTAATTACCCTTTTGCTTACAAAGTTATTCCAGTAATAAAGGTGTTTCAAATGAATGTCTAAAAGCCTAAATTTCAACTTATCAGGAATTAAAATGTCAAGAAATAAAACATGCGTCACTTTTTTGTGTATCTTTTCCTAATGGATGTGAGCCTTAAAATTACAATGTATTAAAAATATATACATATAAATCTATCATGTACCTGTTGTGTTCGGGGACTCCATGGTATATGCAGCTCCATCGCTATTAGTGTGTATTCACTTCTGCAGCGCCTTTCGTACTCTGCTGAGATGTAGAACGAGGAGTTTGTGTTTAGCAAGAAGAATACATTACATCGCTTACTTATTGATAAAGAGAATAATGTACAGCGTAAGCAGGTTTAATAACGGGTACGTTCTGATTGTAGAAGGCGGGAGATGCCCATTTTCATGCGTTTTAGGCTATTTTACAGAATATGGAGGCTATTCCACACATCAGTGCAGTAGAATGTTGGTTTTCGATATCTTTCCAATATTTAAATAAAGAATGCATTAATTCCGTCGCCTAATAATCTAATAACCTCCAGCGCGCACCGAGTGGTAGCGAGAGTTCTCCAGGTGTTAATGGCAGCGAGGCTGGAGTGCAGGTATCGTTAGAAATGCGTCGGGACGATCGTAAAACCCCCGATGCTCCCTGGCTGCTTTTACATTGTCTGTCTAATAGTGCATTTAGGAACACGGGTATTGAGGGGAATGCTTTTTATTTAGTAAAACAAATTACAAAAAGGTAATTAAACAGAGTTTGTGTTTCTGTCACCTAAACCAGTTTGTGCTCCCGTATCACATAAGATGCATTCGGCTCTTTGCTGCAGGTTCCGCTGGCCTTTTATTGCTACATTTTAATATTGACTCACTTGTATTTATAGAAAGTTTGTAGCATTGGGTTTATCGAAAGGTTTAATTGTACATCTGCTCGTAGTGTCACATATAGTTCACATATAGTTTAAAAGGGAAATGATGATTTTATATAGCGCCATCAAATTCCATAGTGCTGTACAACGGGTAGATGCCTTTATCTTGGCACTAGGATGAGTCGCGTAAAAACCTACGGCCCCCGTCCCGTTAAAAACCTTTCCGCTCGACCCGTTTGTAAGCGATTTCCGCCTGCCCTCAGCATTGTATATATCTGTTCCAGTAGAAATGTGCTGATCCCAGAACTAGCAGCTCGAAAACACGCAACCTGTTTTTATCGGTGAACAATGAAGTAAACGCATTTCGTTATGTTAAGTACCACCCCTCCTTCGTATCTCTGGCTTTTTCAATTGTGGTCGTTAATTGAAATGACCCATAACGTTACAAAAATGTACCTGCGCGATACCACTGTGTACTAATACAATGAGGAGTGTTTGTAAACCTTTAATACCACTACATAAGGTATGGTGGGTAAAGGTGATGGAAAATTATTAAACACTCTTCTACAGACACCAGACAAGCCAGAAGGCATTCTGGGTAGGCACATGCAAATAAGGTTAACAATTATCACCTTTTGCCTCTATATCCACTTTATACACGGATCCCTTGAAAGTAATCGCCCGCTGTACAGGACAGCCTTTAGACAAAACACGGGAAGAGTGCAATAGCCAGATCACCACTCAGAGGGGAAAAACAAGCCTTCTGGCTTGTCTGGTGTCTGTAGATGAGTGTTTGATAATATACACATTAGTATAAGTATACATTGGCATATAGTGCTGTCCTGGATATCGTATTGTAAGAATGCCTTTTTTATGCAAACATTTGGAATTAAGCTCAGGTCATAAAATTGAAGTCACTCACACTTAGGAAGCTGTTTGTTTGCGGCGCTGGATTTTATCTAAAAGGACTTCTCTAGCTCATGGCTGTCCATCTTAAGGAATTATAGGAGCTGCTGAGATGTGCTTATGAAGAACGCTGGGATGAATCTCTTACCTGTTCAATAGCAATTATTGGGTTAATATATATCACTTTTATTTTCAGTGCCAGGCCTTTGAAGATGATGAGGCTTGTACTGGACTCTCTGACCTTTCGCTGTCGTCCCTGGATGCTGGCGGAATCCTGGGAACTTTCCAGGGTTATATTGATCACTCCATCATTTCTATCATTGATGATCCTGGTGCACAGGCTCAGGTATGATCCCACATGGATACGCGTGCATTGATTGTATACTAGTCCGTCAAGCTATCCCCTGCCACGCTCTTTGAAGATGTTCTTTTGAGTTTAACAGTTTTTTTTTTTGTCCCGTGCTCGGTTACACGTATCTTAAACATGCCAAACTCAGGGCATTAAGTATCTCCGAAAATGTCTTGAAACGTAAATGTATCAAATCTTCAAAAAGTACACATGCTCAGTTTATAGAACAAAGGGCTTCTTTTGGCAGAATAAAGGTCATTTTGATGAAGATAATGAGTTATCGCTTCTGACCGCCCTCACTGAAATATTGGACAATGCAGATGATGAAAACATGTCTCCGTTTGACACCATTCCAGACACGGAACTTCTGGTTTCGCCAAAAGATCGTGACAATTCTGCAGTAAGTCTATTACTCTGTTGGTAAGCAAATTCATGCCCTTGATGGCATGGTGGGACTCATGGACTTGCTGGGACTGTATAGTGTGTGTGTGTGTGTAGAAGACACCAGGTACAGGGTTAAAGGTTAAATGGGGATGAAGCTGAAGTCTCCGTAAATAGTGTTCTATAACTCAATCAAAACATGAACTGGTATTTCAGAATTCTGTAGTATGTGTTGTGTTGGCATAAGCAGCAATTGCCTGCACTACTTTTTTCAGTAAGCAAAATAGCTTTAGATTGTCCTACTTTTACTTAAAATCAGAGGGCATGTATCGGGCTTAATTATATTTCACTGCATTGACTTTTGATTTTTTTACTCTCCAGTTGCAGAAACTCCTCAGCTTTTCTCGTACCCCACCTGAACGGGAAATGGCAATAATGGATGATCAGCGCAGAGCTAATTCTGGCAAGGTGAGGAGTTCCTCTGGTTGTTTCTCCTAGCAGTTTAGTTATAGTTGTAAAGACTTGGTGTACCAGAGTCCGCTACTTTAGTAACTTTAGATTCGATATATATCTTTAGCCTTGCACCATTACCTACAGCTGTCATAGAAAAGGTTATTTGGGGTGCAGCAGTTTTCCGTGAAAACTAATTTGTCACGCTGTGAGCCACCTTTGGGTCTGTGAAGGTCCAAGATAATTTTGCGCAATGAGTGTCTTCAATAGTTTAGTAACATTCTTTAATAATGTGTCAGTGATGGACAATAGTAACGCAAATTGGGCTATAGTAACAAAGTTACAGCTCATAGTGTATTTTGTTTGTGATTCCGCTGAATTATTTTTTTCTTGTTTGTTTGAAGGTGGATCGATCTTCAGCCCTAAATTGGGAACAATTTCCAGAATGTATTAGTTCCACACCAAAAAGGAACAGCCGTCATAAAGTTGTAAGAGGATGCATGCCGCGTAGGACAAGAAAGGAAGCAACCCAGCCGCGGAGTGACGGAGAAGAAGAGGAAGTCAACAGCCCAGAAAAGAAACCCGAAGTGGTCCAGGATTTGGCACATTTGGTTGATGACTTTTCAATGGACTCTTCAACCCAAAAGAATGAATTTGAACAGGAAATGGCTTTGAATCAGAATACTCCGTGTGTCATCAACACAGAAAATGTCACGCTTAATGATTTGGTGAAATATATGCATCCTTATTGCCTTCCAGCAATATCCGTATGCCTTGACCCAGAAGCGGCTGAGATGGATGAAGATTTAGAAAATGCTGTTTTTCTTGAGATTGTGTCGGAAGGAGGAGATTGTATAAAACTCCCGGTGAGGATGCAACATCCAGGGGACGTTTTTTCTATGGAGTCTTCAGAGGACAATCTTTCTGCTCTACATCCCGTAGAGCTATTTGATTCTGAACTGAAAATTCCGAGCACTATAACAGATGAGTCTCAAGAAGAACAATGTGTACCCGTACACAAAATTAGTTTTGGTGAAACTTTTGGTACATTACCAGATGAGGTAGAATCGCTGGAAAAACCACCAAATCAGGAAAACGAAAATTTGACACTGCCGTCCGTAGAACCCGACAGGGAGAAGTCCAACCTGGAATCCTTGCAAGAAGTTGAAGTTTTGGAAAAGGAAACAAAGGACCTACCTGAACTTGATGACTTCGCTACACCAAGAGTCAGTAATGGAAACGTGGCAAAGAACTTTGATCAGAAACTAGAGAAGCTGTCTCTTGAAAAGCGTAAGGAGCCAGAGAACAGCCAACAAAATTCATGTGCCCAAGATGTCTCTGTTAAGAGGAAGAGAGAGAAGAAAGATGGGCAAAGTGTGACCTCTAAATCAAAAGTAAAGACTAAAAATAAAAATGCTAATGAAGACAAGGAGCACGCCGTAGCTGAAAAGACGCTACAGAAGGCCGCCCCACCGCAGTCAAAGCGCCCAAGCAATAATTTGTTGCAGGAGTCGGATTTCTTAACAAAACAATTGGACCAGGTTAAAGATTCTCAGATGGAGCTTCGGTCATCCAAAACCATGAAAACTAGATTAAGAAGCAGAGGAGGATTAGAAAACCCACTCTCTTTGGAGAAGAAAGTACTCAACGAAAACGTTAAAAAGGCTGAGAAAAATTCTACAGGAAAAGAATTGCAGTCTGCATCAGAAAATGTGGATGTTGAAATTGGCACATCTCGCCCAAACTTAAAAGAAGGGTGTGAAATGACGTCCGATCAGTCCCAAGACAAAACTGTCCCCAAAGATGACAGTGCTCGAAAAGAAAGCACTGCTCACGATGATGTCTCTACTTCAGCTACTTGTGACATGCAGGTAGAAGATTGTTCTAACGTGGAAGAAAAGAACCTCAATGTGGAAGAACAAAAAGTAGAGGAATCAAACCAGCTTACCAAGGAGGTGAAGCCCAAGTCGCTCAGTTTAAGTGAATACAGAAAACGGTTACAGCACCGTAAACCAAATGCTGAAGAGAGAGAGAATGAAAATGCATCGGGAAGTAAGTGGCCCTCCATTCCTGAGCCGCCGACTGAGCTGGCGGAAATCCCTTGCTTGGTCGTACCTGGAAAAGATGCGGTGGCCTCCAAGACACCTAAGAAAGCTGCTTCGGTAGAGGAATTGCCATGTCCAACAACCGTGCCTGAAAAAACAAGTTTAGATGTTTCAAATAACTTGGGTTCTGCTCCACCAGCAGCGGCCTTACCTCCTGTTACCGTTCAGGAGACTCTACCTTTAAATCAGACGGAGATTAAGTGCCCTACTGCAGCTGACGCCAACGCTTTTCCTGTGCACCCAAATATACCACCTCCTTTTTATCCGCCTGCATGGCCAGGGCCCTCACCTCCAACTTATTATCCGGCTGTTCCTGCTTTACCGGTACCTCCTCCGTTTCCAAACTGTATTCCACATGATCCTTTACACCCCATGCCAGTTCAGCCACCGGTTATGGCTTGGCCTCCTTTTCCGCCGCCGCCGATTGCTGTGGGGACAGTTACTCCTGATCCGCCTGTTTGGCCTCCCGTGTTTCATCCACCTTACTGGCAGCCTCCTTCAGTTCCGCCGAGTGTTCCTGAAGTAATGCCCGTACAACCCTTTCCTGAAAGTATTGCTGCTGCTTCTCAGGTTACATTCAATTCAGCGTATAGCCACGTGCATCCCGATGTCAGAGTGTCTCCAGACGCTCACGGAGCTCCTCCGATGTGCAAAAATCAGAGTGGCCAGCCTCCTAGTCAAATGAACAGGTCTCCGGTTAATGAACCTGGTCGTGCGTTTTCTGGATCAAAGGAGAAAATAGAGATTCATAAGCCTTATATTGAAAATCTGAAGCAGAATACAATTAAACACCAGGAGAAAAAAGCTGCAGTGCCACCTGCTTATGAGGTCCAAAAGCTGAATCACCCATCCCCGGTTAAACAAACAGAAAACAACTTACCAAAAGTAACGACCGTTACAAAGAAAGCAATGCCTGTTCCGGACTTAACATCTGCCAATCAGGTGGTGTATAAAATAATGGAACTTTTGAAGAATGCGCAAAGAAGAGGTGTTCAGGTGATGCCACCTTCTACTGGATCTGCTAAAGCTGCTCCTGCACAATGTCAAAATTCCATTAGTTCTGTGACACCAGAGCCTGCGCCCGTCGAGAAATCCGGGCAGTTGGTAACGGCAACATCACTCATGGAGCTTAAACCTTCAGCTCCTGAAATCCTACGTCTTACTCCAGTTCCTGCCGCGGAATCTAAATCTAGAGCGCAGGTGGCAGTAGAGAAGCCTTCCACGACGCAGGTTCTCGACACGGAGCACGAGAAACAAACAAAAATGTCTATACTTGTGCCGGCTGCTCAAGGCATTGCAGAGGACTGCATGCTGCTTACACCGGTGGAAGAGGGATACCCCAAAGGAACCGTGGAGGATTTTGCTTGTGACAAAGGCAAGTGGTTTTTCATGTTTAATAGTAATGATGCTTTCCATTGTGGGTCTCTTATTATTTTCTTTTCTTTAATTTCCGAATAGGGATTGAAGCAACAGATCTAACCAGCCTGCTAGAGCAGTTTGAAGAGTCAGAGGGTAAGGATCTGCATCATCCTTTGGGAAAGCTGAGTTTTAGCGTGTGCACGTTTTTTTTTTTCTTTTACTTTTTATAAATATCTGTGTATGAACAGGGCTGAATTAAAAAGAAAAAAAAAAACACTCTTTGGATGTGCAACTTTTGTCGGAACTGTATTGATTTTTTTTGGAGGACGCAGATTATCGCGCTACTTTTACATTAGAATCCTTTGTTTCCTTAGAATGAAGTAGCTGTGCTGGAATGTACACTTTGCTGTTACAGCATCACGCCTTGTCCCATTCCAGTAGTTTAACGTATTTAATTCTTTGCAGCTAAAGATGAACGTATGGCACAAAATCCAGACTTAAAGTTGGCTGTAGGAAACTCTGGGTAAGTATGAGAGAGTTACCCTACAGCTATATACCAATGCACACAGTAGGTCCTGGTGTATGAATGCTGCGAACTGGGTCTTCCTTCCCTGGGGTTTCCCCATGGGTTTCGTGTTTCTCTTGCATATAGCTGTTTTGGACTTATTCTCTTAGGGTTTGTCCTGGATTGCGAGTTTGCAATAGAGTTGCAGTTTCAATTCAGACTTGCTGTGCCTTATAAAGGGCTGACCGCTCTGAGCTTCCTCTGGAAGACGTAATTGGCTGACCCTGCATAATGCCCAATGAAATCTGGTATGTCTGTGGGTTTCACCTAAATTTGTTGGATTTTTTTTTGACAGTTCTGAGAAGCCATCAGAGAAGAAAATCCATGACCGGCTCCTGGCTCCTGAGTTACTTAATACTGCTGGTAAGTGTTGGGCCTGTTTTTTCCCTTTTAAATAATGCTGTATTTTGTATGTAGGATCTCGCACCCTTATTCGCTCACTATATGACTAAAGGTATGTAGGCTATATACATATAGGACATTTTGTTATAAGCCTCCTTTTGTGGCCAACAGTTTCCACTCTTCTCCGTTCCATTCATCCCAAATGTGTTCGATGGGGTCGAAGTCAGGGCTGTGTGCGGCCGGTCAAGTTCTTCCACACCAAACTCATCCAACCATGTCTTTATGTACCTGGGTTTGTGCGCAGTCATGCTAAAACACAAAGTTAGAGGCATGGCATTGTTTAAAATGTCGTTTTGTATTTAGCATTATCCTTCACTGGAACCTTTTAAACACAGGCCCCTATCCCTCCTCCACCAAAACTTACAGTAGGCACTATGCATTCTGCTAGGTAGGGTCCTTTCAAGTAGTGAAGTGTGATTTATCACTCCAGAGAACACGTTTCTGCTCCAGAGTCCAGTTGTGGTGGCTTTACACCACTCCAGCCAACGCTCAGTGTTGCACATATTGATCTTTGACTTGTTTGCAGCGGCTCTTCAGCACACGTTGGCCCCGCTCTGGGTGTGCGTGATCTACTACTGATGCTACTACGTCACAATAACGGCCCTCACAGTGGACTAGGGCTAGCGGGGCATCCCATGACACCGCCACGTTTAAAGTCTCTGGGCTCTGCGGTACTCATTATACTACCAATGTCTAAGGAGATGGCGGCCTCTGTGTTTGGATTTATACACCTGTTAGAATGGTTGTGGCTAAAACATCTAAAGTCAATAATTGGGAATGTCCCACATACATTTGGTCATATAGTGTAGGCATCGTATGCATTTTAAGGCGTATGGTGGTAAGTGTTAAATATACGTTTATCATGTCTTAATTAGTGGCACTGTATAGGATGCCAGACTTAAGAAATGTTGCATTCTGTAACAGTCTTTTTCTTTAATACCCTATACAGAACCTTGTGCATGCCATGTGAAATACTAGGGTAAATGGATACATTGAGTCAAATATTTTATTAGTTGGGGTTTTCTTTTCTTTCTGATGTTCATTTGCTTTTATGCGCGTCTTTAACAGGTTTTAACTTGTCTTTTAGGCAGACATGAGCAATCCCACCACTTTTATGGCTGTAACAAATTCCCTTCCTTCTATTTCAGGTCTGACTCCACCAGCAACCCCACCTCACCAACTATGGAAACCAATTAACGCTGGTCCTTTATGTGGAAAACCGAAACCACTGCATGGGAACCCACAGGACAAAACATGTGCTTCCCCAATCAAGACGACAAAGCTTATTGAGGCAAAGCCTTTGCCACAGAGCAAGCTGCGAAACAAGAATGTTGTGGCTGCTCCCATCAAGGAGTCACCGCCTGTCCACGTGGCTTCCGGTGACCATGATTATTGCATTCTGTCTGCATCGCAGCCTGACAACTGTTCCAACGTGGCTCAGCCAAAAACAGAAACCAATGTTCTACCTTCTCGGTGTGAAGAAGGCTCTCGCTGGAACGTTAAACACCATCAAAATATTTTGATAAAGCCAATCGTAGCCTTCAACAAGAGGCCTCCCAACAAAGTGTGCCAGAAGCCACCAGGGTCAACACAGCCGTCAAATATACCAAGCCAAAGCATCCACTGCAGTGCTGCCAGGTCCACTCTACCATGTACTACTGTCACAAATGATCTTGGGCGTCCTCTAGATCATAGGACTAATGATGTGCTGGAGGCTGAAAGACACTCTGTTTCAGTGTTAATGTCTCCCGACTCATCACCTTGTCAAAGTGAAAGCGGGAACACAGCGGCTGATGTTCAGAAGGAGAAATCCTCTGTTTCGTTTAGGTCCCTGCGCTGCTATAGGAAGTACAAGAGTTCTCCGAGCCCAGAGACGACTAGAGGGAGGAAGTCCAGTGTTAGTCATTCATGTAGCTCAAGATCATCATCGTTGTCTTCCTCCAGGTCCCGTTCAAGATCACCTCCATCAAAGAGGAGAAGAAAGTAAGTAGGATGTTATCCAGATCTTGCCAACGTGAGAACATAGAGGCTTGTGTTGTGGTTTTTTTTTTTTCTTCTTTTTTGCTTGCTCCCAAACAAATCTGTTATTCTTCCTTGATCTGTGGTTGCAACATGTTTAAACATGAAATGTTCAAGGTATTCATTTGACTTCCTTGGAACATTTTACTTGTTGCACCTGATTTTGCGCTGATCCATTTACTGAATTTTTTTTTTTTGTCTTCCATCAAAAAATACAAAATCTAGAACTAATATGCTCTTATTTCCAGTATAGACCATAAACTTTCAAAGTTTGAACAGAAATGAATGAAAAAATAAAAACAACAAATACCCATCCCCCCCATCCCATTTTACTCCCAGCTCCTTTACGGGTTTGACTGTCTATGTTCCATAGAGGTGCCCTGACACTTATAACTCGAGTACCATACGGGGCATGTTGGAACATCAGTTGGCTCTAGATTGGTGTTTAATGAATGGAGTCCAGGTTCTGGAAAGGGAGCCCATGTCCAGCTGTTTCTGTAAACTATTGTCTGGCCGCGCGGAATACGAGAAAGTTTGCTGCGTCTGCTGAATTCTAAGGTCTAACGCTGGTCTTTCTGTACTCAACACTTGTGCTGTTCTTTTTAGAGTTGATTCATAGTGGGCTCTTAATCTCATGTATCAAAAGTATTCTTAATTCCGGCATCTCTTGTGCTTTGATGGCTCTCCTGACCCAATTTTTCTGTATTTCTTACTGCTCATCTACGAGCATCAACTTATTTTATTATTGTGGGATATGAGCGAGTGGCAGTATTGCTAATTGGGCCATGTTTTTAAATTGTTATATAAAAGTGACTCTTGTGCTATAGGCCCCATAGCAACCAATAGAATGTTCCAATCAGCAGGACTTTTTAAACATAGGTTAAGCATATGTGTTTTGGTATGTCAAAGAAATTGCATGTTTTCTACTAAGATTCACCACAAAGGCTGTTTTCAAAGAGTCCAGGTTGGGTGTTGAGACAGGCTGCATTATTCCTTGGTTTGTGGTCTTCCTTCAGATTCTTCGCCATCTGGGGTTTTTAACCATTTGATAACCCAGATGACTTTTTAGTATCATTTATTGATTTATAGAGCAACATTGTGTGCTGCAGCTCTCTACAGTATAAATATTGCTGCTTGTCGCTGATGTATTGGCTTTTAACACAGTGCGCAAACTTTTTTATTATTTTGGATGAAAGGATTGTTTCCAAGTTAAAGCTGTTCGTTAGTTAAACACAACAGCAAAAAATGTAACCGTTGGATGATTAGTTTTTGGTGCATTCTAAAGCAGGCCTAATGTCTGGTTCTCCAGGTTACTTGGCCTAGCTGATGCCCCTGTGATGTCATGCGAGATGCTATCTATACATTGTGGGAGTTTGAGAACTTTAAACTTTGTACTGATTTCCATAGATTGTTAGCGTACTACATTACTGCTCCTGTTGAAGAACGTGTTCTTAGGATTTTAAATCCGCTGTGTAAGGTTCTGTGTAAAGGTCGCCGTGTTCTACCAGTTGGTCTGCCTTTGTTTATTGTGCCATGTGTAGGAACCCACCTTTTTATAAAAGTGGCTAATGGGGGTGCACAATTATAAAATAAAGCATGTTCTCTGCCATATACATATAAAATGTGATGCAGGAATAAGTTACATGAAACGTTGGCGCCACCATGTGGTGTACTTGGGTATTAGCACAGCTTTATGACAGACTGTCTGCTACCTGCCTAAAGGTAAGCAGAGGTTTTGTTAGGTCGCCATAAAGCTGTTAATTTCTTTCATCGATATTCATTCAAGAAATGTTTATTTCCCACCATGTCATTAATGAAAGTTGCGTTTCACGTTACTAGTTTTTAATTTACTTCCCCCCCTCCCCAGGTACAGTTCTAGAAGTAGTAGATCAAGTTCATCTTCAAGATCTAGTTCTAGTACAAGAAGCACCTCTAGATCCTCTTCCTGTTCGTCCCGTTCATGCTCTCCATGCTCCAGCCGGTCTCGGTCGCGGGCGAGGTCTGGATCTCGATGTCGGAAGAGGTACAGAAGTAGAAGGTAAGAAGCCCATATTTACGCTTTCCTTTTTGGGGTTCTCTTTCATATTTGATGTAGTCGTGTGTTAATAGTTTCTTTGCTTTACCAGATCACGGGAAAGCGGTAACAGACAGAGAATCCTTCACAAGGAGCGCGCCATAGTAAGTACCGTGAAACACGATGCCAAGAACAGTCGATGTAAACAGAACAGCCAGAATATGTTCTTTATATTAGAGCACCAGCGGGTTACAATGGGGAAGAATGAAGACAAGTTAAGACTTATACGTAGCGGAGGGGAAGGTCCTGCTCTTCTGGGTCTCACAATCACATTTTCTTTAGAAATTCTCAAACCTGTATGTTTAACCCCTTCCGTACCGGGACGTACCTGGTACTTCCTGGTTAACAGTCACCGGTAGACCGGGACGTACCAGGTACGTCTCCTCCAAAAAACGCCCCCACATCACCACAATCGCGGTGATCGTGGGGGCGCTGCTGCCGCTGTCTGCCCAGGACTCCTGGGCAGACAGCACAGCCTGTCTAAACCCGCCCCCAAGCCTACGATCACTCCCACGGAGTGATTTTGTAGGCAGAAACAGCGATTGCAGAAAAATCTGCAATCGCGGTTTCAGCTGCCGCAGGCAGCTTCAGGGAAGGGGGGGGGGTGTTGAATGGGTCCCCACACAAGTGTGGGGACCTGATCCAACACCCCCCTGCTGCCTGATCGCTCCATGAGAGCGTCAGTGCAGCGTTAACCCCTTCAATGCCGCGATCGCGGCATTCAATGCCGCGATCGCGGCATTGAAGGGGTTAATTGCCGTTTTGTAGGGGGCTCTGCTGTTGGTGGTCTGCCTGGAAGCCCAGGCAGACCAGCAACAGCAAAAACGACCCCCCAGAAGTCCTCTGATCAGTCCTGTAGGACTGATCAGAGAGACTCCTCCCCTACAATCTCCAGTCTATTGGAGATTGTGTCCCAGCTGCCAGAGGCAGCTTCAGGGACAGGGAGACAGGGTTCTTTGGTCTCCACATGAGTGTGGAGACCAGCCCCCCCCCACCCCCTCCCTTGCTCAGTTAACCCCTACCCCCCCTGTTCCTCAATTAACCCCTTCAATGCTGCGATTGTGCATGACCCCCCATCGCAGCATTGCAGGGGTTAATATTAGTCCCCACAAGCTTGTGGGGACTAAATATCAGTCAATGCTGTGCTTCAATGGAGCATCAGCATTGAAAGAGTTAAAAAAAAAAAAAAATTATAATAATAAAGAAAAATAAAAAAAATAAAAAATAAATAAATAATTAATAAAATAATAATAATAAAAAAAAATAACAGCACTGACCTGAAAGTCCAGGGTGCTTCCAGGTCAAATGCTGGGCTGGGCTGATCAGATCGCTCCTGGCCAATAGGAATGATCGGATCATTATGGCAGCCCATGGATGACCCTGCTCTACAAAGAGAGAGGGGTCATCTAGGTTAATTATGAAAAAACACAAATTATTAATTAATAAAAAAATCATAATTATTACCTGATCACTTGTCGGTGACATTTTAAGTCGCTGATTATTGATCGGTCTCCCTGATTGATGTCAGCGGCCTAAACCTGTCACTTACAAGTAATCTGATAAAAAAAAAATATTTAAAAAAAATGTAAATGCACATGTTCCAGTTTTGCCCTCATAGCTTCCTCAAAAAATGCATGAACCATGCATGTGAGGCCTTGTTGGAATCATGGGATGTTGGTGAACAAAATGTGGTGTTTTCTTCCACTGTTGCACTTATGGTGTGCAAGAAATTCAGTGCAACATTGAAATGTATGCGTTAAAAATGCAATAAAATAATTTCCCTGTGAAGTTTGGCAGACATCAGTGAAGAAATGGCTGGCTGAAAACTGTCAAAACTACCCTAGTTGAACACCTTGACTCGTCTACTGTTCATAAATATATACTTTTATGGGGTAATTTACAGTGGGGGGCTTCCAAAATGTCCCAAATGGGATATGGGCTCAGCAAACCAATTTCTGAAAATTCCAAATTTGAAAACTAAAATGCGCATGTTCCAGTTTTGCCCTCATAGCTTCCTCAAAAAATGCATGAACCATGCATGTGAGGCCTTGTTGGAACCGGGGGATGTTGGTGAACACAATTTGGTGTTTTGTTCTGCAGTTGCACATATTCTATACAAAATATAATATAAAATCTAAAGCAACATTGCAACATATGCAAAAAAAAACAAAAAAATATAAAAATACCTCAAAATTTGGCAGCAATTGGCGATAAAATCCCTGTTTGAAAAGTGTCAAAATGACCCTAGTTGTACACCTTGACTTATCTACTGTTCATAAACATATAATTTTGGGGGGATAATCAGTATCTGTGACAACTATTGCAGTTATTAGACTACCATGCCAAATTTGAAAAAAATTACATTTCAAAAACGTAATGCATGCCTTGCAATATTTGCCCTATACTGGTCAAAATAGATAAAAATCCTGGCCATGTTGGGTGGTTTCCAAATTAGGACAACTTAATAAATATATTTGGGATAATTTTTTCCCATTGGTTCAATGTGTGTACAATTTGTATGTATACAAAACTGTAAAAAAATGCTTTTTTTTCATTTTTCCCCCACTTTTTCCAGTTTATTTCAAACAAAACAATGTACTACCCAGCTTAATATGGTTTCAAATGAAAGCCCTACTTGTGCTGAAAAAAACAATATATGATTTGTGTGGGTGCATCAATTGATAAGAGAGAAATTACAGTTGAAGAAAGACATGGCAAAAACACAAAAACGGCTCTGGTCCTTTAGCGACACGTTAGTATCAAAATCCCGGTCCTGAAGGGGTTAAAGCGAGCCTGACGTGGCCGTTGCGCTGAAGTTGGTTAAAAACTAAGAATGTTTAGCAGCCGCGTGAAACGTGCCTCTCCAATGCTGTTAATCACAATAAGTTCTCAATCACTTCCGGGACCTCGGACGTCTTCAGACACATGGCGTATGTTGCTTTAGGCGTTAATCTCCTTTACAGAATCTCGTCCGTCTCCATTCTAAACATACAGTAGCAGAATGCTTTGTGGAAGGAAATAATGCTTCCTTATATGACTTAGTCGTGTCATCGTCTTTGGAAATCGAGCATTGCAAACCCATTCTAACATTTCTTCCCATTATGTATTTTTTTTGTTCTGTGAATGGTTTATTCAGAATGCTTTCATTGATTTGTATTTAAATCGGGAAAGATAGGCAGTGTAGATGGGCCCGAAGCTTATCTTCGAGTTCTGTGTATCTGTTTGCAGTCCTGTCTTGCTTAGGACCCCCTATGGATATATTTGCATCTGTCTGATTTTTAACCCCGACAAATTGTGAATTTACAGGAGGAGAGGCGAGTCGTGTATATCGGTAAAATCAACAACCGGATGACCAGATCGGAGCTGAAAGAGCGCTTTTCTGTGTTTGGCGTAATCGAGGAGTGTACTATTCACTTCAGGGAGCATGGGTGAGGATTTACAGAAGTCTTAAATTGCGTGACCCGATAAGCGCCTCCGTCGTTTGAAAGCTTAACTCGTTTTGCTATTTCACCGGCAGCGATAATTACGGCTTTGTAACGTACCGTCACACCAAAGAGGCGTTTGATGCCATAGAGAACGGCCACAAGCTGCGTCTACCCGATGAGCTCCCCTTCGACCTCTGCTTTGGGGGGAGAAGGCAGTTCTGTAAAAGTAATTATGCTGATCTAGGTGAGTTTTTGGGGGGTGTTTGGTTTTCTTGGCTTATTCTTGTAGTTAAGCAGGATCTAGTAGGGGGGCATTGTGGAGTTCACCGTTCTGAAAACGTGCCACGGATAATCATCTGAAAGTCCTAAAGATCTCTAGTAACTGTATAGATTTCACGGAGGGTTTGTCATAAATTAAAAACAAAATTAAAAAATATTAAAATTGGGATAAAAAAATTCACTCTGTACTAATAAGTAACAAATCAAGTTTGTGTGTGGAAGATATGACATCTTACCTTTAATATTTTTCAGATTCAAATTGTGATAATTTTGATCCTGCGCCCACCAAGGGTAAATCAGAAGCTGTTGACTTCGATACATTGTTGAAATTGGCACAGAAAAATATTCGGAGGTAACATTACGCCCAAGAACCTTGCAAGCAATCAGGAGATCATATCTATATAAATATATGTATACAAATATATATAACCAAATTTACCTCAGAACACTGGAGATGGCCATTCACTAAACGAAAGCATGAAGTTCCCCTTAATGGGGGAAATTATGGATTTTTTTTTTTTAAATAAAACAAAAATTATAAAAAAGGTTTAAAAGACAACTAGATTTTTTTTAATGTCATTTGTTTTTCTAACCTATTTAACAAGTGCTTAATATGGATTCTGAAATTGTATGGAATAGTATATGATGAAAAAGTGCTATGCAGAAAATCAGTAAAAAAAAATACTAAATGAAACGTGTCTGGTGTACATTTTCTTCCCTCTAAAATTTAATGCAAGACCGTGTTCCGTAGTTTGCCTAATGTAGTAACGTAGAACCTTGAGCAAGCAAAGTGAATCTGAGAACTCAAAGTAAGAGTTAAGTCATTGTATTCATCACAAATTATGAAGTCATGAGGGTAGTTGTGGCGCACGTGGCCAATCGGAGCTGGCACCTGCCCTTCATCAGGAACCGCTGACAGGTAAAGGGATTGCAGACCTGCCTCACCTTGAGATGTAAAATTTCCCGAAATTTTGAGGCCATGGAAAAAAACAGGGTTTTTTTTTTTCTCTAGAAAAAATGTAAATTTTAAGAAAAATGTAAACGAAAATGCAGAGTGGAGTAGTTTTACAAATGTAAAATTATTTTGTAACACTGAGAACATGAAATACAGTGTATATAAAAGTGTCATGCGTGAAATACGTTCAGCTTATTCAGTAAATAAACTAAATTAGCTTTGTTTTTTGTTGCAAGTGGAACAAGGTCTGTGTTAAGAACATTTCAACTATACATTAGAACAGGTAACCCCCATCTTTCCTTTAAATGCAACAAAAAAGAAAAAACCATGAGCACAAAAAACAAGGTCTCCTCTAATCCTCCCACCTGGATTGGACAAGGGGGAGGGGGGGTCGATCACAATCACCCAATCAGATCTGCACCTTAGCACCAATTGCAAATGAAAATGTTAGGTAACTGGCATTGTAAAAGCTATTCCACACCATTTATTCAATTTTGAAAAAATGGCTTTGGAGAAAAAAGGGGAAAACAGTTTTTCCCAAATTTTCTGGGTTTTTTTTTTTTTTTTTTTCTTCTATCTCTAGCCCCACCGCAGGAGAGCTGTGTCCCCGTAGCGCACATTAGATGGAAGTGTTGCTGCGTAATACCCCTGCTGTTCCTTAACATCAGGCAGCACTCTGCGTGCCTATCGTCACTGCAAGTTCACTTCAGCTTCTACTGGTAGGAATGAGCTGTCATTCAGCAGCAATATAAACTCTTATTCATCACCGCTATAGACTGTCATCTTGCATACCTCCCAAATATCCCTGTTTGGAAAGGACAGTCCCTCCTTTGGACCAACCGTTTGTTTTCAGTTACCTTGCTGGTACCATCCAGAGGCAGACTGAATGGTCTACTGCTGGAGGGGAAGCCGGTGGAGATGGTTTTGGGCTGGGTACAGGTACCTCACTAAAGGAGCGTGTGAGGTTTTAGTGCTCCCTCGTGCTGAGTGGTAGGATATGATGGCATATGCCAGCGCAACCAGCGAGGGAGCACTGAAAGAGGTCTGTAGGAACACATGTCACGCTCCCTTCATTTTGGGCAGGTCAACAAGATCAGTGATCTCCACCACAGGACCACAGCAAGTTCTACAGGGAAAAGAGTGTCGTGTACACCAGTTACTATTTCTGTGTTGGGCATTTTTTTAAAGAATGGTTCATTCTAACACATTTTTAACCTAGGGGAGCAGTTTAATGATATAGATTATATATAATCTCCTTCATGGAGTCCATGGCCTTTTTAAATATTTTTTTTGTAGGAGTTCAGGATGTTTGCTGGGTGCGAGTATCTACATTTCCAAAAGTCACCATAATGTGTGTAGAAACGGCAGCGGCTTTATAAAATTACATTAATAAAATTGTCTAAAATGACTTTGTGAGGTTAAAGAAAGATATTGAAAGAGTCTTGGTTAAGCTTTGCCCAAGTTGTCCTTTTAACCACCCACCAGCTGGCACTGGACCCTGGCATGCTTTGGAACCCAAATGGCCCCATTGTGAGGGCACAGCAGGGGGAGCACGGGGCGGTCAGAGGGCCCTGTCCTTAGGTTTGTAATGCGCCCCTCTGTCTGGTGGCGTTGACTCGCCTAGTTACTTTCAAGCAAGTTTGAAAAGTTGGTAGAAAGGAAAAAAGTCACAACTGCTTTTCCTCTTAAAGCTGGGCGCATACAGTAGCGTATTTATATTCATGTGTATGTGATGATGAAGACGACTAGCGTTTCATATATTCTGGTAGTAAGACCATTTGAAAGCAAGTCAAAGCTCCTCTGCCCTTCTCCAAAGTCCTTGTCTTGTATAGGATTAGAGGAATTGTAAGGCCCCCCGCTTCCTCATGAAGCTCCTGGTTCTGAGTTCTGTCAGTTTTATTCTTATGGGTTAGGAGATAAAGACCTCTTTCGTGCTTCTGTTGCTTGCATCAGGGTGACCTGCAGTCCGTTCGGTCCTTTGGGGGCTGAAATCATTATGAAATGGCTCATTTAGAGTGTGTCCGCATGGTGGGTTCTGTTAGGAATGGCGACCTCCAGCCCTGTCTGGCAGCACCGAATAATTCCTTCTCCGCTAAATGTTGAAGCTCGTTAATGCAGCCACGTTAATTATATACGTTCAATACCTGATGCAGAAAGCTGCCTGTATACAGTTTGACCGAGGTCTGGGATTCTGATACAACCGCGGTGTCTTCTAGGAAGGACTCCACGTCTGGGTTAATAAGCAGATGCCTGTTTTATTTGCACGCTCCTTGGCAGGGCTACCGGAACCACAAACAAATCCTTGCTGTTCTGGGCACTCGCTTTGCATCGGCGTTTTGCTTACTACCCTTGGGCAGCTTGGCTTTTACCAGCTTAAATGCAGATATTTTAAGTCACTGTTCACAGATGATTCTTCCTGGCTCTTTATAGCCCCTAATAGGCCACAGGTAGCCCCAATCAATCTACGCAAGTCCCAGTACTGGGAAAATATGGACTGCATCTTCCAGATACTCCACCCCAGAATAAAGCCTATACTATACTCTCCACGGGGCTGTACATTTCCACTGTACAGGGCAGGAACTGTAACACTCCGGGTCCCGACACACCTCGTATAAAAGCACAAATGTCACTCTGTCACCACCGCCTGTGGCGTACAACGTGCTCGGGAGAGATGCAGGCTCTCGGAAGAACCTCTTCATGGAATGTCAGAGAAGCCAAACTTGTTTTTAAGATGCGATGAGAATCTCGATAACGTTCTGCTTTGGGTTTGGAGCCGCTGTGCTTCCTTAGACCACATGATCTCGGGTCATGGGCTAGAAGCATGCGGGTACTGGCTGTTTATGTGTTACTAGTGACTGCGTCGGGATGGAACAGTCCTGGTCAGTTTCCACTTGAGGAAGAACTGGCCCTGTACGATGTATAGGTATACCTGTGAACGTGTAGCACCATATATCAGATTCAGTGTGGTGTGGGGTAATTAGTTGGAGCAGAGGGTGAATTTATGTGCTGTATAGCAGTATAAAAACTTAATTAGAAGAAACCTTTAGTTTTAATGGTGAGAGGCGACATACATGAGCCATGCAAACACCTTTCACATTTTGTGCATCGCTCTGTATGACCAAAAGTATATTGGACGCCTCTCCTAATTATTCAGTTTAGGAGTTTCACCCATTTCTAACAGGTGTATAAAATCAATCACACAGGCGGCCATCTCCATAGACAAACATTGGCAGCAGAACGTGTCGTGCCCAACATCTCTGCGACTTTAAACGCGGCACACGGAGCCACCTTGGCTACAAGCCAGTTTGTGAAATTTCTGCCCTGCTAGATTTGCCCCGACCTACAGAAGGAGCTATTATTGTGAAGTGGAATAATCTATCCTCCGAGGCAGCTGGGATTCACGTACATCTGCCTCGCGCTCCTCCCTTTCAAGAGTTCAACGTTCCCACGCCAACTCCTCTATGTCACCTGTCTCTACCCTCCTGTATTATGTTTTTAATACTTCGTTCTAATGGTACACAACAAAATATAGACTTTTGGCTGGACAGTTAACATTCCGCAGCGAGGCATATTTGCTTCCTAGTTCCGTGTTTTCCGACCAGAGGTAGAAGCAAGAACAAAGAAAGCGGAAGAAAGACGAGTCCTGCCCGGTGTATTTGTTTTTAAAGTCTCTTAAAAATAAATTACCTCCAGTGACCACTAGATGGAACCATTGAATATTTTTCTAATAGTTGCGTTTTTTTTTGTCTGTGAATCAATCTTTATGTTCGCATGTTTTATTTTTTATTCGTTCTTGAGACTCGGTACATGTTCTCCAGTTGCCTAACATTCTAGAAGCAAAATATTTGTGATTTAGCCATTTACAGGTAAAATCTTATCACCGTACAGTCTGAAGGCAGAACACCGCATGGACCCCTCGCAAATTTTTATTGCGGAACCCTATCTAATACTAGAAAAGGCACGGAAATAATTTTATGCGCCTCTTTCCAAGAAACTGAATTGTTCAAGAATAAATTTTGACGGTTCACGCTTTTTGAGCGCTGGATGATTGGGGTTATAGCTCTAACGCTCTCCATAGAAACAATAGCATGTTTGCTCAGTAGAACCAATATATCAACCAGTGCTCTGTGTAATTACAAAAAAAATATGTGCCTGTTGTGAGTACCGGGGTTTAAAGATCGGAATAACAGGATTTGGCAGCAGAAACTAAAAGGGAGCTGTCGCCGTCAAAGCTGCATCAAACTTAATTTCATTTGTAGAAACTGCCAGCATAGTGAAGGACATCAAGGGCCCCCGTGAATAAATATTTTTCCTATTATTCTATGATATGGGCAGGCCAGACGGGCCGAATGGTTCTCATCTGCCGACAAATTCTATGTTTCTATAAAATTATTAAAAAAAAATCCATTTTAGTACTTATGTCACAAAATGCCTGGACTGTCACAGAAACAATTTAGAGATATAAAGCAGGGGTTTTAAGACCCTACGAGTCTACCATGTACAGTATAATATTTAACTAATAAATTCAGGAGTTCGGTTTTGTTTTTTAATTAAATTAAGCGATATAGAATTAAGGAAAATTTCAATTTAAAATGATATTTTGCTTTTGTTTTTTGTAATAATTAAACAATAAATTAAATTGTTTTTTTTGTTTTTTTTTTCTCAATAATATAACCCTTTACTAATTTCTGAACTATTAAGCCAATAAATTACAGGTCATTCAGGCAGCAACGTGATGATAATTGGTTAACAGAAAAGAAAAAAAAAACATTTTACGTAGTAGTCCCAAGAAGGAGAAAATGTCTTGATGTTTAACTCTATTCCAATCAGGATTACATCCTAGTTGAGCTTCCTGAGTGCATTTCGTGATGTAGTTAATGGCAAAAAAAAGCATCTCTGGTTTAAGTGCCTTTTAAATGTACTTCGGGAGATTTCAGCTTACTTAAACTCACTGTGTAAACGTGACTGAATTTAATAATCAATCCCCTCCGATGTGAAATTGACAGAAAAACAGAGGTAAAAAGAAAAAAAATATCAAAATTAAAGAGATGCCTTTTTAGCGCCAATAGAGTGTCAGCTCATAAGATCAGAGCCCTTGTCTCCTTCTGTACCAGTATGTCTTAACGCATGACGATGTTATTTCAATGTTAAATATTTCCCATGCCCGCTATTGTAACAGCGCTACAGAACCTGCTGGCGCTATATAAATAAATGCAATCTAAACGTAATATAATCTATAATGTATATAAAGTCTCGTGGCTTTTCTTTATGACATTCCATTTTGATTGCTTGGATTTAAGAATCCTAATCTGATCGAATTTGCTTGCCTACCCTGCCTAGAGCAATAAATCACTTTGGATAAGTGACTATTGCTTTTTTTTTTGTAAGCAAAAGGTGGTCCTTTGTGGACTTTGCATTGAGATACCCACAGCGGAGCCATAAAAACAGCACCAGTCATCCAGAGAGAGAACACACCCCGAGAGCAAATAAAGATTGTAGCAAACCTGAAACAAAGCACAAAAAAAAATGGGAGAGGCTCGTGCGTTGAAATTTTTCTAAATTTCCTCTTAAATGTCACAAGTATGCCCGTGGTTTGCTTTAAAGCACTTAGGATACTGTAAGTATTTAGAAAATAAGCACAGCATACGGTTGTCAAAATATTCCTGACCTTTTGTGTTTTTCCGAAATGCTCATAGAACTCGGAAAAAAAAACATGTTCACTGATATTAAAAACTGGTTTGCCATAGAAACTCAAAAGTATTCATAACAGGCAACCTTGACATGCGTTTAATAACGATCGCGAAGCCTTTGTTTGAAAGAAAAGGCAGCTATAGGCTGGAAAGTAAATAAAGACGGTTAATGGGAATTAAATCGGGGAAAAATAAAATAAAAAAAATCATTTTTATAAAACATAGCCAATATCCGGCAAACATGGTAATTATGAAACTGTGAGAATGGGAGCGCTCTACATCTCCTCTGATTTCACAGGTCTGGGCTTTCGTTATCTTACAAAATGATGATTTTGGTTGAATAGGTTTGTGATTTATTTCGTTTTCCGTCCCACTCTGCTGGGCAGAGGACCCCAAAACTGATATAGTTGGTACAGCTATTGCTGGACTGCAACTCTCACCACCCGAAGACAGCCTTTGAAGAGATTAGAGTAAGCAGACAATTCCGTGGGAGAGAAACCAGATTTCTCTCTATGAATGTGTCTGTTTTGGGGGTTGCTGGCACCCCACTGCGCGTGTTCGTCCTTGCGTGCTTCCTTTTTGAAGCAAGAATCCTTGAGTGATCTTATGCACAAGCTAATTGTGGTCTGGCTCAGCTTGTGTCTTTATGGCTAACCCACCCCCTCTATGTATATAAGTGCGCAGTAACCACCTATGTCCCGTGATATATTTAAAAGCCTGATTCATAGAGGTTGAAACAGCATTTGGACCCCAGGTCCCACAATGAGACCGCTCTACTAAACCATGAATGTACGTTGGCTGCATGTGCAGAAGACCCTCTGAGTTGTTGGGAAATTACTCTCATTAGCCTCAGCCAATAAATTGCTAGTTTAGGATGATGAGACAATGGCCCAAGGTCCTAGCTGGTTTGAAAGATACTTGAGCTGATCAGAAGCACATTTAAAACATTAAAATAATTATAATAGTGCAATTCTCCATTCCCTCCAACCCTCCATATTGGCAAGAACTCTATACAGGAGACGCCTAATATCAGAATAATATAACCTGATATATCACATGTCTGATATCATATTGCTTTTCTTCGAAAGACAAGTGCCACAGTTATGCCTAATTGTAATCGCTCTGCTTGTGTTATTGAGGGTCTGTGAAATCAGAGCGCAAAGAGGATTATCCCCGGGTTTCATTCCTTAAATATCACATGCAGCACTTTCCGTTCAGGAGACTGATCAGAACTACTTTTAAAGCCGCTGTTCCATTCGTGACTTTTGTAACCAAAACATCATTCTTGGTGCTGTTAAACTCCAAAACGGTTCACATGAGTTATTCTTTCAAATAAAATGTTGTCTCATTCATGTTTTTTGCTTGGAACGCTCATTCAGGCCCTCATACCCATATGATAGCTTCTTGGTTCCTTTAAAATGATGAGTTGTCCCCTTTGCAAATTCATAGGGGGATTCTGCAAATTTCCCCCAAATGCATTTGCCCCATTTCCCCAGTTAAATGCTGTGGAGGGATTATATCTCTATGTACGTGATATACTCACCTCCAGTCAGCTCCAGCGCTGGTTTGGGGAATTCTGCGGAGAGGGGTCCGTTCTGTGCATGCGTGGAAAGAGCTTCCATTGATTTCAATGGGAGTGCTTTCCTGTCGCTAATTGGCTGCTTCAAGCTGGCAATCAGTTCCGGACCATGGGGGAGAAGGGCGACTTCAGAAGCAGGGCTGCAGCTTCTGCATCAGGTAAATGCTTTCATTGTTTTTTCCTTGGAAGTAGGCATATTAAAACACTCACAAGGTTGCGTTAATTAATATACATTCTTTTTTAGTGGGGATGTCAGGGACAGTAAACTGTCCCTTTAATTGTCATGTAACAAAAAAAGAAGGTATTGATAGGTTGTTGCTATAGAAACAAAAAATAATTTGTAAAGGTTTTTTTGTGGTGATTTTATGTGATCAGAGAAAAGAATAAAATGACAAATCTGCTATGGTGTGTTTGATAAACATGTTAGAGACTGCGATTACTGTTTAACCGACATGGAACAGCAGCTTTAAAGATCCAGGGAATCCTCTCAACCGCAACAAACTGCTGCTGGAATACAGATACTATGTTTCTGACTGTTCTTTCAGGAGACATTTGGGACAGACACAGACACACACAGACACACAACCACCACCAAAAACACCACCAACACCAAAAACACCACCACCAAAAAAACTACCACCACCACCAAAAACACCAACAGGGAGTTTAATATATGGCCACAGTAGTGTAGATTAGGAAGGAGTCCGCTCCAGACCCTCGGAATCTGCCCCCCCCATCCTGAGATTAGGGCAAAAACCCTGAGATGTTTCCAGGTATGGGCATAAATCCATCCTGCACATAAGAAAAGGCCAAGGATCGAGCAAGGATTAAAAATAGAGAAATGGGCTAGGTTATATCGACCTAATTGCTCTTATCTACCATTAAATTTGGTGTCGTTAACCCAGCAGCACAAATGTGGGTATAATATTCACAAAAAACTAACATTTATAAAATGTATTGTTTGTTACATTCTCAAAATTTCTAAAGAAAACTTTCCGGAATATACTTTATGGTTTATCGGGATTCAACAGAGATTTCTCGGGACATAAGTCTTAATCAGAGGCCTGTCTCCTAAGAACATGAATATCTGGTTACCCAATGGTATCCAATAACTATTATCATTTTTTAATATAAAATGTAATATTATTATAATTTTATATTTTTTATAATTTTTTTATGCATTTAGAAATCATGGAAGCCTCTCTTATCCACACGCGCAATCAATTATCCTCGAAGCAATGCGTACGGTCTTTGATTGACACGATTCTAGACATTATTGTGTCACTAAATCACTCCCAGTCATCGCCCGGGATTTGGGAGGAGAGATCTGAGGGTAAAAATAATGAGCCCAGCTACCATTCATCCAAGAGCTAAATTCCATTCCACATTATTTTCAATTTGCACATTTGCTTGCCTAATCCAGAAAGGCTGAGCACGTATAATCCCCCCCTCTCTGCCTTACGTCTAAAACAAATTAACAGCTATGGGGGTTTATTTTTTCCTGGAATTTTGAGATAAATGTATATCCGAGCCGATCCTCGGATTGCTTACATGCCCCAAATCACTCTTATTTTGTTAGGACAAAAGTAATGTTTGTATGTAATTATTGCAGATCCTCCTGGTGTGATTTATTTTTTCTTTGTAAGATTGTTAGGGTCGAGATCTTGTGACGTTATAATAAATCTGTCCCATTAATGTTGAAATGTGTGTCTGGTTTAAAGGAGAAATTGTATATTCGGGGGGGGGGGAATCATGCAAGGTTATTCTGTGACATTGCGTCTTTCAAACTTGTTTAAGCCCTTGTACTGATCTTTGAAAATTGTCTACATTTACTATATATACATATATATATAGAGAGAGAGATAGATAGACAGATATATATATATATATATATATATATATATATATATATATATATATATATACAGTATTTATGCTATATAGATGAAAGACTTTAGGTTTCTACCAGTAAACCATGTAATTTTGTAATGCCCCCTCTTAAATTATTCCGCAAATAAAATTCATAAAATTCTGTAACTATATCGTAATTTGATTAATTGTGTTAGTGTATTTTTTTTCGTGCACATGTGCTACTTAATTTTATTTGGTAATCTTGCAAAGCTCGGAGTGTAAAATTAGCATAATTAAAATTAATGATAGACACATAACTCCCGAGTGTCCCTCTTTTTAGAGAAACAGCTCCTCTTTTGTATTCTGCTTTGATACGTGTGCATGGGAGTAGCATACAATTCACTAAACATATTTCTAAACAGGAGTTTGTAAATGATTTTGTGCGTATGTTTTTTTCATTCTTGATCTAAGTAGCTTAAAGGGGAAACCATGTTGAGTATTATTATTATTTATTGTTTTATATAGCGCCATCAAATTCTGTAGCGCTGTACAATGAGTATTAAACTCAGCACTGTAAAGAGTAGTGTCGGTCGGCATTGACAAAAACCTGGTTTCACCTAATTTTGTTCCAATAAACTTACTTTTTCTGCAGACCTAGAGGCAGCCATTGTTGTCATGCTGACTTTCCTCACTCAAACCCCACACTGAGCTGATACTTTATGGCAATGCTAATTAAGTCCTTTCCTCCATAGATTAGTCCGAGTGCCCGGCTGGGTGAAAGTGTATCTTTCATTTATTCCAAAATGTTACATTTAAGAATTAAAAAATGGTGTTTATGTGAAGCCTTTATAACCCCACGCACCATTATAACATATCGCTGTTAAGTCCTTCTTTTCTCAATTATTTGTTCATTTTTGATAGCAGCTATTGTACGTTTGGGGGGAGTCAGGGCTGGAAATTCCATCAGATAAAAAAGCCCCTAAGTTTTAAAAGAAATATTTCCACAAGATATACATGTTTTTAATAAATAATCTTAGTAATGCCGAAGGCCATGACCGTTTCATTGAAATCACAAAGTTTCTAAAGAAAGCTGTATCTTCCGTAGATACAGCAAAAGTATTGCTCTTTTGTGATTTGAAGTGTTTTGTACTCCACCTATGTCAACAAGCATAAAAAATCATTATGTTCAGCTGCACAAAATGCACACAGAGGTGGATTAAATAAACACATATATAATACTTCTTGGCACACACATGGATTAGCGCATTGCAGCCCGTGTCAAAATGAGTGCAAAATTATGGAATATCACAAATAAATGAACTATGGGCACCTCCTCCAAATATTCCAAATGCCTATGGGTACACTTTTATTTAAGGGGTGTGTTTAGGGGCAGAACCGTAGCTAGATTTTTTATTTTTATGTCACTTGTATGTATTGGGAGCTATTGAGACAAATATTATATTTCATAAGCACAGTTGTTTCCGTTAAAAAATATATAGCATATGTCTTATCAATATGATAAACAATACTATATACTATATATTTTTTACAAGCAATTATAACAATAATCGTGGTTTTTGGGGCAGTAACACACTGTGACACGCTTATCCCTAGCATACATTCTGGGTTCCTAAAAGAGGGCAGAAGGAGGGTCTTTGGGGTCCCACAGAGGTCCGTTCCTCCTCCGCATTCTAATCTAAAGGCATTGAAATAATGAACACATTCTTTATGAATGAATTTAGTCTGGCAATTATTTTTCAAGCTCAGAGAACAAATTTTTTTCTTTCTTCCCGCTATGTACCTAAAAACAGGACACGACTACACGTTATCGCCCTGTGTTATCACATCTGGATCAGCCACTCGCTCGTGCCTAGGGGTGTATGAGTAAATCTGGTCATATTTCCATGAAACTGAATTTTTTTTTCACTTTAGGAAATCGCAGATCAAAACGCATCATTCTCTCCAAGTTGGAAAGCATTAGCAAAATGCCGAAACTGATTTTTTTTTTTACACGTACGGCATACATCTAAGCTTGCAAATTATCTGCGGGAAGGCCATAAATCCTAAAATACATTTACAAACACGGAGACTGCCTTGTAAAGTTAAGTGCTACTCAAACTACCGGAACTGAAAGTATAAAATCATAGAGAAAAAGAAAAGGCGTATGTTATACAATGTATACGTTGGAAATGTGTGTCATTTATATATGCAGCGTATGGTATGGAGCCGGCTAAATGTAGCCTTAAGCACAAATATTTTCTAGCGTATTTCCATAAACATATTTCTTTCTCTAAGAGAACAGACACGCGTGTTCATCCACACGTTACACGTCACATCCTGATTTTGAAATATTTGGAATTCAGAATTCTCCCCCTTCTCTCTCATTTCTTCCCTACAGCAAATAAATATATTTAACCCATAAGTGACCACTATAAGCACTAAGGGGTTAATTGTTTGCATATATTCCTGTTGGCTATATTGAGGTGGTTTACAAAGGACGCACGCCAAAATTACCCCGAAAAGAATTGATAAGTGTCTCTTTAACACTTCGAATGTCACACGATTATTAAAAGTAACCTAGCTGTTACTTCTCCGAAGTCAAAATGTTATTTTGACACCCTGCGCCATTTTTTTTTTTTACACGTGTACAGCTGACACAACACAGCAGCTAACAAAGGAACAAATTTCTTTTCACTGCAAATTTCCCCATCCCCCACCGCAATCTGCTAAAATTTGCAAATGCAGTCCTGCAACAACCCACCTCCTTCCAAAGGTCTACGGAAATAACCTCCTTTTAAAATTTAATAAGATTTGACTTTTAACTCGCAAGCAAAAGAGGGGGAAGGGAGCGCAGTGTGGGAATAGCTGTTAATAAGTAATTAGGTGCATTCAGGAAAAAAAAAAAAACCTAAATTAAATAGATAAGAAAAAAAAAGTTATCTGTATTGTCTGACAAAAACATATTTATGGTTCACATATACCCTGCGCAGATCCAAAGTCTAGGGTGTGTGTGTACATTTTACAAGCGCACAATGAACATACATGTTTTTTGATTATTTTTGTAACCCCTTCAGGGTAATTAACATTCTCATTGTAGCTGCTATATTTATACAGGGCATGTAATAATTGTGGGGTTGCGTTTATAATATATTATAATTATATTATTGATAATTAGATTATCATAAAAATACATATATTATAATGGCAGAAAAAAAATCCACACACCCACACATATACACACTAACAGGTATTATAATTTATTGATTTATATAGCGCCATCATATTCCGCAGCGGTGTACGATGGGTAAACACGACATAACAAGCAGTGTATAACATAACAATTTGGACCTCATGAAACAAAAGGTGAACACAATGTGTTGAGATGTTCTAAACAATTTGTGTGACGCTGTAATACATAAACCGTGGGTCACTCGTGTAACAGCATAATATTGTAAGCTCGTTTGAGCCGGGCCCTCCTCACCTGTTGTCTCCGTTAGTCAAATTGTAATGTTACATACTACTTGTTATGTCCTGTCTACCCATTGTACAGCGCTACAGAATTTGATGGCGCTATATAAAACAATAATAATAATACTATTCATGCCTATCCTACAAGGGCAGATCCGGGGTTAAGGGGCCCAGAATGAAACGATGTATTAGGTCATCATCTGTGTAACTACACATAAACTAACACATATTTAGAGGCAGGTATTACAAGGTGCACACCACACCTTTATGAGCTAAATTCTGAAACAACCCCACAAAAGCTTCTAATCGCACAAAACAGACCTGCCTTGCAGATCCTATGTGGCCTCCTCAGAAGTGAGTTTTAAATCGATGTGTAAAATACACACATTATTTGGTCCTAAATGCCTTACTCAAATACACAAATAAACCGTCACCAGGTCACAAGGACCTAGTTAAGTCCCGACCCAAACCATAGCAATGATGTTAACTTTTAGCTATTTTGGAGCAGTTTTCACATTTTTTTTGTGTGGCAACAATCGCATTAAACATTTGGTCAGAAACCGCATTTTTCTAGGTTGTACTGATTTAGTCATAGTAACGATATGTACATCTCCTCCAGTGTTACTAAGGAGAAGGACGTTTACCTAGAGTTTTAAGTGCCCTTGTGACCTACTGGGTTTTTTTTAATGTATTTTCCATAGATATATATATATATATATAAATAATATATTTATATATATAAATATTATATATAATATATTATAACTATACTTTTCTAGATTTAGAACAATGTGATACACTCATTCCCAACAAACAGAGCTGCTTCGAAAACAGTAGAAAAGATGGACAGATTGCAATTTAAAGTTAGGAGTCAGTATATTTTCTCTTAATGAAGTGGCCCACAGCTGAAAAAAAACTTAAGAAACCCCTGCCTTAGAATGTAAGCTCTATAGGTGGAGACCTTCTTTCTCAATACATTCATTCTTCTTGTTTTTATGACTATGGCACTTATTGTATGACTGTAGTAGTGTGCATCCCATTTATTCTTTATTATAGCTGTTGCTATATGAAGATATACATAGAAATACACTGAAATTATTTTAACAATTGCTGGATTGGCCCACTCTGTATTTGTTACCATCACTTCCCTATAGTTCCCTATAGTTCCAAAAACCTGCACAATATGGAGACTGTCCAGAACCTTTTTTTAACGAACATGCAGATTTGGTTAAATGGCATATTCTATTTTAAATATTTAGTTTGCATTTTTTCACATGATGCCAGATTCCAAATGACAGATCTATAGTAGAGATGATCGACTCTGCCTAAATCAAATGCACATTTTTTTTGATCTTTTCATTAAAGGAAACGTTTGGGCTCCAATACAGCCCCACAAATCGAGAATTCATATTAAAGTACTTTGTCAGCAATTTGTCAGTAATTTCACATGCATTCTTTATCTTTAGGGAAATTGTTAGATATTCGTTAAAGTAGTTACTTATGGAAGAAGCTGCAGCTCCAGAGCTTCACAGGGACGCTCTGTCAATGAAGCATTCTCATTAGACCCCCCTTGGAGGCTTGCATGAACATGAGTTGAAGCTGGCTGGTGGTAAGTATCGTGCTCGATTGCGCATGTGCTTTAGTTGAATCCCTCCATGCATTTTCAAGCGGTCAGAAAATTATCATTTAATTGCTTATAATGACCCGAGTGTCCCTTCTTATTTCGCCAAAATACAAATAAATATATAGGGTATTCTCAAAGATGCATCACGTGAAACCAAATTCCTTTATTTGCAAGTAAAAGCTAAAATGTAGATTTTTTGTGTGTGCATATAACACGATTTTATCTATTCATCAACTGAAATGTATTGTAAAAAGGAAAGCAGGATTTGCTTTGACATAAGCACAATTATGAATGTGTAAAATCAGATCTGCTGCAGGGAATTTATTTCCAAGGCTTAGCTCGGCGTTTCGGGAGAAAGGTTTGAAAATTGCAGCTACCTCTGAGTAGTCAAATAAAAGCCCCAGGGGTATTTATTAAATCAGCTAAAGCTAAATACACAGTAACTGTAACTGAAAGAGAATATTTCAGGAAACAAATAGTTTTTTTGTGCTTTGCATCCATTAAAGTCAAATTTATTTGAACAAGCAATACTATTTGGCTGCCAATTCAAACATTTGGTTTGCTCAGCTGTGTCTAAGACACTATTTTCTGATAATTGATGGTTTATTTAAGAAACCCCAAATTTGGCATGTTTTCAAATATATCTTTGGTTTCTCCTCTAGTCAGAGTTCCTGAGCCCCTCTGACTTCACATGAGCATACCTAGGAAGTTGTGCGCTCCGGCTACCCGCAGCCTACCCTTGGGGGATGCGGCTAGGACTGCCCACTGATGGAGGTCTCGCTGACGTCCTGGGCGGTCTGGCTGATGTGAAGGGCGTTCACGCTGATGGTGGGCGTTCTTGCTGACATCACGGGAAACACCCATGGTGCATGTCAGGACCCTGCTTCTGTGACCCGGAGGAGTTCCCAGGTATGCACATGAGCTGTCCTAAATTGAGTGCCCATAGACCTTGGGTAACTCAACAGCTTGTTTATAAAACTGCACAGAAGTTCTGAGCAACGCAAGAGGTCACTTTATTTGGTAAACCATGGTCTGTCATCTACATCAGGCCAATTTGGAGTTTAGTAAGTAACACCCCCCCACACCCAATAGTTTCCAAGACTATGCAGATTGATGCTGCCAGAACCAACAATGAGAAAGTGTCAAGCATGAAGACGGCTTTTCCCCTTAGTTTCAGAGATGAGATTGGTGGATCTTTGCTCTATATAGAGAATCAAGTAAATGGATCTCATTAAGCTCTTAGGGAAGTTGACTCTTTCAGAGGACACAAAGAAAGTGACCATGGATTTTTAAACACCACCTGAAGACAGATGTGATGACAAGTTTTGAGTATCCCAACTGATTACTAGTACTATAGAACAATTGTTTATTCTGTATGTGGGGGTGCAGTTTGGCCCTACCCCTTTGAACCGCTCCATGCCTCCTTTGTCATGTAATGGAGACTGCCACACCGCAATGAGCCACAAGCCTGCCTACCAGATCCAGATCCAGCCTACCAGATTCAGCAATATGAGCACACCTGAGAACTTTGGATGGGCTTCATGGGGTGGTGGGGATCACTGTACATGGAGGCTGTGTTAGTTGTCTGTAGTGTAAGGCTAGCAATAAATGGGTGCAGGGCTAGCCCCATTACCTGGTCAAACCAGGAAAGTTTCCAGGTATACATTTGGAGCTATAGAGGAAGAACTCTTTAGTAAAAGTCACATATACTCCATGCTGTCGTCCACTGTTATAAAAGGTATTGCTGTCTTTGTTGTTCGAATTATCCCCTGTTTACAAAAAGAAAAATATAAACTTTGGAAACAGCTTAAACTTGAAGCAATCATATACAGTCACTTATAGTCATTTAGGTCTCCTAATGGCCAGTATGCAGGGGGCGACAAGGTAATTGCAGAAGGCCATATGCACTGTGCCTTCTAAATACATTATTAGATGGTGTAACGGGAAGCGGTAGGAGGTCGTGACTGTGTTAGATTTGATTAGGAAAAAAAACACTAAAAACATCCAGTTAGAATCAATATGAACAGAAAACAGGCAACAAAAGCGACAAATTTGTAAGAACAGTTTATCTGTTAACCCTTTACATCACAAAGGCTAGTTTTAAGTGTGGCTTTACCCTGCCATCTTTTATAGCACAAGAGACCCCCTTTGGCACAATTTGCAGCTAATTTACATCTCTCAAGTAAGCAGGAATAAACCGATGAAAATTGTAAGAACCGTTTTAAATCATTAAACAATTACAAGTGGGAAAGATGGTTAAGATTATAGTATCAGCTCTCAATCTCATGAACTCAATGCCAGTCACAGTTAGTAATGCTAACTCGATATGATCCTCCGCAGAACGCTTTGTTTCCCGCTCGTAATTGGGATAGAGAGTGCAATGGTTGCCTTTATTTGTGAAGCCTGCCACGGAAGGCTAAATAACTGTTAACTCTTTGGCTGTCGGAGGGGAGGCAACAACACAACGTCTTGGAAAGCATTCCTACCCCCTTTTGTCGCTCAAAGAGTTAAAGGGCCTACAGGTATTCCGTCATAGTGTGGTCCACTAGGGCCCCTCTGAAATATAATTGCAGCCCATGTTAAGAAATCTCCGATAACTTATTATTATGATCTCACCGCAAGCTCTTCCAAAACATAACCTGAAAGATGAATAAAGCATAGAACTGTGAAACAGAAGGAGAAGAACGCGCGCTGAATGGGAATGAGGAGTAGGAAAAGCTTTTTTTTTTCTGGAAAGCCACTGTATTACATCTCCATGAAATGGAAATAACCTCTCCCCGCTGACTCTGAAGCACACTCACATAGCAAGAGAAAAATAAAATATGTCTAAACATATTGATTACACTTTTATGCTGTGGATTTGTGCAGCGGTTTTAGACAGCACCATATATCCAGTGGGAGGGATGGGGGGGGTGGATTTCCTAAAGCATTTTTTTCTTCTTTTCCTTCAAGAAAATGTTGCTTATTTATTGGGTTTTAAACAATATTCTTACGCTATTTCGGCTGCAATACATTTTCCGGAATGAGAAGGGAAATGACTAAAGAGACAACACACAATATAAATATATCTTTACGATGATATAGAAGAAGAAAAAAAACACTTTACTGACGTAATGTTGAGGTTCTGCTGGACGCAATCCCATGCTGAGATATGGGTTATTTCCGTAATGACACAGGGAGCGTTCGCCACCACGAGATTTCACTATTTTAGTGGGGGTTTTCGTGGTGATCCTACTTAACAAACGCGTATGGTTGGCCCGTGTTTCTATCACAGAGAGAACAATCACCATTATTTATTATTCAAGCCTTAGAATTCTCGCTGTTGGGAGCAATTTTACCTAAATTTTGAGTTTGCTGATTCCAAAGTGAATCCCAAGTGGGGCTACTAAAAAGAGCCAAGGTACAGAATACAAATTATTAGTGAAGACTAATGGGCCTCAAAAAGTATAGTTTGAAAGGTGAAATGAAGGGGTTCTGACAGAATTAAATACATAAGGGGAAATATATTCATATTTATTTAAATGGTCTCGACCTTAGAGGACCTCAAAAGACAATAATTGGGAGGGAGTACGACATGCATTACTAATAACAGTGAGACAAATCAAGCATGCATGGAATAAGCATAAGGCTGTTTGGAACTCAAGACAAGGCAAAGGGCGAAGGAAGAGGTTTTACAACAAAAAAATACAGAAGAATGTATTTAATTTAGTACTTCAAGAGTATGCCTTCTTCAGAAAGATTACAAATATGCACCCTTATGTGAGGAGAAACTACAGCCCTGCAGCTGCCATCCTCCTCTGTGTTTTGACAATTCTTGTCAGTGATTGGCTGCTTCAAGCAGCCAATCAGTGACAGGAAAGTGCACTGGGGCCTGAAGATACCTCCCACAGCCATAGCGTTTGCCGAGCCAATGCTGGAACTGGCTGGAGGTGATGATGTTCACGGAACACGGATTGTGCACAGAAAATTGCTGAGGGGCAGGGAAAGGGGCAAATGGGGGGATTCTGTACAGCTATCATTTGCATTAAAGTACAGATGATGGCTGGAGTGTCCCTTTAATTCTTTGTGTACGGCTTTAAAGGTATGACCGATGAACACCTTTCAATACAGTCCATGCATTTAAAATGATTTTGCTTTGCCCTGATAATAAAGATTTCATAAATTCTGGCACATTTTACGAGGCTGCACCAGACAGAAAATCTTTATTAACATTAGCAGGATTTTTATGCTGATCCTGCTAGTCCAGAAGCTCACAAAATAAGTTAATTTGTCACATGCTATTACTGCACGTAACAAAAGAATGAAATACAGAAGTAGGGGTTTTCTATGTTTATTTACCAAAACCACGGCTTTTCACATGTGTTTGCATCTCATATCCACTGTGCTTAAATTCTAAAGCTTCTAAATACTATTAGAACATTGCCTGATTAGAGGTTTAATACATCAGCCAGCGCCCCTTGCCAATTGGTGCTTTACCAATGTTAATTGCCCTGCATTCACTCTGTCTATGGTGCTGAATGTGTGGGGAGGCATTTAAAGGGTGACTGTCACACCCCTAATTTTGTCTTACAATACATTGATCATGTGTATTGTTCCTTTAACATAATAACATGCATCCCACCCTAGCAGAAATCTCTCTCTGCGTCGCATGTATCCAAAAAAGGTCCATCAAGGAACTAGTTGAGTCATTATGAGCCGGCTCACTAATGCACTTGGTAGGAAGTGGCAAATTAATAAAGAAAATAGTAGAGAAAATGTATGAGATGATATGAGGGAATAGACGATAATGGAAAAAGCTCAGGTAAACTGGATGAGATGAAAAAGCGGTCAGAGGACAGGTTCACAGCCTTTAGCTAACAATTTATTATACAAAACTTCCTATAGTTTGTTTTTTGTTATTTAGCAAGTAATCTGTTATTATTTTATATAATGTAGGTAAAGGACAATGTTTGTGGCAAATGGTGGCAGAACTATAAGATCAATTAATTGAATGTATTAAATATACTGCCCATCTCTTCTGGTTGCCCAACCTTCTCAAATGGCATTGATAACATGCAGATCCTGCGAACAGTAAGTTTTGGTAACTGCCCCATGGTAAAAGGCTGGCTTGGAATACATATACAGTATATATTGGTTTTGTTATCTATAAAACCGTTACACAGGTTTATATGTAGGTTTATTTCACACACTGACCTGTATAATGTAATATCTTGGAAAAGTGACAGATCCGTATTACAAGGTAATCTGGTCGGGTTTGATTTTGTCCCAGTGACAGAAGTATAAGCTAAGAAATAATCTCACTCCTGGTCCACTCTGCTCCTGTATGTATAAAACATTGGTTAAGCGGAACAAAAACTGTTATAATATTCTCGTAATAACAAAACCTCTGTAGTAGTCCGCTCAGCTTGCTATATTTTAAAGGATCACCGGCACAGCGGCTAAAATTTGATTTTTGAAGCAAGAATCTGGTGTTTCTGCATTAATGCTCACGTTAGCTCCCTGCTGTTGTTGATTTCATGCTCTATAAACTGCTGATTTTAAGGTCCCTGATTTTATTCCTCTGCCTCCCAAGTCTTTTAATGGCTTCATTTGGTGATACAGTCATTTCAGATTTTATAGATATTGATTTGGATTCTGGTTGTGCAGCGAAGGACAGTAAGTGACATATGGGGTTTTTTTTGTTGCATTATCCTTTGCAGTGATCTTCAACACCTGTTTTGCTATGTAATCCTTCTCAGGTGTTAATGGGACAGTAATTGGTGGATATCATGGTGGGGGATGGGGGCCAATTTATAGAATTGAGATCTTTTCATTCTATTCTTTGTGTCAGTTTTCTGTCTCCAAAGACACGTGTCTAGTGATTGGCTGTCACTATGGAGATTTGGTCTCCTATATTTTCTGCTAGGTTTCAAGGGATGTGTATTATGTACGCATTACATTTATATACATTAAAACAGACCAAAAACAGCTCTCCTCTCTGGCTGGCACATTGCTGGCTGAGGCTTTCGTTTTTTATCTGTACTATTTGGGAATACTTGGGTCAGACATCTAGAACACTCAGGAGCCTTGATCTCAGCTGTTTGTAGAATCTTCTTGGCCCAACTCCAAGGAGGGTGACCACTGAAGCATTCAAGTGGATGCGGGAGCCAAAAAGGTCAATACATAAAATTTGCCCCAAAAAAATAGCCCTTAGGAACACAGCTCCACAATGGCATTTCCAGTGTGTGCCCTGTGGCATTTCTCAAGTGGTGTCACACATACATCAAGAAAAAAGTAGAGCGTGTGGTGAAAATACAAAAAGTCCCATTATGGCCCCAGCACATGGTTGATATTTTAAAAATGTTACCATTGCCCACGAGCCATAGGATGACCCTTTCTCTGCATCTCTATGGTCTTCCCTCACTGAGTGCTTTTTTGGTGTATTTACCAACCCAATCAACAGTGAGTGTTCACGTGGACGTGTGATGGACCTAACCTGGGGGCTCCAAAGAAGACACCTTATGCTTCTTTGTATCCTCAGCCTTAAGGCCAGACGATCAAGCTTTCCCTCTCTCTCATTGGTACTCACTTGTCCAAAAGGAAAATTACAAATACTAATGAATTTGTAGGGTTTAAGATTTTCCTATAGGAAGGAGTTGTAGCAGGAATGAAGGGGTTTCTGGGAGTATCGCTAGTTTGCATACCAGTATTTCTTTCTATTGGTTCTTAACACATGCCATGTGCCCGTCTCTGTGTAAGACCCCCATAATCTAGTAGCTAGCGATTTTTTTCCAGCCCATAGTTAAATGCATCAATTGATAAAATGAGTACTTTAGGACATGTATGCTTGCGACACATTGTCTGAATTGTTACCAGTGATCTGAAAAACCATAATCCCTGCAATCTGCATTGTTACAGTATCAGAAACTGGAAAATGACAACAAAATTTTATCAAGAGCTGTTAAATTTTATTTCACGCTTACAAAGAAAATCCCTATTCTCACTTCAATTTATAATTCCATTACTCTTGCAATAAAAGCTGAACTTTTATGAAAATATAATTCTCTTCCATAGTATCAGTCTTAAAATGAAACAATAAAAATCTTTGACATTTAGCAAGAATAATTTTTTTGGCACCATTCAAAAGGACGTTGACAAGAAACCGTTCGGCCGGGCAGAGAAGAGAGTTAATAAATTAATTTTAAGAAATAACACTAGCTGTAGCACATTTTTTAGAGTAATTACGCCCCCATTTTATGGAATTATATTCTTCACTGATTATCCAGTGATACATTTTCTTAATGCTGCTTCTTTGACATAACTATTTCTCTCTTCACACTCAAGTATTAAATTACTTGTTCACACGCTAACTGCTCTGCTGTTACTATGGAAACAAGCCATGCCGCAAGAGGTCATTTCGGTCTACTTGACATCCGTACCTAGACAGGATGTTAAATATGATTGGTTGTTTTGAAGTGCTTTCATTCCAAGGTTTGGAACTATGGTCTGTATTTCTAGACTTCTATGAACATTGTGTAGAGAATGTGGTTATGGTTCTATTGACTATTATATGAAAACACTATAATTACGAGAGAGTCCACAAGTACATATGCCCACACAAATAATAAACGAGGACCGGAATATATACTGTTATGTAGGGATGATAAAATTTGACCTCCTAGATGTCCCTGTTTAGGAGGAATAGTCCTTGTTTGGGTCCTAAATGCCCCTTTCTTTCGTCACATAATGTCCCTATTTACGAGAGGCTAACACGTTTTGTAGGGTATGAAAGTATCACAGACGTCTATAACTCACAAAAAACAAAAACTGCCTGCGCTTCTCCCCCTAATGAAGTTGGCAACAAATATATAAACATGATATAAATGAGAGGTTTTGGATATATGAATTGGCCAAAGCATAATTAAGCTCACCCGCCACGTCAAGGCACACTCTCAATAGGGTGAGAACCTACTCTCACCTCCTACATAGTGGGCACACAAAGCAGTTTATACGGCTACCAAACATTATTAATGTGTGGGGGGAGGTGCAATTAAACCTCCTCCCCCAACACATTAATAATGATTTCGCCAACTTTATTAAGGCGAGAAGCGCAGACAGTTTTTGTTTTTTGTATACACTGTATTTGCAGCATGCTCACACTGTTTGTTAGGCCTCATATTACACATTTGTATTATTTGAGCCTGAGACTAGTTTAGCGCACCGACATTTCTTCTTTTCCCTGTCCATAACTCACGTCTAATAATTTTACGATAATGTGTATTGAAAATGAAAGCGAATTGGTTTTTAAATTAAATTGTGTAAATCATATAGCTTATCACCTGTAAATGGCCTGGTTGATATAATTCTCCGTTTGCAAGCCACATATTGTTAGAATATTTGTACACATTTATGGTCTGTGAATAACAGTGGGGAAAGTTGGTCCCTCAGAAATATGACCTTCATAAAGCTTTACTTGTTGTAGACTACAAAGGGATTAGTCCAACTAAAACATGTAGTTTTTTTTGTAAATAGAGTTTGATTGTTACCAGGAATGGATTTACTTTTTAAATCCCTTTTGCTACAAAGACTGCTGGACTCTCTAAAGAAAATAAATTGTTCTGGTTGGGACGTACCCTGAAGCTGAATGAAAGATGTTAAAAAGGGGATGTTGAAAAAGTACTAAGTATCGTAATGGATATGGATAGAATGTAAGTCATAAGCTTTCTTCAAGACCCCTACTTCTCCTTAAGTAGTTCACCTAAAAGAGGGCATTTCAGACCTACACCTTCTAATGGGGATCCAGCCTATATATGTGATCTATTCATAAGACGCATAATAGTAAGCTTGTGCACGGGGGTAGATTTATTAAACATAAAAAAATCACCAATAGGTGAAGGTTAATACTTTACCTGCATGCTTTTCTATTCTGTTTTATATTCTTTATGTGTCCTTCAGACATTTTGTTTTAATTTACAACATTGAAAGCGAGGCTGATGAAACACAGCTTTAGAGACAGTGTATACAAAGTAACCTTCACATCTAACCTGAGGACAAGTCATAATAACTTTCTTATTATGCTACATTTATTTTATAACTGTGTTATTTCCTGTTTTAAAAGTATATTGCGATGATTCAACTTCTAGATGATATACATGTATTGTTTGGTAGGGGGTAGCTATATTAACACATCTTTTTCATTTTGTGATTGTTGTTCCTCTCTTTTAATAATTTTTGGTGTAAGTATACATAATAGTGAGTGGCAAGTGCAAACAGGAGGTAATTAGAGTATAAGAAAAATAAAAGAATCTGTTGTTGTTTATTTAACACTTTTTATTAAATAATTGCATGCTAATGTACATTTCTATCCTGGTACTGGAACATCATCAGGGCCAAAGAATTAGCGCTTATCCAGTCAATACTGATAATCCTCTTTAAACTCTGCTGTTTGGCCATATCACCACAACAACACAGTACTCAAATTCAGTAAATCCAAACAAATTCCATATTGGCTGTATTGATTGGCATAGAGTCAGTGGTGCGTTGAAACTCTTCTGCCGTTTATTGCTGCTTTTCATACCTTAACTGTAAAATGTAGAATTGGGGAATATTACCCAAATCCTACATTTTACCATTCAGTACACTAAATATACATAGACAAAGCTATCTACATGTAAAGAATGTACAATAAAGGACTTACAAAGTACTTTAATATATATGGTTTGTTGGTGAGGCTGCATTGGACGTTAACTGTCCTTTTAAGAATAACTGACCCTTTGAAAGTCAGCAAAGTTTATATATTCATATTGCTAGGAGAAAGAAGGTACAACATACAAAACAGAACATGAATAA
This sequence comes from Spea bombifrons, assembly GCF_027358695.1. Taxonomy (NCBI): domain Eukaryota; kingdom Metazoa; phylum Chordata; class Amphibia; order Anura; family Pelobatidae; genus Spea; species Spea bombifrons. The sequence continues at coordinate 29,267,309 of NC_071097.1, read as the reverse complement.
TCAAATAAACAAATGCAAAACTGGCTATCCATTTACACAGATATCACTTTGATAACCATAGTAAATGAACAAGTGGTAAACTAGTCATAGAGATAACAACTGAAAACAGTCTAGCCTGAGACATTTAACAGGGAAGTCCTATGAGAAAGAAATTAACTCCTTCATTCATCCATTATGATGTTATATACAGTAATATAGTGGGGTATAAGGGAGACCAGAAGGTAGAGTGACAGTAGTCAACATAAGAGATAATGAGGTCATGAACAAGAGCCTTAGTTGCGTTAGGAAGGGGCAAATGTGGGCAATATTTTTATGGTGTAGGTAGCAGTTTTTTGGTGCAGGGTGAATCAGAGGTTGTAGGTGAAGGCAAGAGAAAAAATCTTCAGTTAAAAGAGGAGGGAGAGTTCAATGTGTATGGAGGAGAAGAGTCAAAGGGAGGGTGAAAGCAGGAGGGAGACCATGAAGATATTTCATATCTAATTGTCTCAATGTTATTATTGAACTATGTGGCAAAGTCTGAGCCAGTAGGGATAGTCGAAGGATAGTTGTGATATGACAAATAAGTGAATTGAAGGTACTGAAAAGGTGTTTAAGGTTATGAGAAAAATAGGAGATAAGTGTGGTGAAGTAGGTTACCTTAGCAAGGCTAAGAGAGCAAAGTGATAGAAACGTAGCATGAATTTATAGCACAGGAAGTAGACCATGACTTCCACCAGTTACATTTAGCAGTATGGGAGCAAAGATGTCCGGTGAGTGTTGTGAAATGTTTGTGAGTGGTAGTTGGGGCTATCTTTTCAAGAGCAGATACAAGGGCTGAGTTGTAGAGAGAGGTAGCTAGGTTAGGGCATGACAAATTCAAGATTGAAGACAGGAGGAGTAGGTTAGTTGATTGCTAAAGACTGATAGAGTCTTTGGTTAGGCAATGTTGTTAAAAAGAATGAGAAGGAGTAGGAGGCAAAGTGATAGAGAAGAATAAAAGGTGATGGTCAGAGAGAGGGAAAGAGGAATTAAAGAAGTTAGTGAGTGAGCACACAAAAATAAGGTCCATGGTATGACCATCATTATGAATAGGGAGGAGGTAATGGAAAGAACATTTGAGGCTATAGGACTGAAAGTCTACTGTAATGAGAAAGGGGACATCATGGGAAAGGAAGTGGGGAAACCATGACGAAAAGTGGACCAAAAAGATATTAGCAAGACCAGGGGGATGGTATACAACAGCAATGCGATAGGTGGATAGCATGAACCTCAAAGTAGAAAAAGAAAGTAATGGTTCAGGGGAAGTAGATTAAAAAGTGGAAGTTGGGGAGAGTAGGAAGCCTATACCACCACCACCTTTCTGTCATCAGGCCTGGGAGTGTCATTAAGATGGTGGCCATCATAAGAGACAGCATCTTGAGAAGCAGTGTTGGATGAGGTCAGCCGGGTTTCTGTTAAGAGTGAGAAGGTTTTGTGAACTGAGCTTCCAAGTTCCTCTTTGTCCTTCCCTGTAGCCATGCTACGTCCTTAATGAATAATTTTCACTTTCTATGTGATTACACCCATTGCAGTGAAAGTGTTGCCTTCTCCCTGCCTACTTCGTACCCTCACATTCTAAATGGTGTTAGCCTACCCCCTGTATGCAGTTGGCCAAATGTCTTATCACAGTCACACAAAGTGGAAACTCAGGGCAATCAACCCTGGTAAACTCCAAAGCATGGATATTTGGGTGATATTCTTTACAAAAATACCACACAGAACTGACACTTTATGACAACGCTAATGATCTCCTATGTGCTAATTAAATCTTTCCTTCCATAGACTTTCATGAGCCAGACTGAGATATTACGGGTGTTTGTATAATATATTGGGCTAAGATAAGAGAGCTACAGCACATACTTGTAGCAAGAATACAGATTCCCAAAACATTGTATTGCGTGAAAAACTATTATTTTTGTAAGAGGTCACTAGTAATATAAAAAATGTAATGCAGTCAGAATCAAAAGAAGAACTAAATATATCACTAAACAGTTTATTTTATCCCCTATAAACCCAATGGGAACTGTTACCATGACATATTTTAGCAGAACTGTAGTCATTTATCAAAAATATCTGTTACTTCTGCTTTTTGTATAATAACCAGTGTAATTGTTTTTGAAATTTGTTGCTTGAAAGCAAGGGACATTCTTGCCTGAGGTAACTCAAGATGAGTGACAAAACTAGCATGACAAAGTACAAATCATATGTGGCAGACAACAAAATTCAAAGAAAGCAATGTATCAGGAACCTGTTAGAATAGAGTGTGATATTTAATCAATACACACCACAATATAGAACATCTTGGATCCATTCTCTTGATGAAGGTTCCCTGGGATCTCAAGCTCAGTTGTGCTCCCCTCTTCTTTATTTGCTGTTGTTGGCATTAGGTACTCTGCATTGTTTATGTACTATATTAAGGTATGTATTGATTAAATATTGCACTGCATTCTAACAAGTTGCTGATATATCACCTTCTGTGAGTTACATTAAATAGTATGACGGCTTGGGTTATTTAGCCTGTTTGGAGGGAGGAATTTGTTTACTGTGCACCTCTTTCTACTACAAGGTGAATGTTTGTGTATTGATTGCATTCATTGTGTAGTAAGGAACTATCATCCACTATGAAAAACCAGTGATTGTGAATATTTCCTTCAAAAGTATGTATCCAGGACAAAAAGCTGATAAGATCTGACTTCAAAAGTTTTACACATCTAACTCTTTTAACCTAATTTCTATATTATGAAAATGATTTAAATATGTAAAATTCCATTGCTTTTTTAAATGTTTATTTGAAGATCTGAACAATTCCTGGAGTTGTATGCTTCTTAATGTATCCCTAAGATTACAATGTTTTGTACGATGAATCTTTGATAAAAAGTGTACATTAAATGAGCTGAAAGGCTATTAAAGGTACTCTCCAGCCATCATATGCACTTTAATGCATGTGATAGCTGAAAGATACCTTAGCCTTTTTGCTTGTAAAAAGAATCCTTTCGATACATTTAAGTTCTTTTTGTACCCCCAGCTATACGACATGCTGGAGATGCTTGTCTCCAAACTGATCCCCTGCTCAGCGCAGATACTCACAGCCAGCCAGCTCCATTGTTGGCTCATGTGAGATTTACAAGGGGTCTAACTAGAAGCCATAAGGAAAGCAACAAATACAATAGCTGATGGCTAGAAAATAGATTAAAATCCATAATCAAGGGAGTCATTCTTTAATGCATTAATGTGATATTTTGGGTGGCTTTCCCTGCTCAGTCACCACACTGGGCTGATTCCTTATGGCAACGCTAATGAAGTCCACTCCCGTAGACTTTCATTAGTCAGAGTGTTGAGCAGGGTGACTGAGACTGATCCATTCTATTGTTTACCCCAGGCAGTATGATAAGGAGTCAGGGTGTTTGTCTAGTTAAATATGCAAATACATGAAATATACATAACGTGCAGCTGCCTCCCAGCATTATCAACTGATCTGTTACTAATAATAAAAACATTTGGTGGGAGTTCTCCTTTAAGTTGATGAATTCAAATATATATCTCACCTGAACTCACCAGCAAACTAATGGCTTAGATGTATATGTGGCATGGAGAAATGAGTCACACTGGGGGTCTTCCTCTTACGGTAAGTATATCAAAGTAATTGGAATATTATCATATACAAGAGCTATAGGCTATTCTAAAAGCATATTCTTAGTAAAACCTTCTATGTCTCCAGACTATGGATATCATCTTCCTCTCAGAAAGTCTCATGTCCAGCTGGCCCTTTTATATTGGTGACCTATGCATTGGTCTATTGAGCTAAGCTGGTGGTGAGGTGGAGTGGCAGGATGGTGGACCTACAGAACTTTGTTACACCTGTCAAAATGTGGGCTTTGTCCTCCTCTGGCATAATGCATAGTTGATATGGTATCATTTCTTGAAAGACATCTCGCTGATTTAAAAAAAATATATTGCTTCATAATTTTGGAACTTTTTTCCTTTTTGCTTTACTTGTTGCTCCAATTATAGTTAAAGTTGTAGATTATCTGGAATATGACAATTTCCCTTCAGCCTTGCCATGAACTAAGCGTTTGCTCAATGAGCTCCTAGGAGTATATGGTCCAGCAGTAAATGGCCAGTTGGCCTTGGTAAGATACACATAAAAGCAACCTATATTGTAATAGTAACCAGAACAGACTTTAATCAGTGGTACTCAGTTTCACACAACATATCTAATGCATAAATACTTTTTCATATGCTCTAATCAAAAAGGGAAGAGTAGACGAGTAGTTTATACAGATCTTCACCGAGGACAGAGACATAGCCTGGTTCAGATCCCCCAAAGCCGGCTCTCCCTCCTCAGCTTCTCCCTAGGCAGGTGATAATTATTATATTTAGTCTGATTTTAATGTTGAATTATTACCAACTTACTTGGCATGTTCTTATCAGAACTTAACATTTCCATGTTGACATGAACCATCTCTTCTTGTCTATTCTCTCCACTGATATTGTATTCCAACACTGGATAGTTAAAAATCATTAGCCAAGAAAATGAAAGCCAACAACTGAAAGCCTTTTCACATTTCAAGAGTAATTATTTTAAAAAAGATTGATTGAATGCTATAAAAATTGAGCTATTTAATTAATGTACATAATTGAAAAAGCAACAAACTGGGAAAAATGCAGGGAAGCTAAAAAAAACCCCCAAACAAATAAGACATTTACAATGCTGTAATTTATTCATATACAGATCAGAACTTTTACTTAAAGCTCAATTTTGTCACAATTCATAACAGTGATGTAAATGCTCTCAGTAAATGCAGACAATTTAAAATTACAACCTGGAAAAGAGATTTAAATATACTAAAATAAAACTGTGGCTATACAACTGGAAGGGTAAGTGCATGCAAAGCTCCTGCATTTATAAAGTTTTATTTTAATTTTAAACAGTGTACTAATTTTGTGAGCCAAACAAGCAAGCATTGGTTTTACAAGGTGCTGAACTCTCCTGGAGGCTTTAATGAAGCAAATAGATTTAAACATATACTGCATTTTATGGTTCTTTTGATAAGCCAAGAAGTTTTTTTTATTTAGCACAGAGACCCAGGGAAGCCGCTCATCACCAGGAGACTCTGGGTGAAACGTGGTGAGCTCCTATCAATTCCATTTTTCTTTGCTCCCACGTGGTAACACCGTATAGAATAAGGGTAGACTAGGATAGATTTTAGGTAAAAGAAAATCACTATTATGGTGGTTGGCCAGATATTTATGTTTGGTGTAACCCTAGTTATGTGTGATTTCTTAATGAATGGCGCGTGATAAGATTACCCTTGCTTTGCACCAAATACGTATGGAGAGAGAGAAAGGAGATACAAGATTTTTAAATATAAAAGGTAGGCTGTAGCTGTGTTAGGTAAAGACTGGCGGAATGCAAAGAACTGTTTGCAAGCATTATTAACAACACGTGTAATTAATCTATATTTGCTTTATAAGATTTTAAGTGATTTAAAATACCACTCAATTAGCAGTTGCATTATCTTGATGGAAGCCTAATAATTTCAGTGAAGAAAACATAATGCTCCGGTGAGAAAATGTAAGTGCTTTTAGAACAAAAAACTGAAAAACATCTTTGTATCCTCCCCTATACAATTTAACAAAGCCTATACATCTCTAAATAAGACATTATACATTATGATATTATGGAAATGGAAATCTGAATGCTACGGAATGTAAGTAAAATTATTGAGTTTACTGCTTACTGCATGTTTTCTGTGTACCCCCCCTCCCACCCTTATGTCCCCCCCCTCTTCCCTTTTTCTTTGTTCACCTTCCCTTATCTTGTGTGTACTTCTATCTTATGAAACAATAAAAAAGTTTGATTAAAAAAAAAAAAAAAAAATTATTGAAACTAAAATTCCTCAATAAAAACGCTAATGTATTAATTAAAAATGTGAACAAGATCTCACAATAAACAACAACAAACCCCCACAATACAACATAAAATAAGAGCATACCCTGGTCCTTGAAAAAATACATTAATTAAAAACAGCAAAAAACCTAAATCCTCTACCAATTGTTGTAATGGTAGAACAAAATGACACAGGACTTTATGAGCTTCAGTGATGTCTTTCCAAAAACGCGTTTTACTCTTCTTTCCTAAACCTTTACCATGTTTTCTGAAATATGCCACAAATGACTTTTGGTAGATGTAGTTCGGTTACAGTAGAACTTTTGAAAATGAATCCTATTATTCTGTCAGTAGCAATGAAATTGTTTAAGAAAGTACGTTATTTAAGACCGAAAACAGGTATTTGCAATAATTATGCATTGTGTGAAGCAGAGTAGAGCTCAAGTCATCATATGCACTTTATGTGTCCCTCTTGCAAATTCTGCGTGATTGGCTCAGTGAACGTCCCGTGTGGGGGTCTAACGAGACACCTGTGTGTGAAACTGCTTCAAGCAGCCAATCCGTGGTGAGAATCATTGGGCCAAAGAGCAGGTAAGTACATTTTAGGGATTTTTAAACAATGCACATTGTTTTAGTTGGCACCTTGGGGCACTGGAGTTTCCCTTTAAGTCGCCATCATCAGGTACTAACTGAGATGCAACCCTGAGGCAATCATGAACACTAAAATATGATTTAAGAAGACATGTCAGTGAAGGTAGTTTTACGCGTCTAATAATGTGTTTAGTGAAGTAGACTAATTGGGTTTAAACAAGGAGCCAGAAGCAAGTACTAAGATACATATCATGTGTCCTCTGAATAATTAGAAAACAGCTCTGTAGAACAAATGAGTGCTATTACTATGGACCAACTATACATGCTAAAAATAAATAGATGGGAGATGTGTAATTAGATCCCAACATTATAACATGCCCCTAATTTGCACCCTCCTGTTCACATTATCAAAAGAGATTAGACTGAAACGGGATATGTGAATGGTGAGGAGAAACTAGAAAGCCAAAGACTGCGTTGTGCTATGCAGACCAGCTACATAATGAATGACATGTGGTATTCATTATATCTGTTGGGAGGGAGGAACAAGACCAACATTCGCTAATTTTAAATGGATTGGCATCCCACCAATGATACCTTTTTAACAGGCCCATTCTCTGCCTTGTTGAGGTCATGAACCTGTTTGAACAGGGAAAAAAATCCAAGGACTCCAAGGGGTCCTGCTCATAAAATCTTGTTCTTGTGACCACAGAGGGTACAATTTCAGGCAACCACAGCTCATATGGAGAGCCTACTATCTCACAGCGCTTTTAACAAAGATTTGAGGTGGATTTATGCGGGTGATAAAGTCTGACAGAAGTTAAATACCACCTCATTAGCGTTTTATAAGCCCACTCTTTATGAATCAGTGACAAATGATTTGGCCATTGCTTTCTCCCAAGTTCTCCCAATAGTCTTTTCTCTAAAGATGAGGCCAAGTCCTTTTCACATTAGATACGTAGGAGAGGTTTCCAATGGAGTCTTGAGAGAGTAAAAGACTGTAAATTAAAGTAATGAGCCCTTTCGGATTGCGATCAATAGCACAAGCCTTCTCAGAAAGGGTCTGGCTTCCAATGAGTGTCTGACATTGAAGGATTGTGCAAATCTATGGAATTGCATGACCGCAAAGTATTCCTAGATGTGACCTGTACTGGTAAGGTGGCAACATACTGGATGCCCGTCGCAGTACATACTCTATACTCGATACTTTATATTTTAGTTATGGCAAACACTGTATAAATGAACATTTCTGGAAAATACGTTATAGGACAGAAATGTACTTCCGCCAAACCAAATTGATGAAGGGAGAGGTGAATTTAGGCTGTGACCCCAAATCACTTACAAACCAAAAAAAAATTGAACACAAGGTGTCTTTGCCAAATGAGTGGCTGTCCACTGTTTAAACAACCTTATGGACCTATCCATAGCTTCCTTTTTCAATCACCTGAAAGAACCTTGTATGCAAAGAATGTGTCGAAAATAAAGTAAAACCACACTAAATTGTTTTGTGTGCAATTTCTTTTTGGTGTTTGCCATTCTGACCCCTAAATGTGTAAAACTGCAGATGAATGCAGAAATTACCATGAGTGAATAAATGCAGTATACTTTATTTTTAATTCGACTAGAGAAATTCACTAGAGAAATGTTCCTGGGATTAGAAACTCTACATGTAACTTGTGTACAGAATGATCCTGTATACATTGTCTAAAAACCCATTAAATCACCACTACTAAAAATTGCCTTATTACTTATGTGCTGATGTATTCTTAAGTTGCATAATGTAGATAGATAATATCTGCCTGGTTTGAAATGTTCACAGTAAACAAAAAGACTTCATTGTTTTAATGTATAAATATCCCTAACTACAATGAACCCCTTCGCTCAGAGAGGACATACATATTATGTTCATGTATGTGTACATAAAAAAAAAAATGTACAAAGACCCCGGCCAAAACATATAAAAACAAACTTTAGAAAATGTCGGTCCTGTTTTTTCATAAACAAAAATTTTGTGGGTCGGTTTTGGAATCTCTAAGTATTAAAAATTCTTTATAACAAATTAAAAAAAATTATTGCTTGCAACTAAATGATTGTGTCCTCATGTGTGAAAATGTAAAATGCTTAAGGGGTTAAAGCTGTCTTTTTGTCTGTTTGAGAAAACATGTTGCAGTAAGCCTTTTATTATTTATAAACAGAAAACATTATAGATTAACAAAAATATGTTAAGATATATGTACACTGTAAACATTTACTTAAGCACGAATTCCAAGTATCTTGGTAACACTTGCTCACAGCAATAATTATATGGTGTTACATGATCACATTGACATATATTATCTATAATGTGTAACGGTTCATTCGGGGGAACCATCAAAACTACAGTGGCCCTGGTTTTATAACCCCCGTTCACTAGATCCCTGTATTAAAACAGGGGTCTTTTTGTGTTAACCAGTACCGTACAGTAACACATTTATCAGCAGTGATACCATAGGCACTATACAAGGTGTCCTGCTGTTCAGTTGTACTATGGACGCTGTACCATTTAAGCACAGCCCTCCATAATGTAAATGGGCCAGTCAAGGGGATCAGAGAGCTGGCCCCAGACCTAACGTCCTAAGCCTGAACAAGCCACTGCTGCAGTAGATATGTCTTATTGTGGTCATCGCTGCCAGGACTTTATCTCATTTGTCATTAAAACGTAGTACTATATGATTTGACAAACATTAAGTGGTGTTAGTTCTAAACAAGAGTAATCTGTTGAGACATTTATGAAATGCTACATTAGACAGGGACTTCCCAATAACCTTTGTTCCCTTTGGCCTATTATATGTAATTGTTCACAATATGGTAACACAAGTACCTTCACTATGCAGTAACTATGCAAAGGCTGGGTTTTTAAATATGTGTAACAAGAAGTTCTACCCCCCCCCCAAAAAAAAATAATGTTGGCCATATTTCCATTTATAAATATGTAATCTATGTTTCTAGCTTGCTGGCTTTTTACACAGGCAAGTAAATAGAAATGGTAAGACAAAATGTTTTGGATGGTAATATTTTTAGCTTAGGCAGCCTAAGGGCTGTTAAAATGCAGTGATCTATATATCACTAAAAGAATGTGAATCTGTTAGAAAATCATGTAAATTGCTTCTGGTAGTCTTTTTTTTTGTACTTCGCAAGCATAATATAATGTTTTCAGGCAGTTGCATATTCGCCATTGGTATGTTCTAGCTCAATTATTTAAGCCCAATCTACTAGAGAAACACTGTAGAATATAGAACTATAGAATAGCTCAGTGTTAATCACCTATCTGGACCCTAGGTGATTAATGAAAGCCAACGGAGGAATGGACTGTAATACCAACGCCATAAAGAATCAGTGTGGTTTTTGAAAAGGGAAAGTCGACCTAAAAAATTACATAATTGACGACAGTCTCCAGGTCTGAAGATAAAGGACATTTAGTAAACCGTTATTTGTAAACGCTAACCTAAATTACTGTATAAAGCACTGTATTTTACACTCAATGAGACTGTAAGATACACTATATAGACAAAAGTATTGGGACACGTATTACTCCAACACGGACTTTGATGACATTGCACCCTAAATACACAGACATTAATATGTAGTTGGTCCCCCTTTTATAGCTATAAGAGTTTTCACTCTTCTGGGAAGGCTTTCCATAAGATTTTGGAGTGTTTCTATGGGAATTTTCATCCAGTAGAGCATTTGTGAGGTCAGGCAATGTCGATAAAGACACGGTTGGATGAGTTTGGTTTGGAAGAACTTGACCGGCAGCACAGAGCCCCAACCTCAACCCCATCGAACACCTTTGGGATGAAATGGAACGGAGATTGCGAGCCGGGCCTTCTCATCCAAAATCAGTCCCTGACCTCACAAATGCTCTGTATTTGTCTCAATATTGAAATATTTCTGTGACCAAACTTAAGACGAAATCGCAGCTTCTATGTATTTCAGATACAGAGTAATATAGGCATTGGAATATTCCCAGTAACACTGGACCATTCATATAACAACTTGTTTCACTCATGTCTAATGTGAATATGTGTATAGGGAACAAAGAAAACATGGATTTCTTAGAGAGGTGAATATTTATCCATGGGACCTCCCCTTTAACAAATTGAAAAGAAAAATTCAAACATGTGTATTGGTTTCTTCCATAACTGTGTAGCTCCAGATCTGTTTAAAATTTAAGTCAGGCTCTTTATTACTATTCAGTTTTTTCCAGGTGGTTGAGTGTGAGAGGAGTGGGTAGGTGCAGATGGAGATCCTTCTGTACATTGCCAAACCATATTTTTGGCAAGGTAAAGATTTGGCTGCCATCTTCTCCCAGTGTATCTACAGAGCTTGACAGCTTTAATTATTAATGTTATTTCTTCAATACCTAAACTTCTGATCAATCATATAAAAATAATCTAGAAATGCTTGCGTATGCAACACTGCTAAGCAATATATGGTGTTGTTTACTGTAATATTGTAAATTATTGTATACAAAATAAATCAAACAGGCCTAAAATGTAAATTATTTTTTGTTTGCCCAGCAGAGTATTACCTTGAAACTGGCGCTCGGGTTGGTTATAGGTTCTTTAAAGCCAGGCCAGCTGTTCCCTAAAGCAAAGCTGTGATCATGTTGTCCACTAATGTACAGCTGTGCTTGTCCCTCTCCATGGTACTGATATTCAAGTGCAGACCTTAAAGTGTTCTTTCTGCCAAAACAAGATATACAGTATATTACTGTTTTCTGTTGCTTTTAAGAGCTGATTCTTTGATCTTCTAATTATCGTGAAAAACATGTGAAATGAACTGCGTGATGTTTCTAATAACAGGATTATTGAAAAAATACGTTTTACCACAAGTCAATAGTTGTGCCCATGGGCCGTGTCTTGGGTCTCTTATATTGTTGGGCTCTAGAAAGTGTGCCTCCATACCTCACTAATGCATTTATTACACAATGTTATGGTTGCCACTCTGGGTGAGGTATGGAGTGGGAGAATGTCCTCAGCAGGAAGTACAGAACAACTTCCTTCTTGGGATGAATCATACTCACGTTTTCAGTAACTTAAAATCGACAAACAATGAGTTTCGCAGTACATTTATAGTGAGATCAGAGGACCGGATTAGTTCCACCCCAATGTCATTATGAAACGTATCAACGTCACTATGAAATCTAGACACAAACTAAGTTTCTACTTAAATGCCAAGTAGCAGCAAAGGAATATTTGGAGTTTGCTGTTGTAAGGAAAAGTTGCAGAAGAGTTATTGTTTTAAACTCCCTAACTTCACTATTCATTATAAAGGCAGGTTTCTCCACTGTGCTGGCCCTGTATAACGCATAGGGTGGTCACAACAAATATTGATTTGGTTTACTTTAGATCATTCTTCTGTCCACTCCCTTCACAAATTCCCTTGTTTTCCATGAAAACCGCTACTACAGTAAATGGCCCCAAACTTTGGAATGGTAGTATATATGTGTGTTTGTATATATATATATATATATATATATACTGTATATAGGATTGGAAGCTCCACCCTTTAGCGGAAGCATTTGAATCTGCATTATAATGACCTCTCTGTACATTTCCTCAATAGAGAAGAGTGACAGAGGCTCCACCCTTTTGCAGGAGTTCACCGGGAGGCCATATCCACAGAGAAGCAGACGAAGAAAGAAGACATGAGAAGTAGCGGACGAAGAAAGAAGAAGATGAAGCGGGGGGGTACGAAAGGGTAAACGACTGAGCGCAACAACAAATTTAGTTTCTGAACACCCTCTGAATTTTGTCCAAATGGAATGGGCAGGAAAAGAAATTTGTTGTCCGAAAAGAATCGACGAAAAATGAAAAATAGTCTGAATTGGTTTTGGTGCATTTGCACAAGTTTAGCAGATAGCTGTCGCTACGTCCAGCCGGTGCTCAAGTAAGAGCGATGAGTTTGTTATCTTTCTTTCGACTTATACCTGCTGTTGTAGATTTTATCGAATAAACACTGAAAACTGAGCTGGCCGTGTCCTGGGTGTCATTTACCCCAGAACTCCGCAGTTAACGTGTTGTGTCCACGCGGCGGGATAAACACGTCAATTCACTGAGTTAGAGTTTTACTTTCATTTTGTTGTTTTAAATCGGGTGGAATCGGCTCGGGCACCAAGTGCTGTCTAACACGAGGACTGCTTCAGTAGCTCTCTACATAGATCGCATTCTGCAGTACGTTCAGTTTTGTTGTTTCAAACAAATATATGTGTAAAAAGTTTACAACCTGCCCCAATGCCTGAGGTCAAGTGGAATGGTTCAGGCAGCTTTAGATTTGGTAAATCCCTGTCAGATTTACCCTCCAGCAGGTAACAGACCTCCTTACCTCTATTTTTTTCTTAAAGGAGCCTGTGTTTTTGTTGTGTTTTTTTAGCCCTGGGCTCTGGCCTCTTTCTATTTTAGTATAGTGTGCATTGCCATGGATACTGTGCTAGGCTGCGGCAGGTAGGGCGGTTAAAGCCGGGAGTGACAGCTATTTCCAGGCACTGCCATGGGAAGCCACAGAATCCCTCCCCTCCCCTAGAGACAAGTTTAGCACCGTGACAGGGGCGCGCGGCTAATGCGTAGCGACGTCACTAGCCCGCCTTCCACGCAGTCAAGCCCCTCACGCACGGGCGCGGAGGAGGGAGGAGGAGCAGTAGCGGTTGGGGGTGGTGGAAGATTCGTGCGCGCCCGCGTGTGGGGGGCAGCAGAAAATGGCGAGTTTGTGTAAGAGCCAGCAATGCTCCATCGAAAGGCGCGGTTTTCGACAAGAACTTGACTCGTGGCGTTACAAGCTCATTCACTGTGTAGGTAAGCTTCTCTGTCTCTAAACCCACCCCGGCCCTCTCACAGCTTCCCCGTAAAGTGAAAGAAAAGCGAAGCTTTATAGAGTGTGAGGTACCTGGAACAGGCGTTGTTCTTAAGTACTCTCTCTTCGTCCAAGAACTTTACAACACCCGTTTGCGTGTGGTGGGTGTGTGTCCGGGAGGAATTAAAGTGTTAATCGGGGGCGCGCGCGAGGAAGGACTACTTGGAACGGTCGCGGTCAGTGCGGGTGCACGCTGACTGCTTTGAGCGCGGTCGCGTGACTCCCTTTCATCCCGTTTCCCCCCCTGCTTTTTTTTATTCGCCCACATTTTGCGCTCTCTGAGGCAGGTGTATATGGTCGATACAAAGTCGCGAGATGGCGAGGTAAACTAGCAGTGTAATAACCCACAAAAAAAAAAAACTCCGAATTTTCCGGGTTCTCCGCCCTCTCTTCCTTGTTTCCGTTCCTTCTAGTTCGGCAGCGCGCAGAATTGAGGGGAGCTTGGCTCGGCCAATCACAGTGCCGGGCCCGCCCCGCTGTTGCTGGGAGTTTTTTTGGTGGGGTGTGTGAAGCAGGAGAAGGTACTCCCGCCACTCATCGCGCTTCTCAGCACTCCCTCTGCGCGTGCCCCGGGCGCGCGCCACCCGCGTGCAGCTCCGGCTCTTTAATTACTCCCCTCCCCCCCAAAATCAGGCTTTTTTTTTTTTTTTTTACCTCCCAATTTCAGGAGCTGGCAGGTGTGCGGCATCGTTTAGGATGGTTACCTGTCATCATGCGTGTTCATTGCCGCCGCTTCTCCTCGCTTTCAGCAATGCTTGTAATTAGGGTAGGTTTTTTTTTTTAATTTAAATTGTCGATTCCAAATGCTAGCCTTAGTTCCCGATTTGCCCCTTTAGCATCCCCGATGCCCTCATGGATGTTGATTTGGTGGGTGTTGGGGGGTGGATTTGCTCTTATCGGTGTATTGTCTGTCATCAGGTTTCTAGGTAATTGTCCCTAGCAAGCAATTTTCATTTACAGCTTTTGGGTTCAGAGATCATAGTTAATTCTATATATGTGTGGGGGGGGGGGTTTTGTTTGGCTTTATTATTCCTTCTCTTTTTTTGGCTCCATTGAATTTGCTGCTGTGACATTTTTGGGTGTGTTTTAGCTGTTTGCTTAATTAAAGAAACTCGATGCTTTGAGCTCCAACCCCTCCCCTCCCTTTCTGCAAACACTTTTTTTTTGTGTCCCTTCAATGGAGGGTAGGGAAGGGGGTGAGGCGAAGGAGAGGGGGGTGTGAGGGGTCTGAGGCCTAGCATAGCTCGCTTGCGATACTCTGCCCTTCCTGGTGGCACTCGCCCCATGATTAAGGATCACTATTTTACTCTGAGGGTCAACTCTTAAGAAGGCATGAGATCTCCCCTTGGTGGCTGCAGATCGCTGGGGGATGGGTGAGAGGGTCGACTGAAAGCTCCCCTGTTACAGTATGTCCCTTTTTTTTGTCTTGTTCCTGTTCTCTAAGGTCCTGTTTCCCTCCCCTCTACCCTCTCCTGAATCCGTATGATCGGCAGGATTAAAAGCCTGAAATTACGGCTTTTATTCATAGATATTTAAGACCCATCAGAAAAGAAAAGTAAGTTGCTGGGCTTTGTTTTTTTGCAAGCACCTATTTATCTGCAGCCCCTCCTTGCTCGTTTATTTTCATGCTCTTGGTACGATGCGGTGGCTTCTATTTTTTTTGTATAATTTTCTGCCTCCAGCAGCGCAGTTGGTCAGCGAGTTATTGAACGTGTTAAGCAATTTAAATGGATCACCCCATTAATACGATCAGATATTGACCCCCCCCCCACATGTAGCCAAAATCCTGGTCATTTCAGTGGAACGCATTATGCAAATGGTGCTTTCTAGTAAGCATTGAGCCGTTATTTCAAGATATGATTACCTTTCTTTTGTTTCTCGAGAGATCAAAATGAACACCTCTAAACAGATAACAGGGTTTAGTATCAAAATATCAAAACATTATCTGGAGCAAACTGTCAGGCATGTATGAAGCCAAAAGCAGTTGCCTGTTTGTGGAGGGCTGAATTGAAATAGTTTTCAACTGTATTGGTGTTGAGGAATGTTATTGTCACAGATCGCATTACCTTATGTGGGTATATACGCCGTTCTATTGCATACAAATTAAAAAAATAATTATGAGAGATAAGGGGGGTTCTGGTTTGAAGGCAATATGAAGCATTTGGGTATTTACATTACATCTTCCCCGTCAGAGGCCTGTAATGTGCCGCAGGTACCCTCTGGCAAGACCTTCGTTTGCTGTGTTTAGCGGTGATGTTGTGGTCTCCAGAGAGAGATGAGTGTGCAACTTTTTTTTTTAGTAACCTTTAGATTCAAATACAAAGCTGAGCAGGTGCATTAAAGGGCCGCATGCTCAGGGACTCTTGTAATTGCATACTTTGTTACGGAAACGACCACGATTAAGGACTTGTGTATCATTTTGTTTTATAACAATATTTTGTATGAATGCTTTTCCATATTTGTGTACCAATATCTAATAACGCAGCACGTTGTCTTTATCTTGTTGAATGATTCCTTGATTTTGGTGAAACTGTACTGTACATAAATATATCTTCTGATTGATATGCCAAAGCAGCACTGCTGTGTTATACGGGGAAGTTGTTTTATTTTTTGTAATCCCCGTGCTGAATCATAAGTAAAGAATTACCAACTTCTCTTCTTAAATGCCATTGTTTAGCCTTTGCGGACGTGGTTGGTTGCATTTGCTCCACCAAATATTTAAATGAGGCAAGTTTGTTATCTCTGGTTTGGCACATAAGTTAAAGTACATGTTTTAAACGATCAGTTCAAAGTTTAGGATCGCAAACATTTTTATCTTTATGACAATATGACACAAACCTTAAATTGATTGGTTTTATGATGCAGTTTAAGTATATACTTGGTGTCATTTACATGACGGCACCAGTTTGTGCTGAAGAGAAAACTCATGCAAACAGTCTGTCAAGTTTTGGAAGTATGTTTTTCTTTACTAATCACTTTAAAAAGATGTTTTGTTGTACTTAGTACTTGTCTAAAGTTGGTGATTACGCTCTTCTCTCTCACTCTCTCGTGGAAATCTTTAGGTTACTGGTGGTGCTCAGCACCTCTTATACTGGGATGCTTTACATTCTTCTAGATTGAACAACATGCAGGTGATCTCTTGAGGTCCATAGTTTTAAAAGTGGTCGCCAGGCACATGGGTATAAGGATTGGCCAGAGCCCCCCGTATGAGCCATATCACAGAAACTCAAACATAGTCCTTTCTGGTTTCCTTCAAGATAGTTTGAATGCCATTCCAAAATATGCAATAAAAAAAACTGTTCTTGAGCTTAAAATAATGTGCTATGTACACTAACGTAGGTCGGCGTAGAAAAAACCCTCTATTTTTCACTTTTGTGTAATAAACTTTATCTGCAGATCCAGAGACAGCCATGTGTGTCAGTTGTGACAGTTTTCTGCTCAAACCCCACACTGAGCTGATGCTTTATGGCAATGCTAATGAAGTCCACCCCTCCATAGACTTGCATTAGTCAGAGTGTCCGGCTCAATGATTTACGAGCCATTGTATTGTTTCCCACAGGCAGCGTGATAAGGAGTCAGGGTGTCTTTATTGGTAGATGGGACTGTGATAACGGCGCTAGAACACATGCAAATGGTTAATATGCCACATGACTGTAAATATAAGTATATTTCTTCTGATACATTGAATGTTACTGACAGTTCCCCTTTAAATTTTAGTTAATAAGTCATGGACTTGATTCACTTACTTTTACTTACTTTTATATGGGTTTGGTGGCAGAGGGGCATGCGAATACACCTTGCTATTTAATGAAGATGGCTTTTATTATATTACTGCCAGGTCAGCCATATTGGGATGCAGCACAGCTTGAAACATTCATTCAATCATCTATAGGGAGATTGTGTTTGCGGTGGGATCCCTTTCATTGGTGCAGAATTAAACTTTATATGTATAATTTTTACCTTTCTGAGTTTTGTTTAACTGTTAAAATTATATTTGTGGTGCTTTCAGTTTGGTCTCTGATATAGTTTTGACTCCATAGAAAACCTATTTCTGCCACCTGAATTTGTAGCTTCTTGCTTTATCTTCGTGATAAATATAATACAAGAGCCATAATGTGCAGCCCGGGCCTTGTATTTAAGATAAATGAGACTTGTGCCCTAAAAATGTGGATAACTCGGCTGGTCGCAACATGGTCGATTAAAGCCAGTATGTTGGAAATATGCCGTTTCGTATCTTGCATTATATAGTTTGTAAACTGATGTATTATTTTATTATTCTACAAAGTTTAGCTCGTGAATGCAGCCCACCGCCCCCTCGGCCAAGGCGAATGAAAGCAGCGGCATGCATAATCCCGCACGCCTTCGTGAACAAGGAACTAAATGTATAGAAAATGTACTTACTGCCCATGTTTCACTTAATTTAAGTAGAATAACCTTCGTACTTTTGAAAAACAAATAATTAGGTGCTAATGTCATTTGAAATGCTGGCGTGTTTTGTTCCCTTTGTTTGATGCTGTCCTTGATGTGAATATTGTTCCAATAATGAGATTGGGTTCTTCAAAGCAACGGCTTCTGACTACACGGTCAGGTGGACAACTTGATACTTTGTAGCTCTTGGCAACATATTCTAAAATTTCGTGCAGCTTTATATAGTTCAGGAATAACTTTCCGCTTCCTTTCAGTTGGAGGCAAAACTTGACCTACATTTTTGGTTAGGACAATGTTTTAAGTGACTTTCTGCGCTCATGGATACAGATTACTTTGTTAAAGTCAGCATTTGACACCTTGGTTCTTTGTATCCGAAATGCACTTTTTACTGTGGATAAAAGCCATTTCTGATATTCTTCCCCGGGTTTGAGCAGCCATCGTCTCCTTCTTTAGTATAATTAAGACACATACTTTTGTTTATGGCTTTGCAATGCCAAGTAGCCATGGCTGCTCCAACTGTACCAGAGCTAAACCCTACCCACAAAATTGTATACTGTATTGGTCAGAATAAAGGCAACATTAAAAATAAAAATTCTAATATATATATATATATATATATATATATATTCATTAAACTGAGTTTGCTGATTAGATGACAATTTAATGGCTTCAGCATGCCTTATGGAAAGCCAATCCCAGCGAGTAGCTTCTAAACGGACGACCAAACTGACCTTCTTAAAATTGATGGTAGAATTGATGACCTGCTGAAAATCTCCCCACCTTAAATTATGTGACGCTGACTGACTTTAGCCCTTTAAATGCTACGTGAAGAATGTGAGTTGAAGCGTTTAACCTGCAACAACCTCCTGATTTTGTGAATACACAAGCTGTGTCACAATTGAATAAAAAAGCCAAATGTTTGTGTCCACCACGCCACAAAACCTATTTTTGCTTATTCTCCCTTGTATTCACTGAGCAAGGTACAGCCTCACCTATTAAGGAGGCATGTGTGGAATTCATGCGCGAGTCCTGGGTGGCAGAGAGTGCGCACATCTACTAAATGCATCTCCTGAAGTGCAGATAACTGGGGATGGGAAAGAGCACATGCATTTTCCTACATACCTGTTCAGTGTCCAGTTTAGTTTGATTACCTAAATTCCCCCATAATAGTTGAAAGGATTGAGTTTTTTTTTTTTTTTTTTGTGCCTTATCGGCCTTCCATTTTCCAGTACATTTTGCTTCCGCGCCTTTTGAGCTGACGGCGTTGTGCTAAATGAGTGCCGGTGCTGTTCGGCGTTCTCAGTGCCCAGCATTTAGGAAAATAAATGAATATGGTTTGAGTTAAACACCGCAGATTAATTGAAGATATTAGCATTGACGTAAGAACTGCCTCGCTGATGACTGATGTTAGATGGTAAAACACAAATGCTCGTTCTCCAGATGTTCAGCGCATAGAAACATTCCAGTAGCCGGTACTGGGAGACGCACTCAATGAGTGTACAGATCTGCAACCTACTCGTGCTGTGACTCCCAGAGATATCGGAGCGTGAGGTTTATTTACTAACCCCTTAATGACAGCCCGTACATGTACGGGCTCAAAATGCATTGTTTTCAATAGGTTTAGAGACCGCCCATTGTCCTTAAGGGGCTAAAGGGAGAATACCAGCTCTTTTCACTTTGATATCCGTTATGAAGAGCCACCCAAGTGATCTTCTGCTGCAGGAAGGGCTTGGTCGGTTCTGTACAATGTATAATTAAATCTGTGAGATTTCTTTCAAATCTTATTACTCATTGAATTTTGCATTCATAATTGGTCCTTTATAATGAATAGTGAAGTTTTAGAGCTTAAACCACAGCTCTCCTCCCGGTGAATATCCTCCTGTGCGTGTTAATCACATCCTTCGTTAATTTCAAGTAGGAAAGAACACTCACATGTAGGCATTTCAGAATTATTTTCTCCCTTTTTTCACAGCAAACTTTGCTTTAGTGATTATATGTAGGTTGTTAACACTAAATGAAAGTTTGTTGGGATCAAATACAGATAACCACAGCGGATAGTAATAAGTAAAGTGATCTTGGTAAACCAGCTCTGCGTGATGTTGGACCAAGGTCGCTCAAAATATCCCCACTGTTCTCAGCTGGAACCTATACATCTACAGGTAAAGGTTTATCGAAAAGTAATACACGGTGCTAAAAGCCCCCCATATACAGCGCTGTATTTCACACTCAAAGAAAGCCCCCAGAACTTTTCTTTTCCCTTTATAGTAGGCGCTCTGAGAAATCTGATAGTTTGAAATGTCCTTGAATTTTTCCGTTTAATCCTAGTGTTCCAGTTGACTGATTCCAAATGTTTAAAATTTCAGGAGGCGGAACGACCACGTTCGGTTACAAAATGACATTTAATATGTTTTTGTAGTGAAGGTGGAGCTAGCTGCGTGTCGATAAAACATAATAAAATGTAACACTGCTCTTGTGGCTACTTGTAAAGGCTGCGCTGGGTTTCTTCCGGGTTCTTAAATGCAGACATTGTTTGCGGGGTTCTGCACTACATTAAAATGAAAAATAACCAGACGGCTGTTGCTATGCAACGTATAACTGTTTCATTCAAGGTTAAAAAAAAAAGTCTCCAGTTCACATGAAAAGTTCATTAATTGAGAGATATAGCTATATCAATTTTTTTTTACTTAAATTTTAACTTTTTTTTTTTTTATATATACAAAATTTTAGCTTGCTGTACATTGTTGTTTCCAGAAATATAATCAGCTGTTTGGAAGCATATGACTTCTTAATGTCTCTGGTTTCCATTGCAACTAGGCTGTTGGTGGCATTGTGAGTTAACGCATCTCGTGATTTTAAACCTATTTTGCCTTATCTCACTGTTTTTATGAACTTTAGTCTGTCAAAGGAATACAAAATTCATAATTGGCAGTTATTTGTTATTGGGGATCAAGATAATGTAAAGAGGGGATGGCGTTGTCCTACTCAACATAACTTAAGCATTTAAAAATGTGGCTTGGACAGTTAGTGGTGTATTTAACACTCTATTAAAAACTCCAAACTTGTGTTCTATTTTAATTGTTTTGATCAGTAATAACACTGTTAAGACTACAGCAATAATTAAGTGAAACTGCTGAATGAAGCGCCTTCTGTTGGCCCTGCGCCGGCTCCATTGGCTTTGCGATTGGGTTGGGTTTTTCTCCGTAGAGTAGAATGTTTGCTCCTTGCTCTCCTTTTTTCTTTGTTAAAAGAAATCTAAGCCTTTGCAACCCTTCTCTCCTTTTCAACATTTTTTCTTCCATTTTTTTAGGTGAGCAACATCACGCTAAATAAAACCTTTTTATTCTTTTGTAGGATTTGAGAGTATTTTAGAAGGACTGTTTGGACCTGGATTACTGAAAGATCTCAGCTTCTTTGAAGGTACTCTTTCTTAAAGATTATTGATAATAGTTATAAGGATGTCCTAAGCCACAGTGATGTATTTATCTCGGGGCGCCGCCCTATGCCTGAACCAGGGCAGAGCTCCAGCCACCCCTGCGGCTGCTGTCCTTATAGCCCAACACTAAGAAGATGATGGAGCATCAGGATATGACATAAGGATGCCGAGGGGACAGCATGCTGTGGAGACTGTGTATGCCAGACAAACCTACAGCGGGGATACCCAATACTGTGATACACTGCAGTCTAAGCAAGCTGAAACTTGCAGTAATGTCCACCCCAACACAAAAATATATTGGCTTGTATATTTTTGGTGTTTCTAGAAGTGCTTTAATTTTTTTTTTGTTCAAATCCTGCATTTTATAGTTCAGATGTGTATTTAGATTTAAAATGAACCTTTATATGCACCAGTAACATATATTGTGTATACCGTGGAAGCTTCAGTCCTTACTTGCATGATTTTTCCTCCCCATTAAAATATTGCTACCAGTTAAAGCTGCTGAATGTTCAACTGCAAGACACAAAATTGATTAAATATAAGATCTGGAGCCTATTCCTTAGTTATGCTATATAGAAACACAGAACTTGTCGACAGATAAGAACCATTTGGCCCATCTAGTTCTATAAAATATCATCTATGTACCTTTTAAACAAAGTGTTCTGTGATTTTGTAATATCTTTTTTATTTATATAGCACCAACAATTTACGCAGCGCTTAATACAATACATATATTCAGGGGGTCTGACAAGATGAGAATTGACAGACTGAGACAAACCGATACATTATGTGGAGAGGCTCGGCTTGCAAGCTTACAATCTTGAGATGTAAACAGCTTTGCCCGGTTTCTATTTCTCTTAAATTGACCTTTTCTCCTTAGTAAACATTCCTCATGTTCCAAATGTTTTATAGTGCATTTTGTATTTATTTGTACTTCTGTATTTGTAGATTGTGAACCTTCAAGTGTTTGTGACTGGTCTTTCGATGAAAACTGCCTCTTCTGCTGCTTGAGAAGAGAAAAAGTTAAGGTAAACTACCAAAGCAACCAGTTTTTGTTCCTCTTTGATGCAGACCTTTATAAATAGGTCACCGAAATTAGATCTGCTTGGCTTCTTAGCAGAAGCTTATTTATAGGATATTTTGTAAATGTAATTTTAAACCCGGATCTTTGTATATTTACGGTGACCTCACAGCTCTGCCTAATGTTAATGGCTATTCATTGTTGCAAAGTTTATCCAGTGCAGTATATTAGTAGTTTGACTGAAATCTATGCCTAAGCTCTGTGGATGAACAGCTGTTACTGTTGTGGATCATTGCCCAGTAGTACTTGGCTGTAGATTTTATATAAGCTTTATTATATAGATCATTTAAAACCTTGAACAACTTTATTTTACTTTGAAGTCGTGTGAATTAAGTGGTTGCTGCTCCATGTTGGCAGAAATGTAGCAGGAAAGCAAAACCCTGTCATTCAGGGGCACCAGAGTTAAAGGTAGCCATGCATCTGTTGCTGCAATAACTGTAAAAATCAAAGGGAAATATTGCTCTGTCAGGGAAATATTTTTATTTCTTTCCATTGTGCTTGTATTTCATGGACTTGTATCCTAAACGGTATGTCTTAAATCACTATGTACCCCTGCATAAATGTTTGAGGGGCAAGGTTGTAAAATGAACCCACTAAAGTCATCTATTGCTAAGCAGGACACCCTATATAATTAGTGCTTACAAAATCAATAGCAAATGTAAGGATGTGTCTGTAATAGTTACACGGGTGCTGCATGCTCCTGAGACCTCGCAGTTTAAAAGGTATTCATGGTGTATGATGATATTTATTTGAAAATGGTTGGCTACCCAGGAATATAGTCCAAATATTTTTGGATACTTAAATGTATTTTTTGTTTTAGGAACACTTAACTGGCTTTCGGAAGCCAGCCTGTGAAGCTGGGCCAGAAAACTTGCTTAAGCAAGAGCAAGTAAAAATTATAAGACTGGAAAGACAAGCTGAAGAATTTATCAATGCGGTCTTTTGCAAAAAAGGTTGGTGTTACATTTCCCCCTTGTATGCAAATATGCCACGCTAGTTTTAACTTGGCTTCTAAGGACTTAACTGGGTAGATTTTGAACTTGGTTTTGGCTGCCACATGGCTCACAATATTTATTTGATGTAATTAAGCTTGTAATTGTTGAATATATGTAAGGGAGAACTGTGTTAAAATCTGTTTCAATCCGATGAATCTTTATTTTAGGTGTAAATTTCTTATACGTTACAATCTTTTTCAACAGACAGTCCTAGGGTCTTTGATCCTAATATTCCTTTAGTTGCTCGTGAGATCATGCAGCGGATGATCCGACAGTTTGCTGCTGAATATACCTCAAAAAATAGCTCTACTCAGGACTCCAGCCAACCCAACAGCACAAAGAACCAAAGCTTGCCGAAATCACCCTCTGGAAAAAGTTCACCTCCCCCTGCAACAACTCAGAACCCTGTACTTAGCAAGCTTCTGATGGCTGACCAAGATTCTCCTCTAGACCTCACTGTCAAGAAGTCCTCGTCTGAAGAGCCCTGTGAGCAAGGTAACTATAGACAGTAAACAGTTTAAATTATTTATTTTCTTGTGTTTTACAGAGAAAAACTAGAACCACATTTATATTCAGATATGAAGCGTCCTAGAAGTTGTATATTGGTTGAATGTGATCCTTCTGTAGGCCTAGCGTATTGCAAATTAAAGCGTGGATACATAACTCAATCTATCTAGACGAGGACTGCACAATTCCAGTTTTCGGGGGCAGCGATCATGCGTGTCCTTGCCTAAAAATAAGCTTCACTGCTTTTTTAAGGTGAGTTCCCTGTCAGCAAGGCAGAATATCCAGAAGGTATGTGCTGTTTGCGCCCCTCGAGGCCTGGAGTTGTGCAGCTCTGATTTGGACCAACAAAAGCAAACCTTTTATATAGGTGTACCCAAGTTACCTGTTGAGAAGTAATTTCATGATGACTTTTTGGTGCTATTATACTTCGTTTGAATATCTTCATGGATTTCACTGACAAATTCAAATAAGTAATAGCGTCTCCTAGCCCAATGGCAATAACTGCCACTGAAATGGTAGTAACCTTGATCAGTCCTATATGATTACTGGTATATGTTAAAGCAATATCTCAGCTTCCAGCATATCACCATTTAATTGTCTTTCAGCAGACGGAGTGCTTGACCTGTCCACTAAGAAGAGCCCTGGCTCTGGTAGCACATATTCAAGCGTTTCTCCAAGTACCTCAAACACTATAGGGAATGGGTAAGGAATATACATTTATTGAATTCTTAGTTTTCTTTACCTTTTTGTCTTCAAATCCTCAGTCTGTTTCCTAGTGGTACACCTTTAGCATTTCAGCCTCTCCCAGAGATAAAATTATCGTATGTATAAAAAGTCATGATCTCATCACTTTTCAGTCAAATTACTTTCAGTGATATTTTCATTAAATCATTTGTTTACACTCATTCTCTTTAATTTGAAATGGCGCTTAGGACAAATTTTAGCATGTTACGGTTTTTTTTATGTAGACAGGAATTTATTTACAAAGGGATGTGGTGGATTACACCGACGCGTTTAAGGATCATTTATGTACAAGTAGGGACTTGTGATTACAATGTGGTATAGGGTATGAAATCAGTTGATACAACACCTTGTGCTGGCAACATTTCAGACAACTAGAAGAGGGGTTAGGAAACGTTTGTGTTCCTGCAGTTTACCAATAATCTTATTCTAAAATCATATCCATTTCATTAATGTTGCCTTTGGTAAGAACTGCACCATAGCCAAGAGTTTTGCTGCCCTTTTTACTGTGAGCGTGCCATTCCACGCCTAATACCAGCTCAACTATTATGTTTTGAGCTGGTGTGAGCAGCGTTTATTGCGGAATCCATCCACAAGTGTGAAGTGGGCTTGGAGATAATTAACAATTGGGTTGCAGGTTGACAGAGTAGCAAACTGTTTGCCTCTCTGATCCCTGGGGCAAAAATAAAAAATGCCCCTTTTAAACCCCTCTATATAAGCAGATGCTAGTAAGTTATATGGATACTGGACTTTAAAAGGCATATTAGGATATTATTACAGAAAGCCAGTGGCACTCTTTTAAAAGCCATGACTCTGGGGCCACAAATATTTGCTTAGTCCAGAACGTTTTGGCATATTACACATTGCGTTCATAGTTACCGTATTTTAATATATTTTGCTAGCAGTTCAACCATCACAGTTTGTGTATCGGATGTCAGGTTATATTTTGAACTGGGTGTGAATGTTTTTGTTTCTTGGTAATAATGGAATTTATGACTTTTTTGCTTATTGTATTGAGTCGTTTTAAATGAGAACTTTAGGCTTGTTTTATGGAAGATCATTTCAATTCACTAGAGATCTAAGCATCTGTGACTATTGGCTTTTAAATGGGTTGTGGGGACACTTCTTAATGGTGCATCCTTCTACTTTTGAACATATCTGATCATATTCTTGGAATAATTCAACTTACATTTAAATCATACTTTCTACCATACCTCTGATTCACTTTGAGAAGAGAAAAAATGGTCTAAACGTATATATTTTCAGGTTTTTTTTTTATAAAATTTAATTTTTGTCATTATGCGAGCATCTGATGTTTTGCATCTGCCATTGGCAGTGTTTGATAAACATGTTCTTTTTGTTCTATAAAAAGGCCATTTTTTCTCTTCGTTGTCATTTAAATTGAATGAAACAAATCTATGTACAGGGCACTGTGTTTAAGCTACTGTTTTCCTAATTCATTATTCACCATTTTTTAGATTTACAAACACTATTCTTGTACTGTCATAGTTCTAATAGTGTGAGCAGACACACGTTGTCCGGCTTACTTCTGAATAGACTCTCATGTACGAAATGGCTTACTCTTTTATTACTGTACTTGTTTAGTGGTAACGTCACATTAATAAATTGTGCCTACAAACAAGGGACTGACTTCTAATTTATAGCCGAGATGCTTTTTGCAAACTGTTGCGCAAGACTTTTTTTTTTCCTCAGAATTTGTGAACCCAACCAAAGACTTATTTTTATTTTTGTTGCCCCAAAAACATTTCTGTGATTTTATTTTTTTTTTTAAAGTGACACTGATGCTGAGACAAATATAATTTTATATTACTTAAAAGTGATGTTACCCAAGCAAGGCCTTCTAATAAAGGAGTGGCCCCTTCACCCATCCCTTCCTACATGTGCAAGTTCTGCTCACATCAGTTTCCTTCCATCCAATTAGGCGACCTGGGAAACCCAGCCAGCACCGTCCAGATGGACTTCCGCGGAGTGGCGATGTGGTGCCTCCAAGAAGTTTGCTGGATGGAACCAGGGAAACTTATGGCCACTCCACAACTCTAAAAGTGCCATTGGCTCGCTCGCTGCAGATTAGTGAGGAACTGCTTAGCAGGAAACCGTTTTCTACAGCCGCCAGCCATGGTTCCACTGGACTGCAGAATCACGGACAGCACTTAATCCTTTCCAGAGAGGCCTCATGGGCCAAGCCCCACTATGAGTTAAATTTTGGCCGTATGAAATACAGGGGCAATGGTGCACTCAGCAACATCAGTGACCTACCTTTTCTCACAGAAAATGCAAATGCCTTTCCAAAAAACAGTCAAAATAAACATGATGTGAAAAAGGAAATTGGCCTATCTTCTCCTGTTGATTTAAAAATTCCACAGGTCCGAGGCATGGACCTCTCATGGGAGTCCCGCAGTGGGGATCTGTACAATTACAGCTCTTTGGTAATGGGTTCACAAACAGAGAGCGCACTTAGTAAGAGATTAAGGACTATCCTTCCAAAGCAAAATAGGAGAAACTTGCTGGATACTACTGCAGATTCATGGAGCTCAGATGCTGAGCAGTCTACCTCTGGACAGCCATATGCCACCTCTGATCAAGAAGGAGACCCAGGCTCCAAGCAGCCAAGGAAAAAGCGGGGCCGATATAGACAGTACAATAGTGAAATTCTGGAGGAAGCGATCGCTGTGGTCATGGGCGGAAAAATGAGTGTCTCGAAAGCTCAAAGCATTTATGGGATTCCCCATAGCACACTGGAATATAAAGTCAAAGAAAGGCTAGGCACACTAAAAAACCCTCCAAAGAAAAAGCTGAAATTAATGAGATTGGAGGAGCAAGATATTGCAGTAAAAACAGAACTGGAACCTCAGGAAGAGGTGGAGACGTCGCAAAGTGCAAATGAATCTAAAGATGAATAAGCATGCTGTAGAGGGTCACTTATGTTGGTAACCTGGGCGAGCACTTGTATTGTGACACACAGTACTTAATACACCTCTTTAAATATTAAGCTTGTTGGAAGTTTTCTAATAGACTTTTCCAAATTGGTGTACATTACGTGCTCATAATCATGTAAACTTTTACATTTAATGCCCAGTACGACACTACAATATTTCGTTTGGCCTTTACGCATGCTTTTTCTTTTTTAATTTTATTTTTAGTTTGAAACTAAACTTTTTAAATTACCTATAAAATTGTTACCTCAGCAGGAGAACCTATACATGCAGAGGTTGCCATAGAGCCTGCATGTATCGCGTTCTCTCTAACTATTTTTAAACCTTGAACACAAGTCCACTTTATATCTAGGATTTCAGGATTCGCTTTCTCGCAACCAATGTCTAAACGAAAAAGTAATGTAAGAAATAGGTAAAAACGGTCTTTGTCTGCAGTCTGACTTCGTTATTTATGCCAAAATGATTCTTTTTGAGAGAGAAAAACAAACGAATGTACCCCAAAAAGTCTTGCTTTGGAGGTTATTACAGTTTTTTTGAAAACTGCTTACTGAAAGGCTTTAGTTCAGGATAGGAATGTGCCAAGAGCACAACTCATGGATATGTACAGCCATTGCCGTTGAGGCATTACTATGACCGCCTACGAAAGAGTATTATGCTAGAGCTTTACATTTCATATGTCTAGAGGATTGCCTGGGTGATCGGGGGGAAAAAAGGTGACCGAACCAGAAAGCTTTGTGCGGAGAGAACATGTACATGGATTCAAGACACACTCCAGCAGGAACCATGCAAAAATATTAACGTTGAAATAACTGGACTCTTATGTACTTTAAATAGTGATCAAATTAATTTAATTTACTGCTTTTTTTTTTTTTTTAATCATTGCAACAGACTTTGGCTTGGCTGCCGCTCTGTGCACAGGGAGGAATGCGTTCATACTACCTTCAAAATGTACAGTAATAATGTTGCAAAACTACCTTGATATTAGTTCTGTGAAACCTTGCGTTTTTAATGTTCAGGTGATGATGTAGCCTTATTGGAAGACTAGCGTAAGCCCCCCTCAAATTTTTAGTTCATGACACTCCAGCTCTTACTTATTGCACGCAGGCCCAAAAAGAGAACTTTAAACTGATGCACACTCAGGACTTACAAAAAAGAAAAAAAGGCTGAAAACATTTCTAATTTTTTTTCATTTAATCTCAAGTTGGATCCTAAAACAATGAATGTCTTGTTTTTGTATTTAGCAGACTTTTGATACACCCCACGTGTGCTTTAGTTGAAACATATGTACGCCTCTATATAGCGATATACACAGAGATACATATGTATTATGGTATATGGCTGTCTGCATATACACACAGTTCACCGAAGACATTAAACTGACTGTGTGTCTACTGACTTCAGATAAAGGGAGATATAAACTGTGATATATTTTTACTATTTTATTTTGGTGCACAATTTTATTTTAACAGTACAACCTCATAATAATTCACTATATCAGGAATGAAGGACTCAACAAATCTACAGATTTTAACAGATTTTGGTTTTGTACAAATTGAAACTAATATATGTGCGCATGTAAAGTTTAAGTAGCGCGCATCGCTACGCGTTATTTCACGACGACTCGTCATATCTTCAGGTAATTCCGTTCTCTTTCTAAGCACTCCGTGAACTAGTTTTGTACATTGACAGTGTCGAAAGCTCTTATGTTCATGTAAAGATTTTTATTATTTTTTTCTTTTGCGTTTGAGCAAACTTGCTCTATGATGATTTTATGCCTGATTTTTAATTTGTAATGAGTCTTAAGTTATAAATAGATGGTTTACTAGTAAAATGTTTGTGTTCACTAAAGTAACTTGCTTTGTAGGCAGTGCTGGACAATGCGTGGACTTTCTGGTTGTTGAAGGCAGCTGATTTTTCATTGTTTTCGTAATTGTCTAGCTAGGCCTTCACCCCGTCCCTCAGCGACATGAACGGGTGGGCTTGCCTTTCTGCAAAGGTGTAGTGTTTGCTCTTATGTTTTATAGTTGTTGTTTTTTTGTGTCTCCCTCCCCGCCCCCCCATGATCCAGAGTTTTTTTTTTTTTAACAGGTTTTATAGGAAGGTTTTATCAAGATGAGCAGGCACCTTGGAAAGTCTTTAGGTTACCACAGGTTGTTTCTCCTCGGTTCTCCAGCAGTAAAGTGTTGGTGAGGGTGCATACTGTGATCACTTATGTCCTCTAAGGACAATTGTGCAGGTTAGAGTGGTATGCCCACCCTTCAACATGACTGTATCTCAGCATCCTATGTATATGTATCTGTATACATTTTTATATATAGATTTCAAACTAGGTACTGTAAATAGCATTTTTTTTTTGATAAACGCTTAAATCATTTTCTTTGTCAAATTCCTGAGACCTAACGATTGTAATTTTTTTTTGTTCTTTAATACATTCCACTTGATCTGTGACTAAACGTTCAGGTAACCATCCTTTAGCGTGAGGTTTGTGCAAGCTAAATTTCCTCCAAAGGTCACTTTTTCAGTAGCAAAAACACAAAATCTCTTTGAAGCACTAATAATATTGTCAATTGCAGTAAAAATAGCCATTACAGATTCTAAGGCAAGGTTGAAATTAAGTCCCTTAATTTTTTTATTTTTTTGGGGAAGGGGGTTGAAGTCGCTGTGACTATTTCAGGGGATTTATATTATGTACGTTTGGTAATGTTCCAGCCTGAGGTTCAGGTGCACCTTCTATTTACACTACGATCATTTAGGAATTGATGCAGACACTTGTAGGCAGGCTTATTTATTTTACTTTTCAATTTAACAATTTTATTTCCCATTTTTTGTGTTTTTTTTTTTTTGTTTTTGTTGTCAACATAACATTTAATTGGATTACAGTTTGTGCATTGCTATGCAGTGTATAATTGGGTAAAATATACCCAAAGAAGATAATGATGGAATTGTACAGTGAAAAGCTCTTTACACATAGTTTGCCAGTTGAATGTCAATCAAAATTAAATTTGTAACTGATTGTGTAAATAAGAGCATAAATATATGCAATGTATCGGCAGCAGTGGTTAGTTTAGATAGTTTAACTGAGCCATTGCACAGCCCTTCATCTTCTGTCTAAAAAGACACTTCTTGGGTTGATATACCCTTATAGACATAGATAAACCCTGAATTCATTCCAAGTCATTGTATCTTGCAGCCTTTTTTTTTAATATAAGAATAACGCATCTTCTCTCAGTAGTTCTAATTTTCTATAAAACTTAAATGACCACCATACCGGTGGGGGAAGTAAAAGCCCCTCCGACATTCCTTCATGGTGCATGACTGTCTGTACCTACGTTCTAATTACCTCCTTTTCAGCCTTGTGCTTTACATCAGCTAGTTAATCCTCAGATCAGGTTTTAGAAATGCTTCTTTTGACATTTTTTTAATTTATATATAATATATATAATCTCCATAAAAAGGTAATTTTTACTGATAGTCATGCAACAAGAAAATGGGCTGTTTTCATTCATCCTAACAACTAAAGTAAATGTTCTATATACATATATATATATATATCCCATGCAGTGTCACTTTTTTTGGTTTTTAATTAATTTTTAAGATCACAGAAATTGAATTATTTTTGTGTACAGAAGAATATCCATACCTCGGAATTACTTTATTTTTGAACATGTAGGGGGTTAGGTTTAGCTTGTGAGAAGTAATGGCGTTTAAAGAAAAACAAAGCAAAATTAAAAAAAAAAAAAAAATCTTTAAGGGAGAGCAGTGCAATTTCGATAAAGCCGTTTTTACGACAGAGCCATATGCAGGCGGGGAATGTATTGCCGTCACTCAATTGTCTAGTATCTAAATATTGGTGCATCAGCTCATCCACTTAGTTATATTAGATTTTTGTCTCTGTGTCTCTGAGTAATCTTATGAAGTTATCCAGCTAACGTGTGCTTTTGGTATTTCGGTATCTTTGTAGTAAGAGTTGCTGCTTGTGCTTAAAGTTCCATTGATACTTCAAATTTAGTGCTTCGCACTGCTTTTCAAAGTACTTTAATTTATAGGGTATATAAGACTATCAATACAAAATATAGGTTTGGTAAACTCTTTCGAGTCCAGGAGTGGAGTATTTTGGCAATCGGTGCAGAATTTGCCCCAAAAGTCTAGTGTTGTACCTTTTTTTTATGCTTTAAGAGGAAGGTTGAACTATTTTTATGGTGATGTTGCAGCCTATACGCGCAAATGCCTTTTGTAAAGGCTTTCAGAGAACACGTTTAGAAAGCACTTGGCAGCCGGGTGAATGGAAAGGAACTCATCGGCACTTTTCTGTTTGTACACTAATCCTTTCTTTAATTATAGCCACACCAACCAACTCCACACAGCTAGGATTTTTAACCCGCTTCTTTAACATGACATTTCCCTGTTCATTGGGGAATATGATTATATCTTGGTGTTAAGCCTTTGCAGTATTCATGCTTAATATAAGCATTTTCCTGCAGTCATACATATTTTTTTTTTAACAAAAAAGAAACTTACCAACCCCCCCCACCCATTTCCAGCCATGAGAGATTCCCCGATGATCTAATATATTGGCTATAAAACCAGGATATATAGAAATGTTATACCAGCATATGTTTAAAACAGCTGTGGAGGTATTTCTAGCTAATACATTTTATTTGTAGGTATCAATGATTTTTGGTTTTCAGGCTCTTGGCATGTTTATAACGGGTAGCTTTCCTGCTAGTGCTTTGTTTTTTTTGTTAACCCCCCCATGATTTCCATGTACTGTAGATAATGATATGTGTATGGTGGCTTCTTTCAATGCCGGCAGGTGTATAGAGCATTACTTAGCCTCTGGCACGGAAAGGGTTAGCTTTTTAACTGTTTTAACACGTGACCTCTGCTAAAGGATTTTCTGGGATTGACTTTTCTATCAGGCTGCAATATGTAAACTTAGCAACTCAACAAATGTTCACTCTGCTTAAAAAACCCTCAGGGACAGTCTTAACTCACTATCCTCACTCAATTCAGGTACTTGTACTCTTCTTAAACTTAGCTGTGACTTGTATTCTTGTTTTTTTTTTCTTTTCTCGACGTGCTTGTAGCACATCCTTGATGAATGTCAAGTTTAAAACTCACTTCAGGTATAACTCAGCCAAACGGATTTTAAAAGCTGCATATTAACTCTTCAGCACACAGTGCCTCAGACACTTATAGTGGCATTCTGTATATACAGTTATTACTACTGAACAGATAGCTGGGGGTTCCTGTTTCCAATAAAACAACAAGTTAAACACTCTTTCTAACTTACCTGTACCTCAAAACTCAGGAGTGTTTGCTTCTTCTTATTATGAACACTTAAAAAAAAAAACAAAAAAAAAAAAAAACACGGACTTGCCCTCGCTAAATAAATTATTTAATTAGATGTTAGACTTAAGTAATCGAATTTGAGGCAAGAACCGCCTTTATACTTAAAAATGTTTTACTAAAATCATACTGCTATTGGTATAAAGACAATGTTCACTACTGTATATGTGTGTGTGTGTGTATATATATATATCTATAGATAGATATGTATATCTATAGATAGATATAGATAGATATAAATTACACACACGTCAACATGGTTCCCAATAATTTATTTAAAACATAACACAGGAACCCCCTAAATTCTTATTGACCTCATTTCAATATACTGTTTACAGTTTGACAGAATTGTATAATTTAATATTTCTCTTGTACTGTAGTTTATATTTATTTACAGATTTTTGTACTGTGTGATTTGATTTTTTTTTTTTGTTCTTGCTATGATCAATGTCTTATGTAGTAGAGCACTTATGATCACATTTTTTTTGTTTCGATTGCACTACATAATTTTTTTTGTTTTTAATGGAGTTCTGATTTTGACTGGACTAAATAAAATGTCTTAATGTATGTGATAAATACTTAAATTTTGAAAATCCATGTGGTTCATTTAATTTTTAAATTTATTTTTTTTGGCATTGTATGTTGAAAGCGCTGATTCTGTCGTTGTGCATGTGTTAAAAAAAAAATAATTAATGGTTCCATTGTATTATTTGCCCATGTCATTTAAAAGACAACAAAAAAAAAATACATTCCCAGCTGTAATGTTGTGTGTGGTAGTTCTCACTGGATGCTAGACTTTTCAAAACCACTATTCTTCTAATAAATTTGTTGTGAAAATTTTTTCCAGTGTTTATTTTTTTTTCCTGCCCATTATGTCTCTACTTATGCTTCCCCTTAAGTTTGATTTAAGAAATTAGCCACGGCTCCTTTATTTTATGTCCTATTTTGGAATAGATAATTGTGTGTGGGCTAATACATGGAGCAAGTACATACAAGGTGCCCACTTTGTACAAAAATCACCGGTGCTATAACCTTGTGGGATAGTTAATGAATAAAATTAGTTAATAAACTGGTTTAACTAGTTAACTCCTCAGCAGATGTTGTTGTTGCCGCCTTGAGTGCTCCAGCGTGTTATGTATTCCATACATAGTTTAACATTTTTAATATTAAACGTCGCCCTAGCTGCTGCCGGGCCTTTTATGGCGCGGCCGCGTGTTTATTCCTTTTAAATCCCACATACAAAAACAGCCAATCAGGAAGAGAGTAGGATCCTGGTGGTCATTTTAAGAACGCGATCGTTTCCAGTGATACAATGCAGATTAATTTGTAATCTTGGTATAGAGATGGCATATGATTAAAATTGTATCCAATCTAACACAATCTTTCAAAATGAATATCCTGAAGTTCTATCGTTTTCCAACACCTGGGCTAACTTTAAAGCGTGAAATGTGACCTCATAAGCGTTAAATTCTTGTGATAATTTGACTCTCCGTCAAGTCCTGGTATTGCTGCGATCTTATGGAACTATTCATGAAGTGAAAGATCAGTTAAGCGCTAGATTTCCGATTTGTTACACGTTTTTACCACGGGATCAAAATGCAAATACGGTTCTCGGCATTATTTTATCCCTGCGATTATTTGATTTTCACCAGCAACAAGTCTTTGTTGTGGTCTCTCCCGTCGTCATCTATAAGGTAGGTGTTTTCACCTCTTCCTTTAGGCTACTGTAAACCACTGGTGATTATTTACTTTGTATGTACCAGTCTTGTCTTCCACTCCCGTCTCTCAATGTGTTCCGAACCCCCATTGTCAGATAACGTGTATTTGTAAAGACAATAACAAGTCTGTTACTCTTTAAAGTACATTTTGAGTTCACCTTGTGTGTGTATATATAATGCAGTATTAAAAAGTCATACTATTACATTTTTTAAGGCCCTCCGCTACCCCTGCTCTGCTTCTCTGCCGGTGTATATTTTATGCTACGTTTTGGGGGGAGCTGGTTCATGGGCTTTTAGTGTGATCAGTAGCCTTCCAGCTGATTTCTCGCTTTGCATTTAATTACTCAATCCTTATCACTTTTGAGTTACAATATGCCTTAGCTGCCACTTTTTCAATGTCCTTAAGGGTGAGATCACATGGTATTTTTTTTGGGGGGGGGGAGTGGGATTATTTCATTTTTGTTCCCATAAACGTCCTTTAGTTGCAGACCCGGAGGCTTCCAATGTCATCAGTCACATGATATTTTGAGTCCCTTTCCCCGCTCTAACACCAGACTGAGCTGATTCTTTATGGAACCGATAATGACTTCCTGCTTCTACAGGTTACAATGTACTTCATTCTTCTGTGTGATTAGGACTGAGCCATTCTATTGTTTATCACAGGCAGTATGATATAGAGCCAGGATGGTTGTCTGGTGATTGAGCTAAGATAACAGATCTAGGGCACCAACAACTGGCCAATATGCAGCTTTCTGAAAACATTGAAAAAATAGAACTGTTCTAAAGCAACTTATTTTTAATCAGATGGTAGTAAAAGAAAATGGTGGCATTTCACCTTTAACTGTATATTTAAAAATGCGTGTGGTACAGATCTCAAGTTAATGTTTCATTATTTAATTTGGAGGGGGACCGTAATTCAGAGTTCTTTAAATAAAATAACTCTTCCCAGGATGGTTTGCCTCGTTCAAACGCCCCTATTGTG
This sequence comes from Spea bombifrons, assembly GCF_027358695.1. Taxonomy (NCBI): domain Eukaryota; kingdom Metazoa; phylum Chordata; class Amphibia; order Anura; family Pelobatidae; genus Spea; species Spea bombifrons. The sequence goes on along the minus strand of NC_071097.1, from coordinate 29,231,734 downwards.
AAACTTTGTGGGAACGTGGCAGTTTTACAATTGGCCAAAGCTATAACAGATTGTATTTCGCTCTGAATTACATTCCAGTCGTATAGATTCTGTGTCCCAGAGACTTAAAGTGGTTGTGCTCGTAACCAATTATATTGTCATGTTGTATGAGTTTTTAAAGCAACCCTCTCTTATTTTTAACCCTGGACAATAAATCCATACAAGTCCTAAACATCAGGCCCAACATTCAAGATGGACTTTCGTGTAGCCGGGGCTGACGTGCCCTGGCTTGCAGCGGAACCCTGCTGTATGTATGTGTTTATATATTATTGACTAGTTGTCCTTTAAATGAACTTGTGCTCGCTCTTTGGGAGTGGGGAAATAATCTTTGCAGCAGTTCTTAGAGATCATTTTAAAAAAAAAAAAAACATCCAGAGAATGCCTTTTTTAAACATTGTTAATTTCGATAGGAGTGTCAACACCTAAGCCGAGGAAAGAAGGCTTTTATCGCAGGCGGTGTTTATGTGAATATGATGCTATTTTTTCCTTTCCTTGTTAATGTAAAATATACACTATATGACCAAATGTATGCGGACATCCTATTCCAGAACCATAGGCGTTATTATGAAGTTGCCACCCCACACCCAGGCTCCTCCACTCTTCTGGGAGGCTCTCCATAAGATTTTGGAGTATTGTAAGTTGTGCCCATTCAGCCAAAAGAGCATTTGTGAGGTCAGGCACTGATTATCTAGAAAGTCCACGGTCTGGCTAGCAGTCTCCTTTCCAGATCATCTCAAAGGTGTTCCATCGGGTTAATGTCAGATCTGTGCGGCCACCCAAGTTCCTCTGCATCGGGCTTGTCAATTCATGTCTTCATGGAGTTTTGTGCAGAGGGACATAGTCATGCTGGTCAGGAGCAGGCATGCCTCAAAATAGGAAGCATACAACGGTGTGTATGCTGTAAAATTAACAGACTTCACTGGAAGTAAGGGGTCCAAACCCTGGGGGGGGGGAAAGTGCTAGACCATTATCTTTTCTCCACCAAACTTTAGGCACTCTACATTCCAGTAGGTAGCTTACAAATGGCGTCCACCAAACCCCGATTAATCCATCACACTTCCAGTTGGTGATGCGTGATTCATCACCCCAGAGAACACGTTTCTACTTAGTGGCTGTGTGCTTTACACCACTACAGTCGATGCTTGGCATTGCACGGTGCTCTTCGGTTTGTGAGTGGCTGCTCAGCTATGGAAACCCATTTCACGAAGCTCCCTACACATCGTGCTTGTGCGGATGTTGCTTCCAGGGAGCCGTTTGGAACTCTGTAACGAGAGATGCTACGGAGGACAGACTATTCTAACCTGCTATGGACTTTCATTTCACAATAATAGCACCTACAGTGGATCAGGGACAGATATAACAGGGCAGCTTCGCAAAATGTTTTATGGCAAAGAGAGCATCCCACGACACTGCCGTGTTAAAAGTCCCAGAGTTCTTTGGTATGACCCATTCTACCGCCGTTGTTTTGTCTATGGAGATGGCTGTGTTTCATCTTTATAATTAGGAGGTGCCAGTATGTTTGGTCATGCAGTGTGTATGTATGTGTAGTATATTTTTTTTTCTTGTGGGGGGGGTTCTGCCTAAAATGGGAACACTTGGAATGTAGAAAGCTGTAGCTCTGGGATGAAAACAGTTTGTAATTCCTTGTATCCCAGCTTCAGCAGAGACATTTCAATTAAAACTTCCTTAACTACTATTTGAGGAGGTGATGCACAGAATTTCTGCCTTGTACATCTATGCGTTAGAGGCGAAACTATTAATTTACAGAGAAGCGTGTAAGCTTCGGCATCTTCCTTTTTAATGCTTTTTTTGTAGCATTGGGAAGACTGCCTATGGGAGGTGGAGTATGTGGTTTTTTTAAGTTTATATATGTAAGTGGTACAGATATAAACACATATAATGATGCGAAGGCTGCACGTGTTGCAGTTGTATGTGGATTGAAATAAAATTGTAGCTATAGTGTATGAATTTGTTTAAACAGTATTTAGATTGTAATATGTCGTAAAATTAGCAAGATTTCTTCAGTCTATTCCCCGTTGAATTATGCATTATACAGGGCCAGCCATTACTGCCAGATAAACTTTGCAGTGTTGGCCCTTTTATAATACATGAGGAAGTTAGGGACTTGAAACCAAAGCTCCTCTTCCAACTCTCCCTTTTGTTAATTGCAAAAGGCTCATTATAAAGGCCAAACCATTATTTAACTGAGTAGTGGTAATGGGATATGCTCAACCTCAATTTTTACTTTGGTCAAATATTCTAAAAAAAAACCCCAAAACTGCTATTTCCAGTTTTAAGTTTTGGTTGGAATTCCACATTATATATATAATGTGTATTTAAAGTATTAACATTTTGTGGACTTATACTGTATAACCAAAGTGTGTAAGGTTAGGGCACGTTTAGACTTCTCTACTTGTTAAATATGTTGTGTATATTTGATATTCTAACTTGTTTTTCTTTATTTTTTTTTCTTCTAGTGAGAAAAATACTATAGATCCCAAGCATTCAACAGATGTAACACTGGAAGAGTTCATGGTTAAACTGTGTGCACATCACCAGAAGCAGTTTATTCATGTGCTAAACACTTTTTACACTGAGGAACTGTTATCCCTGTCCGAAAATGGAAGTACTTCAATTTCTCAAGATCAGTTTTTTGATCTACAAAACGGTGGGTGCGCCTGCTCTGAAAAATTAAATTGTGCTTCTGGGTTGGAGATAAACAAATCAGAATCTCAATGCCCCACATCAAATCATCATCAGGTTATCACAGAGACTGAAACAGATTGTACAAACAAAGGCCAATGCCCAGGCATAGTTGCACAATATTCTTCGGAGATATTGACGGTGTCGACAATATCAGCGGACATGTCTGTCGGCAGTTGCGTTACCACCGCAAATTGTACCTTGTACGATCTGCATAGCATCCTGTTTTCCAAAGACCAGGGAAACCCATGCATCGAAAAAGTACAATGCCAGCCTTTAAATATTGACAGCTGCACCAAAAAATACGTTGAAATGTGTAAAAAATGTCCCACATCTTCTGGAGATGAAAATGACTGTAAATCAGATGAACTGAATTCATCGCAATGTGAAATTACAAATAATATGGCCAATCGTGTAAATAATTCAGAAAACAACCTATTGGATCATATAAAAAATTCAGAGGCAAATTCTGTCCCCTTGCCACAAAACCTTGTGTTAAATGATGACATTCAGCCTCCAGAATCAAATGGGAATGGGGACGGAACACCAGATTTAATAAGTAATTGTCGTGGTCAGTGTGACATTTATGTTAATCAACCCAAATCTGGTTCCCACTTTGAAAGTCAGAAAACTATATGTCCAGAAAACACAACAAGAAAAAACGTTACTGGGAATCCTTTTAGTGGTGATTGCTGTGAGCTTCCCATAGTCCATGCACTAGTTACTAGTTCCACTTCCACCAAATGTGACGAAAGGGACACGACTGACCTGGAACAAGCTCCAGCTATACCGGAGCAGCCTGTGGACTCTGGGACGGCCCTGCTGTCTTTGGTCCACGAAGAAGCAAAGGCTGTGCGCTGTGCCATCTCCTGCGATTTAAAGAACTGTGCAAAGGAACATGCAAGCGAAATTGTTAAACCTGCAAGTAAAGAGGCTGCCGTGGTTGAAAATGCAGATGTTTCTTTGCCTGAGAAGGAACATGTGGATGAAAACAGAATTACCGAGTCTACTGTGAGTGTATGTATTGACAGTGCGTTTGAAGGTGCTGCTGTAGGTCAGACGCAGGAACCATCAGTGGATACAGATATCAACATTTCTTTAGAAACAAAGAATATGCTAACAGACTGTGATACAAGGACTCAAGATTGTGAAGTGCGTCCTTTAGAAAAAGGTACAGAAACCTTCCCTATAGTTACAAGAGATCCCTGTATAGATCCACCTGTTTCTCCATTAATGTTTTCTTCAAATGGAATTGCTGCTCCTGTTAGTCTATCAGACCTTAAGTCACAGAATCGGTCTCCTAATAGAGCATCTGATGTACAAAAGAGTGTGGAATCTGAAGAATCTATATCTGGTTCGTTGAGTAACACACAGTCACATGGTTTGTCTGGAGGGTTGTCTGACTTGGATATTGTACCTAAACCAACAAAACATATGATAAAGCCCGCTATTAGTTTAAAAACAGATGGAGAAGCCATGGATAAGAAGACAATAGATACTATTGCTGCTGCACCTGAGAAACCGGGGCATTCGTGTTCTGTAGAAGCCTTTAATAAAGAATCATGTAACTCAGGAATTATGACTCCGTTCCACAAGGAATTAAACATTACAACTGCATTGAATAACTTTGATGGAATCTCTGTTTCAAGTGCTGTTAAGGATGACTTTAATAATCTTTTGCTTAATTATACTAAAGCAGATAGCGACATTTGTATGGAAATAGAAAAAAACTCCTTAAATGAAGTGAAAAGGTTGGATGATCATTCGTTTTCAAAGGAATGTGAAGAATCACTAGATTCAAATAGCATAAATGAAGAGAAGTATTGTGAGAGAGTTCATTCGGACCATTTAAGGGGGGGCGGCGACATAAAGAAAATAAAATCAAAATCGAAGAAGAAATTGAAAAAAAGTTTAACGTCCGCTCCATCAGATAGATGTCTCAGAAGTCGGCTTGCCCAAGATCACAGCGCTGCATGCGTGCAGGATTTACAGATCCATGTCCATAATGATTTAAAGAGGGTTGTCTATATCAAAGGTGAAACAAATGTGACTCTTGCCACCGATGTTGACTGGGATCTTTTGAGCTTTTATGATCCAGTAGACTGTCCCGATACGGGTTTTGACCAAAATCATTTTGACCCGTCTTCAAACAAATCAACTCGAGACTTAAAAGAGGGCCCAGAAAGGATTGACATTTGTAAGTCTTCTACATGTGCATTTCCCAAAAATGTTAAAATATGTGTTGATATAAGCTCAGAGAAAAGGAAAGTATATATACCCATAACAAAGAGAAAAGGCTCGCTTAATGCAGAAAGCAGAAAAAATGATGAAAAAAGTACATTTTCTAGTACAAGAAATAGTATAAAACAGAGGCCATCTAAACCACTGCTGAAGTGTAAAGAGCCTTCCAAAAAACGTTATTTAAGGAAGAATAAATCAAAGCCATGTCCTATGGAAACAACTGTTAAATCAGAATTAAAATGCACAGATAGAGAAACCGAGAGACCAAAATTTATTGATTGGTGTTCAGAAGAAGAAAGTCAGGAGCGTATTTCCAACTTCAGCAACAAGTACTTGTCCGTCCACAAAAACTGGATCCCTCTCCGAAAAGAGGCATCAATTGTTCACAAATCTAAAAACAAATCTGACCGACTGAAAGAAATTTGGAAGACGAAAAAAAGGGCACGGAAAAGTAAAAGCGTGGTCGAGGGTCAAAACTTTTCTTCTATTCAAATGCTATTTATGAACTCTTTTAAACTCTCTGATGTCTGTCAGTGGTTCTTGGAGACAACAGAGACCAAGTCCTTAGTGATTGTAAAGAAGCTAAATACTCGTTTACCTGAAGATCTTCCTTTTTCAATGATTCCTTTACATAAGTACCCTGCATCTAGCTTATATCCTCACATGTTACAAGCACAGCGCTTAAAGAAACACCTTAAAAAATTTGCTTCTGCGTTTCCAGCTCGTAATAACCGAAAAACTCAAAATGCACTTTCTAAGTTGAAACACAATAAGAACGTTGGTGAAGATCAGGCTTTGAAAGATGACGGTGCTCTAAGAATGGAAAGCTTCCGGGGGAGAAAGTCTAAAACCAGCCTTAACAAGCCAGCAAGTGATCAGATACTGAGAAAATATAATAACATAAGGGCAAAGTTTCAACACCACTCCGGTCCTGTAAATACTAAACAACGAGATACTTTCGTAAATACCTTCGACAATAAAATAGGCCAAAGTACGAAGATGACGACACATCCCAATTCAGCAAGTTCACGCTCCCCTGAAAGCGATGGAAGACAAAGAAAAGGCAAAAGACGTTCTAAGGAGCCGATGGCGATATCCGATGAACAACCGCGAAAGAAAAGAAAAACCGAAAAAGCGGCCCCTGGAAAAAAACTGTTTTTGGGTAGAACCAGGCTAACTGAAAAGAGAGAAAGCAAACAACTTCACCAAATGGACTCGCATTTCCAGTCTCGTATTCCAAAGAAGCAGCTGGCAAAGGGTGCCATGAGTAGGACTTCCAGAAACCAGACTTTAAGAAAAAGGAAAGCCAAAAAGCATGAACATTTCCATAAAGCGCAAGAAAATAAAATCGCAAAACGAAAACAAGCGTCTTCAGGACTAGCAAAATCTCAGAAGAAAGCATCGCAGCTGCAGAGAGGAGAGCGCCAGAAGGCGTCCTCTAGGACTATGAGAAGGAAGAAAGCGCTTGCGTCCCAGCCGGACAAGACAAGACAAAGGTCAAGAACAGACTCTTCTCCCCGGCGCAGGAGACGGGCGCTGGACGTGAAATAGATATATAGACATGCACTGTTGTACAGTCATCCTTTGCATTAATCCACTTTGTTTGATACGTTGTATCAAGCCATCGGGAAGCCGTAAATTAAAGATGCAGGAATTTAAAGCTATGTTGTCGGGTGGGACTAAAAATAAATGGTGCTGAGATAGTAAGTTATTAAGTATCATTTTGAACCTTTATGTTGTTGAAAATACAGTGCCTTATTTATCTTTTTTTTTTTTTTTTTTTTTTTTTTAATAGTTTTTATGAAAAACCAAGCTGTGTGATAAGCATTAAAAGAAGCATTTGATACTTGATGCACATGCACTTGTACTGCAGCAGAAATATGAAATAAGGTGCACACAGGCCTTTACTGTATCCTCTGGTAACCCGTACTTGAACCAGAACGGTCGATTTTCTAAACTATTATACAGCATTGGATCGTTTTGGTGTGAATCAATCATGAAATTGAAAACCAGGGCTTCCAGAAATATCCTCTTTCAATTTTAAATATGTTTTTGGACACTTATCTCAGTCTGTCTTGTCAAGTCATTTATTGGGGACATAAACGCACATAAGTACACAGATATTCTATTTATATAAATGTCATATTTGCACTCTTAATTCCATTTAAATTTGCACAAAACTGGTAACTAAAACATTGTGTGGCACCATTAGTTGTTAGTGACCCTATCCTCTGTGGGAACAGTATGAACGCACACATTTTAGTCTCCAGTGTTTTTTATCAGGAAAAATAGGTGGGTTTTTAATACAATGAATTTCAAAACGTGTTTAAGCATTATGAATTTGTTGTAAATGTGTGCATTTTTTGGAGCAGGATCCTATTATTTTGTATTTCTTTTGGGAAGTGCTAGGAACATTTTTACTATATATTGGATCAACCCTGAATTTTTTAGACTAAAAGAAAAATGTCTGAACTTAGTTCAAAAAAAAATAAAACTGTTACATTTGTTTTAACTGTTGAGCAGGATTAAAGAGATGGCTAATAAAATATTTGAACATACCTTGCTGTGGTGTTCCATTATAACATAAAAAATTCAATACTGGGTCTTTTTACCTATTGATTAATGCAAGGTTTTCATATTTGGAGTTGTTCTCTATGCCTTTGTTGTAAAGTAGAAGCAAAATGCACTCTACAGAAATGTAACACTGTAGTTTCTTGCAGTACCGGTTTGCACTGATTGGGTTTAATTAACTCTTTGTTTTATGACGATAAAAAGAAATGTTTTGGGGTTTTTTTTGTTTTTTTTTACAATGTTGTGAGAATTTTTGTCGTTAGCAATAAGAACAATGCTTTATTCAAAACTCAGTTTTGATTGCAATATGACAAATGCTGAAATTCTACATTCCAAATGTGGTTCGATTCACTTATAGGGGGTATTGTAATCCAATCTCTCGACACAGCCGTTTTATGTCTTTGCAAACGGGAAGTATTTGAAAAACAAAAGTGTTTTTCCTACATCCAAGGTTTCATTTTGAGCTATTGTTTTAGTGTCCATAAATCTGCACACTGTACAGTTTGTGTAAAGTGAATTTTTCATTGTCTGTAATGTGCTATAGAATTAGGTTTCACAAATTAAAATTTTAAATTAAAAAAAAAAAAAATTGTGTGATTGCATTAAAGGGAAAGAATCTTTGAAAAAGCATTTGCGTTCTGATAAAGTGGTACAGAGCTCCACCGTGTAGGACAACGGGAAGAGCATTTTACGTGATGGGCACGGACAAGAAATGGTGTAGGTTTTAATACAATTTATTGTATTCCCCCTAACCTAAAAAAAAAGCAAAATCAGATTCTTAGTTGAAACATGAGAATATATTATAATATGTAAGAAAAACAAGTGAGTCGGCACCTAATTTTGATTACAGTGCAGCAATCACAAAAATAGCACATTTCAAACTTAAAATCACGTGTATAAAAAATAGTGTTGCGCAGAAAAAAAAAAGCATAGGCTAATGAAAAAATACTTATCTCTACATGTAAAAAAGAACAAAAACAAAGAACTGTGTGACTCTCAAAATATTACAGAGCTATTCCTCCTTTTAAGAAACACACTCGCCTGTACAGAACCCTGTAAATACCACCTCTAGTATATCGAGCTATTTCCTCCAAATTGGAGTTCAACGCTGGGTGATTCGGTATCTCTTATATGAAAAACAAAAGAATTCCAGACATGGCGTAACAAATATATATATTATTGGCCCCTTGACTAGCTAGCTCTCTTGTAATAGTAGTTTAGCAGGAAGCTGCAGCATATATATATATATATATATATATATATATATATATATATATATATATATATATATATATATATATATATATATATATATATATATATATACTTATTGGTCTGAAGTTGAATGGGTCTTCCCAAACACCCTCTAATTCCGTTTGTTATTTCTTCCCCATTCTTTCTAAATTCTAGGTTCTTATCTGGTGCACTTGATCTCCAAAATTGCTCAAATATTAAAAAAAAAATATGTTTAAGGTGTGGTATTTGCACTAGGATTCATTTATTGTATGATCAAATCTTTTTGCTACTTTTTTTAAATAGTCATAAACTTGTGTAGTTGGGAAAAGAAGTGGGGTCCGGATACGGTTGTTATACCCTCCATAATTGCATGACATGAACGTATAACGCTCTTCCTAAATGGTTTCATATTGAAGTTAATATATTTCAGCTTAGTTTTTAAGTTTAGCACCTTTTGGTCTACACAATAAAAACCGTTAAGTTTCAGCATTATCTAATGGGCAAGGACACATGTAGTTGAAAAGCTGTAATAACGCATTGACAGAATAATTGTTTCTTTAGAAATGCATACACTTAGCTGTCCTTCCTCTTTGAATCGTTGCATAATATATATTTATAAAAAAAAAATACAGTTTGAGTCAGGTTGAGAAATATCTTTCTGTCGTTATTTACAGGAACGGACTTGCTTGAAGCAACCGGTATGCGTATGATGAAAATTTGGCTTTTTAAAATTCTGTTTTAACCTAAAAATGCATAGCTTTCCAACCTCATTTATGTTGATGCAATAGAAAGGGTATTAATATTAACTATTTTTATTTGTGAAACAGAATTCTCAAAATAGTGTCGACATTTAGTCGGAGTGCACGCAATTTTTTTTGTATGTTACTGACATATTGATTTGCAGTAATATAAATATTTGATTTTAAAACCGTAGGGTATTTTATGAGGGTTGCCAAACTGCTGTATTGTTAATATTCAGCGCTTAGACTAAAACTCCCATTGTTTGATTGTGTCGGGCTTGGCAGGTGCAGCTGGAGAGGTTAAGATTGCCCCTGGTTTATATAATCACTTCATAAAAGACCTGATTGTAAAATAATCTTTTTCAAAGGCGAGGAATTCCTAGACTGTCTACAACGGCTTCTCTACAAAGCGCTCCAGGGTATTTGAATTTTTGTTTTTTATTTTTTTGAGGATATCGAGTCGATATGTAGTGCGACCACCCTGTGAACTTCAAAACCGCATTAATTCTTCTAGGTACACGTGCACAAAGACAGGGATTTCATAGGCAAGTCATTAGGTGTATGATTACAGAATTATGCCAAACAGGTGGTAACGATAATTTAATAAGCAGGTTGAAACGCAATCAAATTGAGGTCGCTGTGAGAAGTCAAACACCATGGCAAGACTAAGCACAGCAACAAGTTATACTGCGTCGGCAAGGTCTATCCAAGGCAGAAATTTAAAGGCAGGCGGGTTTCCAGATGTTCTGTCCAACAGAAACCCAAAGAAAATGGGCAATGTTGAGGACAGTAGACGTAGCGGTCAATCTAGCATTGCCATAAAAGAGTAGGGCCCTGATATACCCATCTACTGTCCAGTGAAATCCGGTCAGAAGTATCCTTCATGGAAGACTTGCGGCAGCAGGTGCTCTGGACCGACGAGTCAAAATCTGAGTGCTGGAGAGTGGAACAAGAACGAGGCAAGCATGATAGAGGTTCCTTGCAAATTTGTGGCTGGGTTTCTGCAAATGGAGTTGGGGATCTGGTCAAAATGAATGGTCACCTCAATGCTGAGAAGTACAGTGGGTTACTATTGATATTAAAAGAATTTCTATAAAATGTATGCATCTGCGGTTTTTAAGGTATTTCATGTATTTAGTCTCAGTTTATAACATTAGATCACCACTTCGGAAGCTGCAGGCCACGAGGACCCATACAGGAGGCCAGTGGATGATGGTAAGTACTGTGTGTCTAGGTGGGAGCAGAATAGAAGAGGATAAACATGTAAATAGTGAACAAGCAAGACAAAAGAAAAAAATGAGAAAGTGAGGAAAAGGTGTTGGCAAGTGTGGTGCAAAAAATAGAGAAATATATTGCCAAAGAGGGAAGAAAGAATAAAGCAGAAGGGAAAATCACAAGAGGTGGAAAAAAGAGCTTGCTGAAGGCAGGAAATCCAGAAAGGGGACCAAAACTCCTTAATCTGGCTCTGAATATATAAACTCTTGAAACTGGGCTTCATCAGGAATCAAGAACCACACAGCATGTACTTTGCTGCGGTGCTGTCTGTCTGTCATGGCCCTGGTGCAAGTCTTGGCATATGAGAGCCACGGAGAAACACATTAGCCCATCTTGCAAGTTAAAAAGTTGATCAGTGGAATAAAGAAAGTGATTTGATTCTCTTCTAGTCAGGGTAGTCTTATGAACATGTCTTTGTGACCCTTTATTGCTGCATGCAATTACGATGATGTTTCTGAAAATGGGATGTAATCTTTTACATTGATGTTACCTATTGGGGCAAGATTACTGCCACAAATTGGTGCGTGGGGTGGCTGCATTTATGGAATATGCTATATTATTTTGTCCCCATTTAGTCAATCTTAAAAGCAGCGCTTCTTTCCAGATGTACTCCGGTAATTTTGCTGCTGACCTTTTATTAGCCTGACAATTTTTCACTCTTCCAATCATATGCCCGTTCTGTGAACATGCAGAAGATAATGTAACGCCATTTAATCCCTTTCAGCTCTTACCTCTTCACATTGCGAACCTCAGTGTCTGGTATAGAATTATGTTGTGTTTTTGGATTAGTGAAGCTCACCCATATGAAACATTATATATATATATATATATATATATATATATATATATATATATATATATATATATATATATATATATATATATATATATATATATATATATATATATATATATATAATCAGATTGTGGGCTGCCACTGTAATGGCCAACGTGCACACCCAACAAGTAGTAAGAATTTTTTTTAATTTTTTTTTTTTTTTTTTTACAATAGCTGTCTTGATTGATATTAAAAATTGATATTTTTTTTATTATTGCTAAATTTCTGTTAATGGATCTGCCATACCTTTACCTAGATGGATAATGTTATGGTGGAACATGAGGTTCACTATTGTGGATAAAAAATGTTTTTTTGATGTTAAACTGTATCCGTTTACCGATGTCTGGATTATTTTCTGAGAATTAGTTGTCAAAAGCAATCTCTTCACAACCAGTACCCAACATGTTGTACACTCAATATGTGATGAGCTACAACTACTATGATTTTCAGCCACCCCCTAGGCAGTCATACACAGTCCAGTAATCGCGAAAAATATTTTTCAATAACTTGAGGGCTACCTGGCATTTTATCAAAATAAAAGCTAAGGGAATATCTGTAGTTATTCCTGGTAATTCACTTAGTAATAATAGTACTGTGAACCTTTGCTGGCACCATCTAGCTGCTATCTTGGTAAGGAGACGGCTTTCTGTCCCATTATGGCTCTTGCTACCTGGAGCCCATCCTTGCGGGATGTGGGTTGGAGGTCCCTCTGACGTAACACAATTGTTGGTAGGGAAGTATCGCTAGACCCCATGTATGGACCTGGAGAAGCGACGCTTTACCCGGGGTATCTGGGCAAAATCTGGATAGCTCCCAGGTATGCCCATAACACATTGGTTAAAGGAAGATGGCCAGTGTGAAGGTTCTTTTTTTGATGGAGTGTGGTACAAGAGTGCATCTTCTAAGGTGAAGATTATGGGTCTCATTGTGGCCCTTATTTTGGGCACTTCTGTTTTTACCGCATCGAAGTACTGAACACTTATAGTTGTGTCTGTTAAAGATTGACTTTCTCCCCATTGTTTGCTGTCTGCATTCATGGTATATTTTTTTTCCTCATTATCACGAGCATGAAAACGACAGCTATTACTGTGCTCCTCAGTTTGTAGCTCCCTTGTAGTCTCATGGTGACAGATGGCCAGCCCTGGGGCAAACATGGTCTCCTCTGCTGAAGTCATGTGAATTTTTGCTTTTGTGTGATTGAATATCAGTGAGCTGTGCTGGCATGTGTGCTGTGAGTTGTGTCCTTGAGTTAGAGATGCACGTTGTGTGAGTATTTCTGTGTAAGCAGTGTGAGTATGGCATGTTTTGTATGAGTGCCCATCTCTGATGGTTGAGTAGTTGTGGATTTGCACATTTGCAGTCCCAAGGGTTTTCTAGATTTAAACCAGCTGTGATGGGTTGGCATGATGGGAGTGAACGTGGCGTTGCCCAGCATGAAGAGGTGTCCGCATACAGTAAAGGTTGGGCAGGGCTGCCTGTGCTGTTCTCCATTGAGCACTACGATGAAGGCACGTGGGTCTCTGGTTGGCTTTCCTATACTCATAAACATGGAGAAGGGAGTTGTCTACTTTATCTACTTTATTGGGTGGGAAAAGACGATATCAACTCCCTGCAAAGAAGCTCTAGTTTGTTTATCCACTGCTTCCCGGAAGGCAGTTTCTGCTCCTGACTGAGTACTTTTGGGTACTTCATAAGATAATTTCCAGAGGACTTGAGAAGGAAATCAATACGGTGGCCTAGAGTCAGTCGAAGCTACAGTTCCCATGACATCGGCCCTCTGCCCAATTGAGTTTGACACCCCTGATGTTTTCTTGAGTAGCTTCATTTAGTAAGAGCTTAAAATCAATTTGAGTCTGGAAGCTGAGGGAGTGTTAGTTATTGGTTACTAATTTATAGAGTTTGAGTGGACTCTTGATACTCATTACATACCCTGAAATTTAGAACCCAAAGTCTGGCTTTAGTGATGTTTCTTGAGAGAATTTAATCGTTTTAAGAACTTAGCCACAACAGTCTTAAATACGCTTGGCATAATATATATATATATATATATATATATATATATATATATATTACCACAAAAAGTTTTGCAGAGTATTCAAAAAAATTTTTGAATCATATATTATAGTAAGACACAGTAATTGTACCCTAGAAATATCAATTCTTTAATTACACTTACATCACAAAAGAAGCTACAAACACAAAGTAGAACAATTTGCATATTTTGACTTTCTGTAAGAATGAGTCATTTCAAATTGATATAGGATCTCACACTTTTTTTTTTTTAATAAAATGTCTATAAAACAGGTAAAAAAACAAAAATTGTCATTGAGCAACATCACTGGATTGTATGTTTAGGCATTCTAGTGCTAGATTTAATCCGAGATAAAATTTAGTATTTTGTTTTATCTTAAATATTCTTTTACAATCTATGGTGAAACTAGTATTTAAATATCGTAAATAAATTCCTGGGGTTTTTTATTTTAATAAAATCCAGATGCCCTGGAAAACGTAACAAAATGTATTGTTAATTCTGGGGGCAAAGTTCTAAACCTGGAAACTAATGGAATGCTCCTGCTTATTGTACCACATTTAGCTCTAAAACTGCTCATGAATTTGGATCATTGATTGGATAAAGATGAATAAATCGATGAACTTTGATTATTTGCAAAATATAACTTTATCATCAAATCCCTATGGGATATTGCATTTTTCTCTTCACAAGTCAGCCAAACTTTTTTTTTTCATTGCCACTGCAGCATTTATATTTTCATTGTATTTGTAGTACTTTTTTTGTTGCTTCTTTTCCCTAACGAGGACCCTGGTAGATGGAGCTAGCGACCAAGAGCATCACAAAGGTGTACATTATTTTGGAACGTATAATGTACACACTGCTGGTCCCAGCTTCTAGATTTCTATATGGAAAGAAGGTAGATAAATGGTTAACCTGGAGGAACAGGGAATATAATAACTTTAGTATTTTAACAAACATAGGTATGTAGTTAAGCTGAAATGTCTCCTTAATGGATAATTAGAGTGGTTTTTCTTTTGATCATAGGAAAAGGGAACGTTTTAATTCACGCATGTTGAATGTGGTGATAACTAGTGATGTCATGTATCATATAATGGGTCATCTGCTGGGAACATTGTAACTTCCAAATTTAAGCTGATTTACGTTTGTTTAAGGACGTCTTCCCTTTAAGAGGTCATCGCACTTTGCTCAGAAAGTTAATGTAAAAGTAAATATGAATGTGATACCGTACAGCGTCCATGACAGATTGCCTTCGTCCCTGGTTCTTTGTGTCTTATGTAAGCTATAGCATGGCCGAACATTGAGCGAGAGCTGATCTGATAAAACTTGTTATTAAACACAAAGCAGGGACCTTGGGGGAAAAAGCTCCATTTAAAGTGTCATTTTTATACACTGAGCAAACCTAACAGGTTAAAATAATAACAACCTCCTCTGTAAATACACAATGGAGAAAGAATCTAAACGCCCTTTTCTTAGGATCTGGGTGATTATTTCTCCCTAGTTATCCGATATCTCCTCTATTAAGTTGCTGGTTCTTGTTGATTGGTTGGTTCCAATCTCAGCATCTACGAGTTAATCTTTCAAACTAAGTACCTTTTAGCACGATTACACTGGTTAACAAAAAGCATCATTTATAGTTAATTTTAATAAATAAATGTACTTATGGTAAATTCTGTGCCAGTAGCCATCCTCCTTATGGTCGATCTGTTATTCATCAGCGTTTGGCAACTTTTTGTTGCATTGCTGTTAAAAATATAGAATATTGTATTGGGCAACCACAGTTTACAGCCGTTGTATAAAATCATCAAACAGCTATGCGATCCGTGAACACCGGCAAGATAATGGAACGTACGGCCGAGCTCGGTGACTTTGAACGTGGCGTCCGTTATAGGATGCCACCTCTCCAACAAGTTAATTTGTCAAATATATAGCTTTCTAGAGCTGCTCTGTTCTCTAATTGGATTTGATAGGAAGAAAAGAGTTAATTCTTTAGTAATAGATACTGTATCAGAAGGGCATGCACAGACATTTATTCTTCACACTGCCGTTCGTTCCCCTGGGACACATGAACTCTCGTCTTATGTAGAGAGCGTTTCTGTGAAAAAATTCAGCTTCGGTGGCTGGCCTTTCATCACACTCGTCCGCTATCTGGTGGAGGGGGTTTAGCATACTACTGTAATTTTAATCCCCTTCAAGCGGATCACATTGGAATGTACTTAAGGAGAGAGGACTGATCCATACAAGCATCTTGAATATGCGATTTCTGATTTATTCATTAAAGTGGGAACTGAAACATTTAATTTTATTATGAATGTAACTGGGAATGTCTCTGACGTGATCCCCTGAAGAGAAGAGTTGGGGAGAGAATGGGAGTTTGTGGCCAAGTTAGAGCGAGGGTTAGCCTCTAATAGACTTTGAGGAGGACAATAAATGAAATGCCATGGATTTGTAAGACATTCCTAATTATTTATGGCATTAACCAGGTACGCTGCTTTTTCAGGCTATATTTAGATCCAATGCACAAGAAACACAGTTTGTTTTTCAGCCGCAGCGCTTGTTTTCCAGTTTCTGGGACGTGATGACGGTTTATTGAAAGCCGTTTTTATTATTTATATCTAGAAATGTTTCTGCTAATAACTTTTAACTGCAATCGAAATTAGCGTAGATGAGACGGTGTTCTTTCATATTACGTGAAGCTGGACTCCGGATAGGAAATGAGTCAAACCCTGATGGCTAAAGCTATGAACTTCCAATTATTCTGGCAGGGAAGGTGTTCACAGGTGCCAAGTATGCATTGGAGAAAACACTTCGCGTTACACTCTTTCCTTAACCTGCATTCATATAATTGTTTATGTGCTTACCAAGTTTTGGAAAGCCAAAACCTGGTATCTGCACACAGCCAGGATTGATATAGAAATGAAGAATCATTAAGGAATTATAAGGTTTTAGTTAATGCCGGCCTACGTTACCGTTTACAGCACTGGATTTTATTGGCATGGAGAAAAATATTTTTTCCATAGGTCTTCCCCTTTAAACAGAGTTCTTGTTCTTTCTAATATGGCCACCTCCAGTGGTTGGCAAGGTGGCATCAGCGGTAGACTGGACTGACTGCTACTGGAGGAGTAGAGCTGGTTGGGAAGATCATGGATCTCCCTCCAAATGGCCCAAAATGAATGGAGTGCGAGGTTTGTTCCAAAAGAGCTGTGTTACGGTGTTCCTTCGGCAGTTGATGCTGAGCTCCGGGGTGTGATGACAAATCTCAGCACTCAACGCCGAGGTTGTGCGCACTGCAAGGGACCACTGAAACAAACGTCTGTAGGAACAAACCTCGCGCTCCCACCACAAGAATTAAGAGAAGGAGAAAGGTAAGCAATGGGGAGAAAAACGAGAGATCATGAGAAATGGGAGAGGGAATGAGGAGAGAGAAGAGATTGCAGAGAGATAAAGAGAAAGTGGAGAAATAATGAGAAATGAGAGAGTCCGTGCAAGTAAGAGTGTAGCTGCAAGGGCAAGTCTGAATGTGGGTGTCTGAGTACATTAGTGTGTGTATGTCTGGATGTGTGTTAGTGTGAGTGTCGGGTGTGTTAGTGCATGTGTCTGATGTGTGTGCCCCTGCCAAGATCAGGTTCTGGATTTGCTAATGGCCGGTACTTCGGCCTATTTTGCAATCAAACTCCCCTCTTACAACAATAAGTAATAATCTTTAAAATAAAAATAATTATTATTTGAAGAAATATGCAGAAAATAGTCACCATTGTTTCTTTCGATCCTGTATGTGCCCATAAACCCCCTTGCTGTTTGTGTATATGTTATGTAGAATATGTATATAATAAAATAAGTCATGCACAAAATAATGCTGCCAAGCAGCTGTCAGTTACATCCTGCCGAGGGGAGGTTACCGTACCCCGCGTGAGTGACATTTCCCCAAATTATGTTACAGTATTTATAGGACTTCTAGCTGAGGAGACTCTGTTATTGGCAAAGGAAATTAAAGCTTAAGAGCGATATATTGTGCTGATGTCATTCCTAACTGCTTTGTTGACAGTTGGGTTTTTAAAGGCTTTCTTCCATGTAGAATTTAAAAATGTCCTAACATTTGTTAAATTAACCCTTTGCATTCCAGAACATGTAGTCATTATTAATAATAATCTTTTATTTGTATAGGGCCGACAATTTACTTGGTGCTTCTTAAAATTGCATACATTCAAAAGGTCTGACAAAAGAATTACATTGGGTAAAAAGGGCCCCCCTCTCATGCCTCCGATCTAAAGAATAGTTACATATTTATTTTTTAATTTAGAACCTAAATAATACAAATATATATGAAAAACAGATATGTGCCACATAATTCCGTAGACTCTGCTACATTAAATAAAGCCGGAAACTTTTTTTTTTTTTTTAAGCATTGGCCTTGTTTGGAAATTAGGTCAGAAACTATTGGGGAATATTCGCTAAACAGGCTACTTACAGGTAGAACGATCATCACCTGAAAGAAGAACTAAGATGCTCTTATTGCAAAATCAGCCGCTCTGGGTCATTAGACGCATAAATGTTACTCTGCCTGTAACAAGGTTTTAGTTTTACTTTGGCATATTCTGTTATAAATATAATTCACAATGTGTCCACCATCTATTTGCTTACTAATATACATTTATCTATACTGTTGTATCTTAAATCACTGTTTTATAAGGGCAAGCACCAAACACTCAGATGTTTATTATTATTATTATTATTATTATTTATTATTATACCCACAGATTGTCTATATGCAATAGCATCAGCCTTTTTGTGGCACTGACGGACTTGAATTCAGGTGTTCCATAGGCCTTCACGTATGGAGGTACACTGCCTACCTAGCTCTGCTCGGCAAAATGTTACGACTTGCTCTGTACTATTTATTGCGTTGAACTTGTTGTTTCTGTTGTTTCTGTCTCGCTCTACTTTGAACCCTAGGTTTTTAAAAACTGTTTCATTTTTTCTTTTCAGTTTCATTCTGAGCCATTTGTGCTGTGGACACATGAGACCGGTTGAATGGCAACTATACCATTTCATGTTGCTATGCAACAAAAATATTATCATGACCAGCAAAACATTAGAGTTTTATGTAAAGCTCTCAATGTCTGTTTTGTGTCGACCTATCCGTAAAAAAACAGATCTGGTTGATGCAATATTAACCCATTGAAACACTCTAGCTGCATCCTAGGAGCGGTGCCCATAGGATGGTGTTTGTCTAATTTAATTGCATTTTGTATGGTCAAGCCAATTGATGGCTGTTTGCGCAAATCAGCTCTACAGAGAGCATTTAGTTTGCTTTTCTCTTCACCGTGCATGGACACCACCTGAGTTGCCCACCAAGCAGGATCACTCAATATCTCCACTCACTATGCAGGAGAATGGTGCTCAATGGGCTTAGTGAAGTCATCAGACTAAATGCTGCTAAAACAGCAGCGAGTGATGTAAGAATATATAGTGTTTTGTGCACCCTGTATGTATTTACAACACAGGAGAAGCCTCTATCACCCATGAATCCCAAAGGACTGTTCTAAGGCACTCCCAGCTTTATGGAGCATTAGCTTATTGAGGAATCTGCTAAAATAATTCTTTGAAGAAAATTCTTGAATAATCAGAAATACAACATCTCCAAAACGGTAAGTCCCAGTTGCTGCAAACTGATATATATCTTACTACCAGGAGCATACAAGCCTAAACTCCTTCCCCTGACCAAGAACAACGTCTGACTCCCTGACTGTAACACGTAGGGAAACATTTTCCATTTTATTATATAAAATAGAGCCAGAGGTACAGAAGTGATCTGATCGTGGGGAACATGTGTGAAAAATTGGCTTTACTGAGGATTTTTTATGACCTAATTCTTATGTCTGAAAGCGGTCAGCATGGGCAGAGATGGGCCGGTGCTTAAAGTTTATCCTGGCATTTGAAGGTCGCCATCAAATAAATGACGTACGTGCCAGTGGCCAGTGACACAAAAGGAGAGGATCTGCCCTAAAGGTATGTCGAAAAGCACCATGAGGCCAACAAGCATTTCACGATGGCTCAGTGTAGGCCTGTCTGTTGGCCTAAATAGGGTCTGTGTGATTGTGTGGTGAGTCTAAAGTTTGGCTCTAAGCGATCAATGTCTATGTATTTGCATCAGTATGGTGCAGAGTAGTATTAGAAAGTTCACTTTAGTGGTACAGTCTCCTAAAAGATGGTGCCCATTGGAAAAAAGTTTCCCCCATTTGTGAACCCAAGTGGGTAATTCTCTCTTATAAAGTATAGTGAGTTTAAGGCCCCATTAAAAAAGAGAAATCAGTGTAATTACCACTAATCTCACAAAATCTATACAGTGTGACTTCTAGTAGACGAACAAACAATTATAATTCCCATGTGTTTTAAAAATTTGGTGTATCTGAAATAAATATATAGATTGTACTGATCTACATGGCAAAGTGACACAAAGGTTACCCATGTTTATAGGCCTATTTATAATATACCATAGACATCCACTTAATAGCCTCTCGTATGGTATATCTCAAAACTGAGCTCTTTTGTGCTATTCCAAAGGAAAAATCATGTAAAATGATCATTTGAGTGCCAAATATATGTATGGAGATACTATGGAGTTCATGGAAAGGAGGTGAGAAGAGGACAAGGTCCTCTGTGTATATAGTTATTTAACCTTCCGTCATATGCCCAGATATGTTCTTTGTTCATCTACTTATAACAATTCAGACTTTAGTTCACATTGAGTTCAAAAGTGAATTTGTACATTATTTTATATTATATGTAATGTATATATTATATATGTATATTACTCTAAATACAAATAGATAATATTTAAAGTTGATCTGTCAATTTTACTGAATGTTTTTTTACCTTTTTTTCTCATTTTCTTAAGCAAATTAAGTTAGAACTTGTTCATTGGTTCTGGTAGCCTTTTTTAAAGTGACTAAAGAGAAGGGACAGAAGAATAAATTGATCTGATAATGTAAGCCCTGTCGTATGCTGCTGCCAATCTCAGTTTCTATTAATATCCCTGCTATTAAAAACGTATATTTTTTCCCCCTGTTTTGTATTTTTAAGCTAAAAGAGCCCTGCGTCTCGGGAATGCGTTTCAGGGTTAACTAACTGTCCGTTATCACTGTTTCAAATAATTATTTTATTCAAACCCAGTCCCAGGTTTAATGATATGTTTACAAAGGCAACTTCAAAGCAATAATGTGTTCATTAGCTGATGTACACAATCGGTTACGAGGCGTTTATTAAGCTTTTAGGTAAAATATATGGAACATAACGTGTATGCTAACTTTGAAGACCTCCAAAGCTCAATGGAGAGCGGTACAAACGTTTTATGTTATTCTCCACACACATGGTCACTGGTTACCAAGCAACAGAACAGATGCCAACGCATGAGGTGAAAATACTAACAAAGGTGAAAATGTTTTAAATAGATTAAAAACATGTATTTACTATCGAACAGGTTGCCAACCATGGTCTTCAACCAGAGTGTGTTCCAAGAAATCTCCATTAAATATATTAAAAAATGTGGCTGTTTAACATGGCGTCTAAAAAATACCAAATATGTTAAATTCACCTAATTACATTGTGAACAAGGAGCTAATGTATGTATAAACCTCTTCTTCTGATATAAATTGTTGGGGGATGGGGAATGAAGTGAATTCCTCCTATAAATGAATCAGTTTATGAATATTGTATTAAAATGGGGGGATTTAAGGCTACATGGAAACAAATGGACAAACTCACTACTTCAGCTCATGTAGGGGTGAATATTGTCGTTGGGTTAACAGGTTGGTCATTGGTGACTCTGCAGGATCTTCGTCGGTTTTGTCTGTGTTTACTTACACATAGAAACTGAGAATTTGACTGCAGATAAGAACCATTCAGAACATCTAATCTGGCATTCCTGATGTAAAGATCCAAACCATAATCAGTACCAGTTATGGTAGAGGAGTTATCCTGTTTATTTACAGAACAAAATGGCACAACATTTCCAGAGGTAATTTCAGCCTCCCTCTCCCCCCACATTGCCTGAACGGTTGGTAAGTCTGGCTCAAAATCCCTCTTCACTTCAAAATGAGCTGTATATAAAGATACAGAACACAAAAAAACAACAGCGGACCATTTGTGATACGTGGACGATGTTCTTCTTGGCTTTTTGGCAAGCTGATTATGTGTTTATCCAATCGTTTCGCTTAGCAGAAGTTTAATGTCTTAACAAGTTTGATTCTTTTTCCATCGGCAACATGAATGTCCATTAACCGCACCTTTTTCTTCTATAATGTACAAAGGGAATCGCCCAACTACAGAACTCATTTAAACATGGCATGCTCATATTATCAGCATTATATGATATCACCACAGCGTTCGGTGAGTTACAAATCCTGTAAAATTTATTTATATGGTGGGATGGCCATCCCTAAGGAGCCATATTGTTACGGAACAATTTACTTTAGGGCTAGATATGTACCACAATGTTATATATTTAAAGGTTCATTAATAGCATATCTTTCAGTCCTATGACTTTTTTTCGTGACTCAATTGCCATAAAAAAAGCTAACATCATCATAAAAACTGGATATTTCCCCATTTGCTGACTTCATTGGGTCACAAATCCTCGTGTCTAGCTATAGGGGTTGATTCATTAGAAGCCAACCCACCCTCCAAGAGAAAAATCCCAAAGAGGATGTATTTGTTACAGTATGACATAAACTCTTGCCCAATATGACATCATTTGAAATGTTGTTGAGTCCAATGCTATCCTTTACACTAAAACCTTAGCAAACTGCCCAACTCTGGGGAGTCCCCATTGTGTCCTTAGAGTGAGGTGCCACCTTGTGAACTTGTCTTCATAGGTCCTTCACGGGTAAACAGAAACTTCAGTAGCCATATCACGGAGCCAAAGGGCCACAAACCAGTTAATACTTAGCAAGTTGATTAGCATAAACACTATATTAACTGTTGGATTACTTGTTAACTATAACATTCCCTAAAACTATGTGACCCTTATGGAGGAAATATGACATGCCTGCACTTCTATAAACTCACGTTATATATATGGTGTGCTCCATCAGCACACCGACCAAATGGCTGCAGTAATATTCATCGGTAAATTGTTTTAAAGTTCCACATGGATGTCCTTACAGACTATTAGGAATGTAAACCACCAGAAAACTCCATAATCGCCATTAGCACTTAAATACAGAAACCTTCAACTTTAGTGTAGCTTGTGTTTTAGAACTTGATAAAAAATACATTGTAGAGGCAAGCAATTTTTTTGAATGCAGCCCTATGGTATATGTTTTCCAAACTTCACTGTGATTTTGGTGAGAATCCGAAGTTAGCTAATCACATCGTACTGTATTTCTACTATGCCTACGTTTCCTTTACCACCTCTGAGGGCCAGGGGGCTCTAAAGCCCCTTACAGAGTAAAAGGCATAGTTGGGAATTCTTAGGGTTTACCATGTAGCCGTGTCCCAATAGGGATCAGTTCTACCAGCTTTGTGCCACATAGTTAAACAGGACTGCAAATATGATTTAATGAATCAATGACTCAATGATTTATGAATGGATTTTCCAAATCAAGAGCCTAATTGTATACTAATAGGCTATAAAGTGCCTAAAAGTAGACAATTCCAAACAGCCTATCTGTTTTTCTTTCCCACTCTCCCAAGGAAAACGAAAGAGGTGTAGAACATTTTTGAACTACCCAAAAGATGCAATACTGTCACAATGGTTACAAAAAATTATAATAAAATAAAATCTATCATCTCCAAAAAAAAACAAAAAAATCCAAAACATAAACCATCCTTCGTACTCCATGTAAGTCTATCCACATTGTGTATAAATACATTTTGTGTTTTTTTTTTAAAAAATCTCTATCTACACATTTTACCCTCTACATATATACCTTCTCTATACCTCTCCCAATGATTACAACACTATACAATCAGTCAGCATGTGTGTGTCTCAATGTAATAGGTGCTGTTTATACATATATTTTAAATGCCGACGACATTAAGATGTTCACACATCTGAAAGGGAAGTAATGTCCAATTTTACAGAATTTATTGTCCAATTGTTCTTCTTTTTATTTGTGTGTGTCTGGTACGATCTTTTGATAATCCAGTCCATTGATGGTTCACATACAGGGGGTGCAGCCACACTTGATGGGTTTTTCCACGTCTTCCACGAAGGACGATCCGTCGCTACATTCAAACGTGTACTTTCTGCGTTTCATGCGCAATCCCGTGCAGCAACCCTGGTTCTGGCAAGAGCCCCGACATTCCACCCAAGAGACGGTGCGTGTGGTTTGGCAAATGGTGTAGCCTCGTTGAACTTGGTAATAATCCCTGACAGGGTCCCCTCTACATTCCGACTCTAAATGAAGAAAGACAGTAATTAGTGGAAGAACGACACACCGAACAGCTGAAGAGAACATTTTAATTGCCAATTTAAGAACAAGGTCACGAAGATAAGCTTCCTGTATAAACCATCAATCCTGTTAATATTTTTACATGCAAGTACTCTATAATGGGTAATTAAAGTTTCAGCCGCTTATTCAAGATAAAATATTTCTCCATTAACAGTTCAAGTAGGACAATGAATCAATGTAACACCGTTACTAAAATGTGCCCGATTAACACAAACCTTTAGACTGTGCTAGAATAAACGACTTTGGAAACGAGGTGGGTCACCCGGGTAAACACGAGCCTTTTTGGAAAGATAAAGAGATCCCTTTGGAGGAAACTTTGGGACTGAAGAACCATGGAGAAGAAAAATGGGGGATGAAGTGGACAGGCGAAAAAAAGATTACACAAAAGAGAAGGGAAAAGATGGTGAGTGGGGGAAACAAAGCTGTAGAAGAGAGAGAGGTGATGGAAATTTGATATAAAATATCTGGACTAAGGGATGGTTTTCCACCAGGATCTGACCCTAAGCCCTTTCTTTATGCAATGATAATATAGTGTATTAATAATATTTTTATTGTGACATGATCTTGTTTTGTCTAAAGTGTACACTAATGCCACCAACTAAATCAAAAATAAAGAAATTCTATAAATTGTATAAATTCTTCTCACCTTGATCGCAGACCTCTCCCACATATCCGTTATCGCATTCGCAATACGCTTCTCCCACATCTGAAATCTGACATCGCCCGTGCTGGCACTGCAAATTCTTACATGGGTTGTACAGCTCTCCTTGCTGGTTGCACAGGGCGCCCTTGTAACCATCCTGACACAGGCAGCTGTACGTCAGAGAATCAAGTGGCATACATGTTCCGTGTACACATCTGTAAAACAGAGGGCATTGAAGGAGCTGTTCCACATACGTGTCATTTTATTCTTTCCTCAAGGTTTAAGCACAAAAACGTTAAAGAAGTAATATCAGGTTCTATGGCAATAACATATCAATGACGGGTTATGTGTCACATGAACATTAAGAATTAGGGTTATGAATGAATTTTTAAAGTGTTAAATCCAGCAAGAGGTTGGACATTTTTGAGACATTTTTACTAGTATTGTTTAAATTGATTAAATGACAATC
The DNA here is from genome assembly GCF_027358695.1 of Spea bombifrons. Taxonomy (NCBI): domain Eukaryota; kingdom Metazoa; phylum Chordata; class Amphibia; order Anura; family Pelobatidae; genus Spea; species Spea bombifrons. The sequence continues at coordinate 29,206,496 of NC_071097.1, read as the reverse complement.
TGAAAAATGCCTTCTTGCTGTCTTTACAATTCCTATATCTCCAGCACTCCAGAATATATGCTTTTCTGGAACAAGCATTTTGGACCTCAATCCTGAACTGAATACACATTCATGCTCACACACACCTACACATCTGTGCTCACACACGCAAACACATTCATGCTCACACGCGCACATACATATCCCACTCAACTGCAGGGTCACGTAACCATATGTCCTGGAGGGGTTAGGGGAATCAGCCCCGGGTGCCACTCATTAGGGGCCACAGGCTGGTCCAAAATTGGACACAAAGTACTCGTCTGACCCTTTGTGGATTTGTTCTAACAAACTCAATCCTGTTTTAACTTCACATGCCAATTTTTTTTTGTATTTTTTTTCTACCTTTCTCTGCAAGCCATTAATACTGCACCAACAAAAAAGCAGAAGAGTCCAAATTACAACCCTCATAATTCTTATGCACCTATAAAAGTCTGGTACGGCTGACGTAATGCTACCGTACGTTTAAATCTACCCAAGCACATAAACTATTTTCCGGGATTATTTCTCTTTGTTATATCAGTGTTCTAAATATTTTCCCAAAGGACTAAGCCGCACAGGTGTTTCATACTGTCATTCATTTGGGCTTCCCCATTCGGCCAAAAACAAAGAGATATTTATCTCTAATCCTATGGTTTAAGCTTGAGAAGTGATACAATGAAAATTACTTTAAAAACCAGATTGCAGAACAAACTAAAAGACTAAACATTTGTCTTGATTTAGAATCTATTTAATGTTTTTGTTTATTTTGACTCAAGTAATGTGTTGACTGCATTTTATTGAGGAACCTACACTTTATGGACTTTTAAATTAATTATGTGCTTACTTGTGTCCTTGGCATGGATTATTTATCTGCTGGTCACAGTGCGGGCCAGTCCAACCAGTCTCACAATGGCAAACGGGTCCATTCTCAGTATTTGGCTGGCATATGCCATGCAGACAGAGGAGCTTCCTGCAGGGCTCACAACCTGGTACCACGCCAGGCTTCATTTGTGTTTTGGTAAAGTCCTGCAGCTCATTGTTGATATAAAGGTTGCGGATACATCCATGAAAACTGGTGCCGTTAAGGATTTGCCACAATCTGAAGGCTGCGGAATTGACATCGACTGGCATACCTAGACAACAGAAATACACGTCAGAGTCTGCTTCCAGCTCAGAGGAAGCTTTACCAGCTTTATCCACACATCTAGTCACAATGAAATGAAGTATAGGAAAATATTATTTAGATGTGGACCTTTATGTCATAGAATATATATATATATATATATGTTCGTAAAGAATATTATGTGAATCTTACCTCCTACATACAATGGTGCTTCGCTGTTAAGGGTATAATGTTTTCCAAAATTGTCCATTGTCATAGGCGCCCCACCATCAATGGACAGATTAACCATCTGGTCAAAGGTAACCAATTCCACTGTATGGAACTTCCCATCATTGATAGTCTCTGCACTGAAGAAGGGAAATTATCATGTAAACAACCTCATTATACTTCTATTCAAACAATAATGACTCTCCGGGGAATTTTAAGAATGGTCTGTTAATTCCAAATTATACTCCATCATAGAGGCATATGGTGTAGAATGCCATCTGCCGATGACCTATCCTTTATTGATGCTATGTATATGGTAACACTGGCTGTGATAGTCTTTAGAGAAGATTGGTTTCTAATTCTGTGTCATGTTCGGTAACAGAGCTTATATATTTGATCATTTTGCTGCATTTCTCTTTCTTCTTTAAAAACATTTCTGTTGTGTAAATCCCATGAAATAAGATATTTTTAAAGGGAAGTATGGGGCCGTTTTTTAATGCTTTATTTATTCTATACAGTACTGCATTATTATTAACATAGAAATTGCCTCTAATTAAAGGTGAGACTCTTTTTTAAACAGAATATAATTTTTTTCAGGCAGCTGCATATTAGCCATTTGTATGAGTTATCGCTTTGTTATCTTAGCCCAATCTACAAGACAAACATCTTGACTGCATGTGGGAAATAACAGAATGGCTCAGTCTTAATCACCCAGCCTAACACTCTGGCAAACAGAAGCCTATAGATGGGCTGACTTAATTAGCATTGCCATAAAGAATCAGCTCAGTGTGGTGTTTGAGCCGGGAAAGTCACCCAAAATATCACATGACTGACAACAATGGCTGCCCCCAGGTCTGCAGATAAAGAGTTTACTGGAACAAAATCAGATAAAACCAGTTTTTTCACAATGCTAAGATACATTTTTTGAATATAGCGCTGGGTTTTATGCTTGAGAAGAAAAATACATTTACCCATGGTCCTTCCCCTTTAATTTTCCTGCATTTCATTTTTTACTCAAAATATCAGGAAGTCAGAAATAGCTATTTTTCAACAAAGCACTGTGCATCACATTAGAATAAAAAAACATGTACAATCTGAAAAATGTTGAGAGAGTAGTACCAGAGATACGTACTATCAACACTATAGTAACACCAGTAAATATACTGGAGTCATAGTTATTTACTTTTCTCATAATTATTATAATATTATTTTATAAATCCCATTGTGCAGCTCTGCAGAATATGATGGCGCTATATAAAACTATAAATAACAATAATAAAAAGTAATATGCTCAATACATGTACTTTGCTTATAAGAAAAAGGGTGGCATTAAACATAATTATAATTATAACTATTATATTGACAGCTCTCTATATCACGCAGAACAGATTTTTTTATTGATTTGCAAATAAAAAAATAGGGAAATTCTGACTGATTTACCTGTAGATGGCAGAACTTGGAAAACTCCCAGGGTCATAGCTGACCCTAACATGGCCTTGGTATAACTCTACAGCCATATGGTCACGATCACCATTGTATAAGAGGATTCCATTGTCTTCTGCCGTTGAAACCTAGGGATAGCAACAAATGTAATAAATAACAAATAAACTCTGTACCAAATACAGGTGGCACTGAAAATAATGTTTAGGAATAAATTGCAGTTTTTTTGCTTTGCATATCTAGCTTTATTTTTTTTTTTAAATATTAACTATACATTCCTGACATTTTAACATTTTGTGTTTTTTTATGCATTCTAAATCTGCTCAAAAACATCAGAAATGTATTCTCTATACCCTAACAGCTGGTCTATATCAAAGGGTCATAGGTGGCATGATGGGTAATGCGGATGAATTAGGTAGAGTTGGCCCTTTGGCATGATGCGGTTACTAGTCTAGCCAACTGGAAATCCAGTGAATTTGGAAAAGATCTTCTTGGATATTTTATTAAGAAGAATTCTATTTTTTTTTTTTAAATTATGCATGATTATTTATATTATTTCATCCATCTATCCATCTTTCTAATCTATCTTTACAGCAATTTAAAAAAAAGGTAGGCGTCTGGAGGAATATTACATTTAAATAATAATTAAAAACCACTGCAGAAGAAAAACATATATTGAACAATCGTTTTTTTAAAAAAATAGCTTTTTTTTAAAAAAACAATAATTATTAGCATTATTCTTTGTTTTGTATGTGAAATCAGTGAGATGGTTCATTGAATAACATTGTTAGGCGTCTCCTGCATTTCTACAGTCATTGTCTGAGAGTGTTTATCATTTTTTAAGCTTGTTTAAGCAGGGTCCTCCTCCATATGACATAACTCATAGAAAAGACTTAAAGTGAGATTGTTAGCCAGGCGTTCACCAAAGGAACTGTATGTATCAAACACTCATCAATGAGTAGTTCCACAGGCATGTCAGCTTTATCGGGGCTCAGTCCCAAGTTTAAAAAAGGGTAAACCTGCCATATATTGATATCCTTAGTTGGCAAAAAAGTAGGCTGGGAGGCTGGCTCTTGGGTCTAATATTTTGGACATGTTTAGAGCTTTTATTTGCGTTTTTCTAACGTTTGGTTGTATTATTTGTTTTTGACAAGGCACCTGGCTTGGAGGAAGATAGAGCAGCATGTGCTGAGGCTGCATCAGGTGCTTCCCAATTGGCTTGGCTCATGCACTGGCTATATGGCTCAACTCGGCTTGTACCATGCTATGGACTGCTTGCCCACCTATACTATTAAGCCATTTGTAAGGGAGCACTGGATGGCATTGGGACTCCAACACAAGCATAAGCCCCCAAAGCAACACCTCTGGTCTGTATGAAATAAATTAACAGTAACTAGAGGATACATGTTATTCTTCTAATGTCAGATTTAATGTCAGCGCAGTCTTTTCACCAACCTGAAGTGTGATGTTTGCTCGAGGCCAGTTCTGCAGGTCTGTGAATTGGAGGTAAGTGTCCCTGTCCACAAAATTCACACTCAAAAGCTTCTCACATTTGATGCCACCAAACCCAGGAAGGCACTGACACACGGCACTGTTTCCCACAATGACACAGTTGGCACCATTCTGGCAATCGGCTATTTTACATGGATTTGTGGGCACTTGTGATGGCATTTCACAAAGCTGCCCGCTGCAAAAAGGAGATGAAGTAAAACAAAATTGAAGTAAATGTCATAAGAGAGAACATATTAAGTTACATGACAAAGTACATAACTTATCAATGCATGTAAAGACGGCACATACTCAGCAGTTATGGGATAAGACTGTAAGGGCCAACTAGGCACATGTGTGATCCTAACATAACGTGATCCCACTGAGTACCCTCTCATAGTAGCCTGCATAGCGCTCAGAGGTCAGGGGATCCTAGGTACAAGCCTAGTGTGCCTAACTTCAACGAGTATTCCCCAATTTGTCTGTCCAGCCACAGAGATGAATGTGGCTGGCGGGATGGACCATGCTTTCTGCTTGGTCACACTGCTAGCACCTGTATGCATAGTCTTGCTGAATGACAACCAAGCTGTTAGTTCAACAAAAAACATTTAGAACTCTGTAGAAGTGAAGAGAGAATACTCTGTGCGTCTACCTGTAACCCTCCGTGCAGAGACACGAATATCCATTGACCTCATCCACGCACTGAGCATTGTTCTGGCAACGATGGTCTTTACAATCATCGTAATTGAGGCTGCAGTTTTCTCCTACGTAGCCAAGAGCACACTCACACCTGATAAACAAAGCCAACAGGTTACTTCTCAGCAAGGGTAGTCTAATCAATTGAATGTAAAGGGTCAGATTCCATTAAAAATCCTAAACAGTTCTATACCCGTGCTGTAGGATTACGCACTTACCTAGGATGCTACTTTATTTAGGCAGCTCAAGGGGCAAACTGGATGTGGCTGAATGTAGCGTCACTTGCTTCTGTACTTTTACCCACCACGTATTTTGGTAATGTGTGTGCAAGTACGGACATGGTGCATGATAGAGTTTTATCTCCATCACGCTCCATGTTCCACCCATGGGGACTGTCCCACCCAGCCTTTCATTCCACGTTTAGGACACCTATATTATTTATTTACAAGGGTTCCTGGGTTATAAATTATGTTCTGGTGATAAACACGCTGTTTCTGCTTTACTGGGTGCTAAGAAATGAGTCTCTGCTGGAGACTATATCCCTTGTTTTCAGGAATGACATATGTTCTTGGTCACTGTGATTACTCTAGAAATGATGCACTCACTTTGGGCCCTCAGTCGTTGCAACACATTTGGAATCGGGGTGGCAAGGATTCAACCCTGAAGAGCAAAAATCCACCGGCTGTTCACAGTATTCACCTATCACAAAACAGAGAAAAGACTCAAACAAAACATCAAAGGGAAGCAGAATTCACATTCTTTAGAATTCAGACATTATGTCCCAAATTAGCTTCACCAAAAAATATCAGGATATGAAGTAACATTTAATACCTGTGTATTGGGGCAGACATAAGCAGGTATAACCATTGGTTCCATCTAAGCAAGTTCCTCCATTTTCACAGTCATTATATTTGCATTCATCTTTGTTCACCGCACATGTGGGTCCTTCGAAGCCCTCGGCACAAGTGCATCTGATTAGTCAGAAATGAGAAAAAGACAGTAATTTAACATCATGGTACAGTTATACCTCAGTGGTGCTTATTGGAACAATAATGCAGACCAGTGTAGCCCATGACCATGTGGACAGCTACATTCCATTCAGACATTTTAGATAGACACTGTTAAATTAACCATGCAATACAACAGATTGGCAGATGAGTGGTTACGCAGAAAAACATGTTCCAAGAAGCATGGTAGCCAAGTTAGCCATTTAGAGTTTAAAGATAAAGTTCCTTTGTGTTTGTACTGATGAGTTTTGTTTTCATATATTGTATAAAAATAGTAAATCTTGAATTTCATTCATTCACCTCTACCCTCCTCATCAAATGTGAGTGTATGATTCTTTTGAAATCTTTACATTTTAGCGTACAATGATCAGTGGCTATTATTTGACAAAAAAACCTCAGAAAATCAGAAAAACACACACAAGGATTTCCTTCACATGTGTTATTAAGGTATCTGCAGTGTGGGTCCAACCACCCAAGCTAGAACGCTTCCTAAGAATGATCTACTAAAAACTCTGCAAATTAATTCATTTTGAATGGATTTTTTTAATTTTTTCTTTGTTTTTTCTAGGAAAATCGAGTCACTTTGGAAAAATGATGTGTCTGGAGCCCCACCAGCGACTGCAAGGTTATACAACTTGAACTAAGGCACTGTGCGGTTGGCTTATTAAAAACTCTTGGGAACAATGCGTAAAAGCAATGAGTTGTCCATTGTGCTTTATTCTGATTCAGAAAATATACGACTTTTAGAAACAGGATTTATGGAATGGTATATTTTTTAATAATAATAACAAAAGGTGTTCACATGCGAACTATCGCTTGTACTTCTGATGACGCCTCTGCTTCCACTTGCAATAGAATCCGCTCTCTCTACATCCCCCAAAATAATAGATAGAAGAAAAACATTTCTAGGCATGTTGAAAGCCGTGAAGAGTAAATGGTTTGATTGAATGTCTCGGCAAACTCCAAAGGATAATATTGGCCTATTGTAAAGATGCTTGGTTGCCAGGGAGACAGAATGAAAGACCATTTAGTAATATATATATATATATATATATATATATATATACCCAGAAAACTACATCAGATCTTTTATATTCTTCTTAGATTTTTAATCATTTAAAAAAGCTTTTCTTGATATATCTAGCTTCCAATTCAACATAATTGTTAACAAAAAAAATTCTTTGGCCTCTCTCTCTCCTGTACTAAGGTTTATTTTTGGCAACTAATTATCTTCTAGGGAATCATGAAAAGCAGAGGATAAGTGAAAACTGTGTCTCCTTGTTTGAAATGCCCGGTAGTGGTATTTGAGAGATGAGAAATGCTGTCAGTTTAGATGCATATGAAGTAAAAAGCAAATCACAGTAATTACACAAGAGCTGTCGCTCTACAGATAGAAGTAAAATAAAAAAAAAAAAAAGAAGAAAAAAAACACAATTTGGAATGTAACTACAATATGCGGAAATTGTGACAATCTTTCATTAGCGCTCATCATTTTGTGGAGGAGCAGAAAACAGATGGTGTACAGAACAGATTAAATGAAGAGCTGTGACGTACGATGATATGGTACCCATATCTGTTTACCTAAACATACGTTTATGGTATCTAAATCAAACTTTTGTGTTCAGCAAAATTTTAGGGTTCTATTTGCAAATGCTTAAAAATTAAAATATAATTGCATTATATTCCCAACGTTCCAAAGAGGGACAATTTTTATGGGGTTGCTTAGCGGTGTGGCTGGGGGGGGCACTTTACCATAACTTTTGACGTGACTTTGTGACCGATTAGCAGTTATTTAACTAACTATGACGTTAATTTATAAACCAGTTGCCTGCTGTTTTTCTAGATATTATTTAAGGGCTTTGGAACACTGGGATATATTCATAACGCGCAGACATTCTGAGCTCCTAGCAGAGGAAAGAGAGACACGACAGAGGCTTTGGTCCATCCTATTAGTTTGTATACATCAAAAGCCAAAAACAAAATTAATATTAATTGTATTTAATTTGAATAAACAACATTTAGGCTAGGTTTCCACTTGGGTTTTTGTCCGGCGTTTTTTTCTTGATGAAAAACGCCAGGAAAACTGCCAAGAAAACTGCCACTGCATTTACCTGCGTTTTGGCGTTTTTTCTGGAGTTTTTTCTGGCGTTTTAGCCTTTCTGTGGAAATTGCTTTTTTTGACCTTAGGCAGTTTTTCCAGCCTTTACAAGTTAGAAGTTTCACCCAGCTAAAAGGGATTAGGATAAATGGCAAGTATCTGCCCTCTCCTGATGTCATTTACTTGGTAGACCCTTTTGTCTCTTTTCTGTGGTTTGTAAGGCATGCTTTATTTCGAATGTCTGCTCCTCTGGGAAGATTGGCCCCAAATGATGGTGCAAATTGTTTGCTGTTGCTTTTGGCACGCAGGATCCGGTCGCGTATGTTTGTTTGTAATGGCATGTTTGTTCCAAATGGTGTAAAATTCAATATGAACCAGTCCAGGACTTTGTTTTGTGTGAAACTGTTTGTTTTCAGCCTATTTCTCGTAGGACACACAGATACTGGGTCCATCCTCTGCATGTAACTGTGGAAAAAGCGCCATAAAAAACGCCAAGGCAATAAACCCACACGGCTTTTTCATGGCGTTTTTTCTCTCCCATAGACTTCTATTGGAAAAAAAACGCCAAGATTTCTTGCAAAAAACGCCAGAGTGTCAACATGCTGCGATTTTGAAAAACTGCCACAGAGCCCAAAAAAGCAGAAAAACGCCAAAGAGGACTGAAAAAACGCCAAACAGAAAAACGCCAAGTGGAAATGGCATTTTGCGATTTCCTATTGAAGAACAGCTAACATCTGGCTGCAGCCGTTTTTCACAAAAAAAACGCCAGGTGGCGCTATTGGCGTTTTTATAGGCGTTTTTAGCAAAAAAAAAACCAAGTGGAAATCTAGCCTTATGGTTTTCCTCGTGCAGGGATCAGCCAAGATTTCCGTGCATGCTGGCCTGCTGATCTCCCAATGCGGTCACTTTTACTTGTTTTTTACCTTTTTATCTTTTCTTTAGCCCTCACGGAAGTCAACTTCAGTTGACTATATTGGGAGCGTTTATCAGGAGAGGCAGCCAGGATTAGTTGAGACAGAAGTCTAAACTAAAGAAAGCCTGAGCTGATTTGCATGCAGTGAAATACACTGAAAAAATGGTCCTTAATATGCATATTTAAAAAAAAAAAAAAATCAACAATTTTGGGACTATCTGTTCCTTTAAAACAAAGTGAATTTTAGCCTTTTGTCAGAGATCGGAAACAGGTTTTTTAGTACACCGTATGATCTCAAACATTCAGCAAACAGCTTGTAAATGATATTGCCATTTTTAGAGCTGCTTAAACTGGAAAGTAACTTAAACGTTACCATAGAAACCAAGAATAAAATTTCCTCTTGGTTCAAAAAGCCTGAAAGGATCTTTATACCTGTAGACAAAATAGTTGACAATAACAATGCGCAGCGATTATAAAACCTGCATTTGTATTTGTCAGAAAGCAATCAAAGTAGAACTTTGTGGGGGAAACGATTTGGCTTATTTTTAGCAAAAGAGTGAAATATGTCATCATTTCCAGTGTTCTTCTACAGAGCAAATTTACTGCCAAGTCTTAAAAAACACATCTCCTATTCTTCAACATAAAATACTATGAGTACATTGTATTAGTATTACCCATTTTCAGGTGGGTCAGGGTTATTCCCGTAATGTCTAGTGTCCGCTAAAATTCACGATTATGCAATACTCAAAAGAAATTGCCTTTATTCATAATTTAGTCACGTAAGCACTGAATATAGAGACAATAACATGTTCTGATCGTGTTCAGGGTGTTTACTTCTTATATGCAATCCCAGATAGCAGCGGCATACACCAGCAGCCGACTGGGCTTGGCGTGGCAGGTCCAGGGGGGACGTAGCCCCTTTGCCATAAAACTGGGAAAAAATCACTATTTTCGGAAATTAGGTTCCCTGGTGCACAACTATGCAAGGAAGATCATTCATGCCTTCTAGCTGGCCCATTTACACTATGGAGGGCTGTATTCCAATGTTCTTCTTGAGGCTTAGTGCCTGGATACAATCTCTTATGCCATGGCTCAACAGAGAGGACATCAACCACCAAGGTAGTGGCTGAAGGAACTGCCCTGGCTCAAGCACCCAGCTTAAATATACCACTGGCCATTGGGAGATATAATATAGGTCCCCCCTCTTCCACAAAACATTAATTCCAAGTACATTGTGAATGGTATATACAGATGGCATGGCGGCATGGTATGGATTTATCCACACCCAACTTATCCTTTATGTCCATCCTCAAAGATGGTTCTAAAGCCACTTTCTAACCAGTCTGACCAGTCTCATTCAAGGACTATGCTGAGTTCCAGAATGAAATGGGAATATCCCCATGAATGTCCATGCAAACACCAGTGTCCGACAGAACGCGTGACCGCAACAGTGGTCTCCAGATCAAAAACCCCTTGCGAACCATTGATTTATATTCTTCAATCCAATGCTGACTTCTCCATCTTACAAAGAGGCTAAAAATACGACTTGTTTCTGTTTATCTGCAAATTCACAGGGGTCTGCATTACTTTGCTTCATTTCTGACAGCGAGAAAAAATTATGGCTACAAGAGTTTGCACACAATCGCAGACAGTTTACACACACACCTAGTCATGGTGTTGGTAATTATGCACCAAACAGATTTCGAGAAGAATACGGAACTCACGTGAATTTGCTGCCTTCTTCTTTGGGTTGGCACACTCCGTGATTGTCGCAGGGATTGCTGGCACACGCGTTTATAGAGATTTCACAATTTTTGCCCTGGAATAGAAAAAAAAAAGCTTTAGTATATAATTATACACAGTGCCAACTTCGTGCTCTATTCTGCAAAAGATTACAGAGCGCCAAACCGTAGCAAACATACGATAGAGCTCGACTGACAAAGGGAACGAGCAAATTAAGGTTAGAATTAAAATAGGTAGCTAGAAACTATGGGCAGGAAAATTAAAGAGTAGAATTTTAAAGAATAGAGTTTTAAGGTACTGATCCACTAAGACATATTATTCCTTGCTGATGTGACATTTTATTCATTCTACCAAAAGTTTAATCACAAAAAAAAACAATGCGCAAACGTTTAAGAGGTTAATTTTTACTGTTTCTAGGGCAATAATCAGGTGCAGTTGATGACCATTGAAAGCACTGGCCAGAATCGTTATTTTAAGATGTATTTTCTGTTTTTTTGTCAATATTCCCAGTAGCATCAGCTCAAGGAAATGGATAGCATTTTTATATATTAAAAAAGTTGTTTCTCTTCCCACTTAACTGCTTTACAATGCCACCTGTCACAGAATGTGGGCTAAATAGAAGGAAAATTGCCAAGTGACTCAGAATCTCAGAATGCATAAAAATATTAAATGGGCTTCCTATTAAAAAAAACTGAGATCAGGGCTTTTGTGTTTGAAAAACAGTGAGTTAAAGGGTATAACAATAAAAAAATAAGTAAAAAAAGGTTTTAATGGTGCTGTTAGACCATTTCCTTGGTGAGTATATTTTTTATTTTTATTTTATTGAATTATTTTGTTTTACAGTTTACGAATTTGCCTAGGAGCCCCATGGGCACGGCAGCTAGTAATGTATCCCAAATTCAGGTGTAATATTATTTATACTGTATTCTTATCAAAACTCAAATACTTGACTTTACTAGAATAGAGAAAACTAAAAAGGGATAACATCCAACATTCAGTTTCATACTTTCTATGAGTGCACCTGCATACAGAACAGCCTAAACAACCAGACATAAGCCCTTACCTTAAACCCAGGTGGACAGGTACACTTATAATACTCAACAGCATCATTCTGACACGTGCCTTGGTTTCGGCAAGGACTTGACAGGCAGGGGTGACACTTGGCTTGAATGCTTAAACTTGGAGGTCCTGGAAAATATGTTTGCAGGGTTAAATAAAACATACAAATAAGACCCAAATGCCAAAATGTATCAAACAGATTATAGCCATAAAGAACGATGATTGTGGGTAGAAATTCTTTAGCATCGACTGGAAATCTGAGACCTTTATGTCATAAAAAAACAAAGAATATGGTGGCAAAGAAGAGCCAACTGTCTCATAAAGTCCCTTTTGTATCACACAGAATTTGATAGCATTTGAGCAGGTGGAAGACTTATCCAGAGAATCCCATTATCATAATGCGGTACTGGAAAGAGCTATGGCCGAGGCTTTGGTATCAGGGCTACTTGTCGTAAATCACGACTGTGCCTGTTTGACTCAAACAAGAGCATAAATAATGAAGCACTCGAACAATTCAGTTTGGTCAGTGCAAAAACAAAGCATTTAACTGGAAGTAAAGTGCAATGTGTCCAGCGAGGGACAGATGGGAGAGGTTATTTAATGTGTACAAAAAAAAGGAGGAAGACCCCAAGGCATTAGTGACGCACATACAAAGGTCTTTTAATCAACCAAAGGAAAATTGCATAAAATATAAAGAGCAGATGTCTCGTGGGATTAACACTCCATGGATAGTCAAGGGTTTGTTCCCATACAAAGAACGTTTTGGATTCTATATGTAACTGGTGTTTTGTGCCCATAATGTGCATAATTTGGGAAACAATAACATTAGGTATGAACGATTTTTCTATACGGATTGGCTTTGAAATGTAAGGTTTCCACAGACTTACAAAATGTAGCGAAGAAAAGCTATCCACGCGTAATGACCACCCGTTGAGAAGTACTCTGTAAGCTCCATAGGGCCGGATTTCACATAGTGCCAGGTATTGTGTTATAGCGTAAGGAATAACACGAACCATGAGGAATTACATCTAAAAAAGTATGTCTCCTTGGAGACGCGGTTGGAAAGATATATCTCATGAATCACAACTGTTCCCCAGTTAGCGGACCACGGTAAAAACGGGCTACAGAAGACAATCTGATGCCCACCTCTTTTCTAAGAGGTTAAACATCACAGGGTGTTATACAATGACTCATTTCAATAAAAATACCTAAAATAATACCTAGATACGTGAAGGCTCTCGTTCTAATAATACATTTTTTTAGTTACTATAAAGGGTTGGCGATAAAAATTACCCATGGATGAATGAACTGGATATTTCATTTATGCCCAAAAGCTAAACTTTAGTATTACCATTGCATTCAAACTTCTTGGCAGGGGTGGTAAGAAGAAGCTTGCCATCCATTTCCGGGGGTCCCGTGCAACGAGCTATGCCTGGCTCTTTGTAACCGGTCTTCACCCAGTTGGACAACCAGCGTAGATTGCAGTCACAGTACAGAGGGTTGGCTCCAATTGCCCTACCAATGAAGAACAAAAGAACATTTTGTCAGAGACAAGCAAATCCAAATAGTTATCAGTCCACAAACATGCAAACATAGGTTATTCAATTCACAATGTATATTGAAATCAGTGGGTTGAAACCCCAACTTTACTCTCTTTACTGAACAAAATGTGTGAGGGTTGTTCATCTATTGCGTATTAAAGAGGACCTGTAACCTACACAGCTCTTAGAACAATAATGAATTAATTTACTGAAGATACATTCTGAAGAAGTTTGGTAGACAAAACCTTTAAATCTAATATCTTCCCCGGTCCAGAACTGAGTGGTCAGCCTAACATTATCTGGAATGAGTGGGTAAAGGTGGTCCGGGAAAAAAAGAGCAGCATTAGCAGGGATACGGCACGATTCATAGATATTTATGGATACATGGATATCTATAACCCTCTCTATGGTTATAAAACACTGAAATCTAATCACAACTCACTGTATGAATGGGAATAACTTATTGAGGTTCTTGTTATAACACTGGCTCGCATACAGTACATGTGTATTTTATTCATGACACCTAATATGTGGCAGGTAACCTTAATATATATTTAAATATCACATACTCTAAAATCTATTAAGTAAATATATTAACTGGGGATGCATGTGGATAATATAATGCAGTGTTATCTTACATAATTAATTTCCACAGGTAATCTTTTAAGCCCCTGTAGTTTAAGACAAGGAAAACTTAGATCACTTTAGAGTATCTAGCTACTTAAATCCACATTAATCATATTTATTTTAAAAACAATACAATTTATTTCAAAAGTGGTCCACCAGGGGGCGCTCAGGAACAATCGCAAAGATCAAACCGAAGTTAATATTTATAGCAAAAAAACAAAAGGGTTCCGAAATGTCGGTGGTTGCTATTTCCCCTTCGTGTAACAGCTGCGAGATTCAGTATGCTCAGCTGCTATAAATCACACTGTAAAGAAAAGATATTTTCTGGCGATAGGCTGTGAAATGGGCGAGTAATCTTTGGTTACATTTACAAGGCATTGTTCCAATGCCAACCGACCAAACATTGACAGAAAGGAGAACGACCAGTCTGGTCTGTGTTCTCATGCTTTACTTCTCTCCATTCTTCAATAACAAACAGCGATAAGAAAACCTTCCGCAGAAAGCATGAAGTCGAGGAAGTATGAAGATTTTTTTAACAATTAACACTTTGAATTCCAAATTTGTTACTTAGCAATTTACAGGGCTAAAGGGGAATTTCTGCTATTTTTTTTAAAGCCTACTAATATGATAAACAGTTTTGTAGGCACCAATCTCTGAATAGTATTGGTGATGCCAGAGATGAAGCTACCATATAAGAAGATTGGTCAGCCGCTTATAGTCCCTTTGGTCCATGTCCTTTGGAGGTTATGGGAGGTAGTTAGGTAGATTTCTCATAAACTTATGGCTAGAAGGCACTTTAAGGAAGATAAAGTCATGTGATTGTAACTCTAGGTTCCTCGGTTTAAGTATAATTTTTTTTTCCATTTGTACAACGGATGGACCCTCTACACCTTTATCCGGATCCCCTTAGAACCTACCCATGGGTATTTCAGGTGCTTTCACTTGCAGGCAAGATACCCCAAAAGTTTCTAGAGATATTATCAAAAACAAGCAATCCCCTTTTGAACCTTTGTTCCTCTTTCCTTATCCAAATGTGCCACGTTTCACTTAAGCTGGTGCTTCCCCAGGTACACGTGTTGGTTAGAGCTCACCGTACCAATGAAACTAAACAAATATTTGTGCGCTCGAGGTGCGGTGAGAGCGTGTTAACGTTTGGAAATTTTTACCTTTTTTTGGCAGATTGCTATTTTTTATGTATTTTTGTAGTTTACCTATACGTGTTAACATATTTAACTGTTACATTATACACAGAACCAAGTACTTTAACACTTGTCATCACACAATGAATACATTAGGGGTTATTTAGAGGATCCGAAGTGGTGAAAGTTGCTTTAGTCTTCCAGTATTGTGGAAGGGGGTCTGTTTTTTAAGAATTCTAAGATTCTGCTCTTTCGTGTCTTTTGGGGGCATCCAGGGAGATTAACAGTCCGTGGACCCCAAGGCAATCACTGACAAATGTCTACAGTTGGAATATGGGTGGTGAATGGACTCGAGGAGGCAAACGGTAATATATTTGTGGATGGAGAGACTCATTGTTCTCCCGTCATCACCTCTTCCTGAATTCTAATAACAGATGCATGCATTGGAAAAATACTAATAAGAATATTCTATGAATACTTTGCTGACCAGCAACCACCTCCAAATAAATATAGAAAATGAAGCATAAGAAAATCAGAGAGGCAGAACTGATGCTAGTTTGAGCTTTGCAGTCATAATGACTTATAATATATATATATACATACATATACACATCTGAATGGCCTTTATACCGCTCTAACTAATGTTTACCTCTCTGCTGGACTCAGCTATCAAGGCTGTAATGGGCACAGAAAGCCTTTATCAGCTTGGATTTTCAGTAAAAATATTTAATGTTTTCTGTATGTGGAACGGACTTGAGCACTAAACCTATAGCCACAGCCACATATCACGTTGACAGCGTTGGTGCTGTTTACTGAAGTATGTGAACATAACCATGTAAAATATATGCAGAGAATCATACAAACAGGGCAATCATTTCTAATAACCAATAGGCAGATGTTTATGGTCACTGACTTAGAGGTTCTGGTGTTTTTTATAGACACAAGGAAATTCTGTAATTTGCAAATTCACAATGAGACTACTTGGGTATGTTATCATCAGCCATTATGGATGGTGGATATAATGGACACTACGGACGCACATATTAATAGTTAATAATACATATAAATATAAATAATTATTAATAATAATAATTAATAAATAAATAAATATATTTAGAGGCTTTAGTGTACTTACAAATGGGAAAGTGAGGTGACGTCAGAAAATATTCCTTCTGGAAGGCCAGAAATATCATTTCCATGGACAGACCTGAAATAGGAAATATTTATGTTTTTTTAAATAGGCCAGATACGCAGGAAGCTGCTTTCTGAGGTCTGGCAGTTTCCCGTCAGACTGCGCATACATAAAACAAACAAAACAGCGCACTTACAGCAGTCTCAAGGACCGGAGGCCTTCGAAAGCCAGGGAAGGTATGCACCGCAGGGAATTGTAACTTAGTATCCTTAAGAATAAAAACAACAGAGAATACACACAGATATCAATACGATTCGGCAGCTGGGAGACTAGGGTAATGACATATCGATCTCGTCTTTTCACAGCTGAACAGAAAAGCTAATAAATACAAAAACACCTCTATTTTATTATTGTATTTGAAAAGATATAATCAGGATAAACAATACACATACCTACAAGGCGCATACAATAAGAACATAGCCAACAGGATTATAGCATAGTAATTGGGGTTCATCTCAATCTTTATTAACACCGATGGGGTCTGTGTATAATATAGTTGGGCGAGCCAGCTTTGTCTGAATAAGAGTGGAAAAGAACTGAGCCAGAACTAAGCCAGGCCAAACCTTTCCTCTTGTTCATTGTCCTGAGCTATAGGCTGGGAAAGGCCAGGGTCTGGCTCCATAAGTCACCCACCGATAATACTAAATACTTGGTAGTTTGTTTTAAAAGGGTCAGTAGTGCCCAGATTTTCTTAAGCACCCTGTGAAGATTTATTTTTATTGAAGCCCAATGCTATTCTCCGTTTTTTTAAATACATGAATAAGAGCGGTGCTCATATTGCGACTCCTTCCAAAATTAAATAATGTGCCAGTGGACTGAGCCTAAGTCACTCTGGCCGAAAGACCTTCAAGAAGGGCAAGAACACTTCCGCTCCTCCCCAGCCAGAAGGCCAGTTGGAGGCTTGGATCTTCCCTGGGGAACCACAGAGCTTCGTCTTTGGGCCACTGGCCGTGGGACTCACTCTAGCCTTTCCAGTGTCAGTACAACAATTGAGCAAGAAATAATAATGTTCCCACATAAACAAATAAATAGTGGCCATGTATGTCCCCAGTCCTGAAGCTAGCATTAAAAAAATCTTGCCACTAGCCAAATTGCCACTGCATACAAGTGGGCTATCAGAGGCCAGTGCCAGCTGCTGGTAGCCTCAAGACAAGCAATGCCTTTAGGTCTTCTGCACATGTGAAGCTGTCCATTGGCATTAGGGACATGTTTTCACTTCTTCCCAGTGCAGTCTTCACCAGCAGTAGGCTTCAGGATTTAATCATCTGAAAGGGGCCGACCCAAGCAAAATGTTTCAGCAGGACTGATATAATTATAATATATTTTTTTTGTTTTACAGGTGTGATTTATTTTTGTATCAGACATTATTAATGCACAGCAGGCGGGTGTCTTGTATCGATTTACTGTAAAGAAAATTATTAGAGAGCATTGTCTATGTTTATTATGCTTCAATTCCACATACAAAAAACATTCCACCACGCACAAAAAAAGAATGCGTGAAACATTCACTCGGTCTCTAGGAGCGACCTTGCCGTTCCAGATCTCACTAAAGGAACTTACAATGTGGTGAGTTGACTCATGTTTGTGAAGGATGAGTTGCTAAGGGAGCTGATTTTGTTGTTGCTCAGATCCCTGTAAAAAATAAGAGATCGATTTGCTTAGGACTGTCACAGAATGAAAATATTATTTGTCAGTTACAAATAATCCCTTAAGAAAAGAAAACTGTTAGTTTTAAAACGGCGTCTGTCTTGTATTCCTTCACCGACAAAGACATTTTTAAGGGGAAATGCCAGTTTTCAGAGTATCTTCAATGCCGATTCTCAAAACTTGAGATAGCGTGTTAATCTGATTTTTTGTTTTCTTCTGAATTTTAATATAAAATAATCTCTGTTATTTAATGTTGTGATGTGTGTAAGAACTGCCATCATGCTGCAAACTGTAGCGTTTCGGGTGCGTGTGAAGTCTGGTACAATAATGTGCATAGAGTACAGGAAGTAAGTTACTACGTCCTGTTTTACCTGCGAATAGGATACCAATAATCCCCAGAGGATCATGGGAAATGGAGGAAGATTTGTATGTGATGGCCTGACTATGCATTTGGTGGATGTAAATGCCATTTCAACCCGGAAAATAAAAATCTGTATAATTTATAATCAGAGCATAAATTATACTTGGATTTAATTGTGTTTTTATCTCAGACGTGAAAGTTGAACACTGTGAAATACCCAATACTGTACAGTATAATCTGTTTTATCATTGATAATATATTTTATAATCCAGGAATACATGTTTTACGTCGATTTTGGACCACTGCGTGTGATTCAAATAGACTGCTCCAAGATATAGAATAATATTGTACTTAATTTACTTAATACAATTCAATAATAAAGTTTACCTATGTATTGGAAAGAACATATCCAACTCTCTTTCAGAGTTGTTTTTGGGGGTCTGTAGGCACCATTTGTTTCGCAGAAATTATTGAAGTTATTGTTGTTTTATATTCCTATGTAAATGTGGCATTAGAAAAGCATTGGTTTTGCATACCCCTCACAAAAGGCAGGTACTGCCTGCCTCTGAAATAAGGCTCCCCAATTTATGTGACAACCTACCCCGCTACTGAGACAAAATAACAGAGCGCATTGTCTACAAATCCACACTTACACCAACTGTAGGTTCTTGAAATTTGACAGTTGTCCTGGCACCATAGTGAACTGATTACCATCTAGGTACCTAAAGAAGCAAAGAAAATGAATCGTATTGCTTTTCTGAAATGGTTATGTAAAAATTGTGTGCAAATCATGTTCTTTATAACACATAGTGAAGTCAGGGAATCGGAATGTTCACTTCTCCAGTTTAGCGAATAAACCCCATATCTATGTCGCCCCCCCCCCAGAGCGTCCCCTACTATATCCAGAGCCGCAGGTTTTATTGGCATATACATCTTTTTTTAATTGTCTACCACAGTCTGCGCACAATGTAACATACAGAGAATATGCAGAAGAACTCACAGTTCTGTGACATTCTTTGGGATGCCCTTGGGTAGCGATAATAGGTGTTTATTGCTGCATCGCACAACTGTGTCAAGGCAGGTACACTCTTGCGGGCACTGAGGCTGAGGAGCGCAGCTTACTTCTTCCTGACCTGCCATCGAGAGAAGTAGACGTACTGTTAGATGCATTATATCACTTATAAAACTATAAGAACAGTTATTAAAGTGCGATTTGTTATAAATGGTTTTATGGTTCCACTTGCAACCGTGTGGGGAACAAAGGGTTACAGGAAAATTGTATCCAATAAATCAATGTATCTTAAAATGGCCAACGCTTAATGTTTACAAAGCGTAGTCATCCTTTTACCGAAGCTGATGGTAATGATATCACCATATATACATACATCACATACATACGTCGGCTTTGAAAAAAAATCCTTGATATGAAAATATAAGGTCGAGGGATTATTTTGTGCTATATTTTTCATACAGTGACACGCTCTGCCACAGCGTTAGAACACTCAATAGATATCAAGGTACCTTCTTCGCATCGGAAGTCGGGGAACGCCACGTCCTGCAGCGGGATCTGCCTAAGGAAGTCTGGGTTTTGGCAGCGAGGGTTACCAGTCACAATCTTCCTCTTCCTCAACCATTCCCCAAGCCAGGCAAGCTGGCAGTTACAATTAAATGGATTTGCTAGCAAGTTACTGAAAACAAAAGATATTACAGGAATGTATTCAGCATTGAACATATTACCCAACATAAGCCAATAAAGACACGTATATACTTTTAACATTGGGGTATTAGGTATGAATTTCCCCTTCTTCCACAGAACATAAGAACTTCATTTAAACTGAGCTTAGCTCATGAAAGCCCTAATTTAAGGAATTAAGGTATGCCTTAGCTAACAAGACCTTGCATGGTAAGTTTTTGATCCAATGTTCAACACAAACTGGATCCTGCCATACTGGTCCTAGTGAAGACAGAGGCATTAGTTTTAATGGACCAATGATTATATATAACACCATGTCAATCCACATGTATTATGAATGTCTTTGGACTTGATGTATGTAAAAGACACTCAAAGGTTGCAGAAGATTTAGGGATTCCATAGCGCTCGGTATATTGTATATTTATATAAGACATACACATATTTCTTGCCCAGGTTAATACCCTCTCATTTGTTGTCCAGATACGTATCCAATGGACCACCACGTGACTTACAGAGTAGAGAGAGACTGCAGGGTATCGAATGCCCCAGGGGTGATGGTGCTAATCTGGTTATCATAGAGGGACAGGAGCCGAACATTCCTAAGACCGGTGAAGCTGTCATTGTGGACGCAGCTGACTCGATTATTTCTCAGCATCCTGCAGAATTAAAAAATAAATAAATACACACTTAAACCAATTAGCTATGTTTTAAGCATGATTGGAAGTGAAAATTGAATTCACAATAATAATATACTACTAGGAAACAAAAGAATAATTAATTCCCAAGTGTATTTATGTGCATGGCTCTTAGTAAGAGGGTAAATGAATGTGCTCCCTGTTTAACAATAAATAGATAAACAGCTAAACCAGGGAAGATAATGGAGAACCTCATATATAATTTGCTTTATGAAACAGCACGAGCCTTCAAAGTGTTCATAAAGTTAATATCTGGATACTTACAAGGTCCTCAGACCTTCTAAGCCTCGGAACATTCCGCTGCGTACGCACTCCAAATGATTGGCGGTAAGATGTAACTCATTCACTGACGCTGCGCCTTCAAACGCACCATCTTCGATTTCCGAGATTTTGTTGCTGCTCAGGTTTCTAAGACAATAAAACATAATTGGATTTCGAATTTAGTGTTCCAGGGCTCGGTGATGATTTTTTTCCAATCACCAATTACCTTTTATTAAATATCTTACACCATTTTGGTAGCCATTCGATGAAGGTGCAATAGTTTATTAATTTCTTTTCTGAAAATACGGTTTCCAAAAATGGAAATCACTGGCGATCTATATTATTTATTTTGTACCGTCTTCTCTCTGTCACTTTACTCTCCAAGAAAGAATTCCAAATTCACCATTTTTCATAGAACCTTTAAGTCAGTGTGTTATTGTATAACAAATAGATGTACACTCACATCTTCTTGAGCTGTGGGAGTTTTCTGAAGAGTCCAGTTGCTTCAATCACAGAGATTTCATTGTTGTTTAAGCGTCTGTAATTAGAGTTGGGTCTAAATTATTAAGTGCCTAAACATTCATCATCGCTATCTGGCACTCAATAATAAAAACTTTATTCATGAATCTGCTGGTTTCCATTGCCCAAATAAAGTCTAACATAACAAAATAATAAATGGAAATATTGGATATTCAAACATAAGTTTGGAGAGCTTCACTCCACCATACCTTCCTCAGATGGAACTAATATAGCCCATTAAATACAAATATTCTTTGAATGTTTCATCAGTGTAACATGCTTTAGTTTTTTTTTCAAGAGAATTAAACATCCACATAAATAATGCCCTTTGTTGGTATATTTTTGTGGACAGATACTCTTTTATTCTGGTGAGGCCATGCACTAAAGTTGAGAGAAGATACTCGCTTTCCAGTGCCATAAACAAAATGTTAGACACCCCCTGTAGGCTGTCTTAAGAGCCTTCTCTACATGTAAGTACCCTGTTTTGTATTTAACACATCATTGTAGAGGAGTAAACTGGTTACTACTTATGGAGGGCTGGTCGTTGACCAATTAGCACCCCAAACAAGAAGTCCCCTTGTCACCTACACATGCCATACCCTTCTTTACATTTACGATGCCACACATTGAGGAGAAATCCAAGGTGGCCCAAGCAGGCACGACTACTACACATTGCAGACTTCCCGATTCCCCTAACACTAAGACCGGCCCTGGACCTTCATGTATATTCCAGAGCCAACTAATCCAAGGTATCAAATCTCCAAAAAAAACAGAGGAGCTGCAGAAGGAATCATTACAGAATCTTTGAAAGCTGGCGTGAACTCTATGGAATTTCTCATATAGCATTATGATGTTTAAACCTGTTCTTACTGATTTGTTAATACATATGTTCATTTTTTATACCCATACGGCACAAGGTTAGTATATTATACATACAGCTCGGCTGTGGACTGTGGAATGCGCTCAGGGATTTTGGAAAGTTTTAGGTTAGAGCAATCGACCACATTTGATTCACAGCGACACTTGGGTGGACAGACGACATCACTGTTGCATTCACTATTCAGCTGATAATCCTCCGTCCCTATGATAAGAAAATAATGTATGAATGAAACTGACACACATCTAGACAGATACATAGTTACGCGCATGAGGGAGCATAGAAAGGCTAGAAAGTCCTCTGCTGGCAGACACCGTATGCTGTCGATTGATCCATGGAGGCTTTCCAACTGGCAGGTGTCAATAGATATGGTAACAATGCTCTATGTATTTAGTCTCCAATATAACATCAAATATACATCCGGTCCCGTATAAAAATCTGGCCACCAATAAAACATTTTTAGCTTACACAATATATAGATTTTTTACACTCATATACAAAATTCCACCATTTGCCCTTCAATAAAATGTTCAGAATTTTCCATACCACCAGAACAATGAAACACTTGAAAACCCTATGGGTGAATGAATGAATGAATGAATCACATGACCTCGCATTGCGAGACTGCATTATCGAATTGCAAAGACCTGAGCAATTCTTGTAGGGCGAGAGACATCACTAATTTATCTATCCGGGTCTCGTCCTCTTCAGAGCTGCTGCAAGGTCATACATTCCCTAAGCATTTTGTTTGAGAATTCGTGTGCTAACACTTCCTATTGTTTACATATTCAGCAATGATTTTCCGTGACAACGACTTAGTGAAAGGAAATATGTATTTTAGCTAAAGATTACAATGATAAATGTATTGCCTCCTCTAGTGGCAACCAAAAAGGTTTTGCTCAAAGACTAACTAACTTTTGAGGACAGCTGTAAAAGTGTATTCTAGGGAATATAAGATTTTTTTTATGCAAAGATCCAGTCCACTTATTTTGCTGTTTTGCTATTTTTATTATGATTTCATCCTTTAAGACTTGGTTGCAGAAAATGAAGAAATATACACTGATATACATTTTACGTGTAGAATAGGAATTATTTGTCTCAAATCATTTGTAAATTTGTTTGGAATGTGCACAATTAGAAGATTATGCAGGGGCCTCCTCTGGCATCAACCAATGAAGTGCAGGTGCACTTCATTGGTTGATGGCAGAGGAGGCCTCTGCCGGTGACCAATAGAGCTGCTCGTACGGGGTTTAAAATCCTGGCACCAAAGCCTCTGCGTAGTGCGTACCGCGTTAACCCTGTATTAATCCCTTCTACAAAAACCGGGGAAAAAAACAAAGAAAAAAAATGAACACGAAGAATGTATACGAATATTCGTCCAAACCGAACACAGGAACGGGCGAATATTCGTGGAAGACGAACACGAAGAGTGGGCCGGCGCCCAAGTCTACTAATACTGAGTGCTGGAGCATAACATGTCACTGGACTTTGACATCGTTAGACCAGACATCGATCATTTCTTGCTGACTTTGCTGATTTATTTTGCACTTGCTTATCCTATCATGTATTGGTCTCCTACTGCTGTCTCAGATTGCCTGTTCTACTGTTCTGAGAGTTCCTCGCCTGTCTTTGATTTCATCCTGGTGTGAGAATCCTGTTAAAAAATACCATGAACCCTGCATTTGGTTGTCCAACGCCAGTACAGTCACCTCGTGACATTAAACCACAGGTTGTTCTACAAACCCCTGGCTGTCACTGATACCTAATAGAACATTTCGTCCTTATTTCCAGGTCTAACACAATTACAAATATACAACGGTAATAACATATCTAGGCCGTGTTAAGGGGGGAGTCGCAACAAACACAGTATAAAAAATATTAAAGTGGATGACATATAGGTAGAGAGAAAGAGCACTTACCAGGAATAAAGTACTGCTCTTTTGCTGGGGATATAGAATAAAAACATATATTAACAAAACTGCAGGTAGCAAAGAAAGCTGTGAAAACATTTGGTGAAGTTCTACGTGACATAATATTATCGCTAATTAAACAGTCCATTAGATATGAAATAAGTGGTAACATAATGGGGAAATAATTATTGCTAAATGTTCAATATGTTCTCGGACAAATTTATAATAAGCAAAAAGCATGTGATATTCGAAACCCTGAAAAATGTCTCATGATCACCAACCGTGGCGAGTTTCATTACAGCAAGTAAAATATATTGTAACAAATGAAAACGTTTCAGATATAGGTGACGGCTTAATAATAGAATAATAATTTTTGCACTTACCTGAACATCTAAACTTTTTGCTTTTAATTTGCCCGATGCGTTTGTTGGCAAGGCGGCGGGGGCTGGCACATCTTGCTCCGCTAGTTTCTATGGGGTTTGTTCTTAAAAAATCTGCTAACCATTTCAAGTTGCAGTCACAGATAAATGGATTTTGAGCCAAGTGTCTAAAAAAAGAAATCATTTTTTTTCTATCGTCAGAATATCAAAAGCAGTGAGATATGAATTGATCATCTAACGCACCAGTTTAAAAGAAAATTTCACCTCGCATTCCAACAAAAAAACGAATTGTGGATTCGAAAATATATATTTGCAACGCTTCAGCCCCTAATCAAGTACTTTTATTAAGAAATAGCTTGTTGTGTATTCAGAGTACTTACAGAGTCTGGATTGCTCGGAGAGATGCGAAAGTTCCTTTAGCTAAACTCTGGATCTTATTGTCATACAAGGAGAGCAGAGACAGGTTCTGTAAATCCTGGAAGGTGTCAGCGCGGATACAGTTTATTTTGTTGGCGTTGAGGAGTCTGGTCCCAGGAAACAAAAGTTAAAATAAAAATCAGAAATATTTGAATAAAGACTATAATATTCAACATTCCATCTGCAACCGAGTGAACGGATTCCATTTAAAGGGAACTTGTCTTAAATAAATGTAACATTGTGTCATCTGCGAGTGCAAGGATTACTAACAATGAATGTTTCCCCTTTAAATGACAGGAGACATCTGTAAGCGGCAGCAGTCTGTTTATGGGGTATGTCAAATACAGAAGCCAGGGCAGTAAACATGTGGCTTGTGGGAATGTTTAAAGTAAGATGACCGGTCTACTGTCTCCTAAGAATACGAACTTCACAAAATTCCCTATACCAAGAAATACCCCTTCGGTCACCTGTACTCTAGCTGCTATTCCATCTGAGACAGATGTGAAAAGGTAAATGTGAATATGATGTAACATGAAGCCCTAAGTGAAGAATGAAAGCTTTAAATTGTCACAGGAGATAGTTGTTTTTAATCATTTGTACGGTGCTTTACTAAGCTTTCGGGTTTAGCTAAATATTTGGTACACAGAACACATCGAAATGTAGCTCACAATTTGAATAGGATATATTAAAATAGTTTTATATATTTGGATGAATATATAAATAAATATATATATTGGGGGTATTAGGAATATCACCTTCTTTGGATGGGTGTGAGCAATTATTACTTTAAGAAGTTCTAAAAATGAAAACAAACAAACAAACATGCAAATAAACACATTATAAACCCTTACTTACAGCAGCTGCAATGCATGTAGGCCACTAAACACACCTTTGGGAAGATCTGTAATCTTGTTGCCATATAAAACCCTAAAAAATACAGCAGGTTGTTATATTTTCAGGTTATTTATTGTTTGTTTATTCTTTAAGACAGAGTAGTAGCCTCTTATGGGAGAAAGAGTGAGTGAGGAGTGCATACACTAACATTTAAAAGTTTAAGGTCACTAGAAAGTTGCTTGGTTTTGAAAGAAAAGCAACTCTTGTCCATTAAAATACCATGAAATGGATCAAAAATACAGAGCAGAGGGGGTTAATGTTATAAATTATAATTGTAGCTGAAAATCGTTTAATTTTAATGGAATATCTTCATAGGCGTACAGAGGCTCTTTATCACTGCCATCACTCCTGTGTTCCAATGGCGCTTTATCACTCCCATCACTCCTGGGTTCCAAAGGCACGTTGTGTTCACTGATCCAAGTTTAAGGCTAATTGATTTTTAGAAACCCATTTTGCCAATGATGTTACGGCCAGAAATGTCCTTGTTTTCCAGCTAAGTGACCCCAAACGTTTGAATGGAGGTGTATGCGGGCATAAAAACCCATGTGTGGCATAGACTAGTACAGTATTATAACAACTACTCTTTGACTTTCTATACATTTTCTATATGCTTTAAATGTAATCACATGACATGAATGGCGTGTCAGGTGACCTCTAGAAGATTAACAAAAAGGATTAAATATATACATACCTGCTTCTGTCTTCTCCAGGTAGGGGAGCTTTGTTTGGCCCTACCCACTCCCCACCCATATTCCACCTACTCTCTGCCCTCTTTCCCCTGCACCCCGCCCATTTCACTCCTACTATTGGCTGTTTGGGGCTAGACTCACCCCTACTGACAGCTAGCTCCACCTTCCATGAAGCTACAGCCACAGGGGAGAGCTCCAGGTAGCGTACCCTCAGGTGTACTAACACACAATGCGCTTTCATACAGATGTTTCTAATACAATATGTCTTAGAAAGAATTAATTTAATTAATATTAACAATATTTAAGATTCTTATATTAGCCTTTCAGTGCCCACATTACTGATCTGAAGTATCCGTAACTTGGTGCTGAGCACACAATGGTTTATTCATTAAACAGTGAATTGTCTCTAATGGACCCAAGCTGGATAATGATTATTCTCTTGTAAAACCCAAGGATTTCCATGTTGGTTTTTGTTAACATCACTTAAGCCAACTCCGCAGGGGAACTCAGTAGGTGGTCGGGTTGTCGCTGGCCCTGTCCAGGTCATTTCCAAGCGCTTACGGTTACATGGTATGGTCCAGTGATGATTGCTAATGGGCTTAAATGAAATCGCGACACATTTTGCAGCGTGCACAACTATTGGGCTTGTGTATGGAAACTCTAACAACCCACTAATGCAATGCAACAAAGCTTAAAGGAACACAACATGTCAATTTATACATCATTGTATAACTGGTTGTATGTGTGTGTACATCGTGGATGGGAAGCTGGCTGAAGTTGTAGAACATAACATAGCTGAGCTGGCTGAGAGTGATTGGCAAAGAAAAACAGCAAGAGGGGCTCAAGGTGGACAGACAATAGTCCTAAATTAACCCTTTAAAAGCCCAGTGTTATTTCTGTGGAATTTTACAGATCCGATACAATGAGGCCAAGGGTCAAATACAGAACGCCAAGTTAGTAACGGGGTGAAATTCATTTAATAAAGTACACGCTCCATTCGGCGGGTTTCTGGATATTGTTATTAATGAGCCATTGTGTTATCGTCATCCTTTACGAATAATAAAACACCCCTGTTACGACCAATCATGGAAAAAACCACTCCTTTAGGTCCGTTTTACAGCTTTCTAAATCGCCGAGTGTTTAAGTAGATTGTTTAATTACGTTTCCTCTGGAAGAAGTTCTAATTAACCTGAAAGGGGGTCGTTCTGAAATCCCATCAATTCCAGCCTATTGAAAACAGCTCACATTAAAATTCACATCTTCCGGTGCAACCATCCCAAACATCATTGAATTACAATTCGCCTCTGGAGTAAATGGCTTTACGCAGCTTCCATAAGAGCTTTGCGCACTGATAGGGGATAATTATTTTTCAAGCATAACGCACTTTGCATTTTAAACTTGGGTGTAATGCAATTCAGAAATATAAATTGCATTAAAATCTGCATCGGAGAAATCTGCATAAGCGGGGACCGCGAGGGCGCCGTATGAGCTCATACATTTCAGAGATTCGCGTTGCAGCGGTTGGCTAATTCAATTTTACTTGGTCACGCCGTCTAAATCCAACTTACAGAGAATTAAGCGACCGCAGGCCGTGGAACGCATCAGGGGCGATTTCTGAAATCTGGTTGTTGCTCAAGTCTCTGAAATAAAATTAAGAGACATTAATAGTCAAATAATGTATTAAGTATAATGTTTTCTGCCCAAATCCAGTTATTTCAGAAAGGGGGATATAGTAGTGGAATATTAGAAGGTGTATACATTACATATAAATACTGGATATTGTGGAACTTCACCTTGGAAAGTGAATCTCCAAATTCAGATGAGATGTGGTTGGATATGTGGATGGCGTGAGGTTGTGCCTTAGTGTGAACACTTTATGGGTGGTAGTTGTCTGCGGCGAGGACCACCCTGTTATAGCCAGTCTGCGGCACTGATTACTGAGACACCCCACTGTATCCTTAATTACCCTGCCCTTGTGCAACTGCACAGCCTCTGTTGACAGTGAACAATGTGAGAAAACCCCCCAAAAATGTCATTTTTGATACAAGCCGAGTATGGCCATGAACACCCGCCACATGTACTTACATCCTGCGCAGTTTTTTGTAAGGAGAAAACGCACCAGGTGGAACGGATTTGATTCCATTGAGCTCCAAGCGTCTACAGAAAAAACGAGGGAGAATAATATTAGACAAAGTCACGAGAGGTGCCTAATCCATGGGGGGGGGCCGTTTAAGAGATGTAAAGCTAAATGGATTACTTTCTGTACGTTGATAAATATCACCAAGTAGATGGAAAAAAGTGTAACACAGCCTATGAATTCATTTATTGCAGCCACATTTCACATTAATCCCTAGGACACCAATTGGGGTATGCGATTATCATATTACATTTTATTTAAGAAGAGGAACATCTTTTTATGGAATAAAGCTGATACTTTTATTATATGTAACTGGTTTTCCAGAAGAATATTATTTTAGAGCAAAACTAAATGAATCTGCGAGGTTCCATCATTCATTGGTTGCGTAGAATTGGACAGTCTAAACCCTCATTTCAAAGTGTGACATGTATACTGCACTCATGATCAAACAACATCAAAGTTATTTTTACCAGTCTCATTTATGTAATGCCGTCTCCCATTTACGGACTTCTTAATTGATGTTTCTTACGATGACTTGCTTGACCGAACAGTCCCCAGACGGAAAGGCATAAAGACAGACTGACCTGTCAGCTGTGCATACGAAACATAATGGCCTATGCTAAGTCTCCATCAATTACATTTAGGGGGTGCCAGCGGGAGCCTGTGTACCAATTCTAGTCTTAACAAGGCGTACGTAATGCTTTTAGATCTGCTGAGTCTCTCGGCTGCTGAAGACCAGCTGGGTACTCCGGCAGTCGCTGCAGTCTAGAAAAAGACCGTCGATTAAAAGTGATCAGGTGTATCTCAGTACCTCGCTAACTGCCATAGAAAAAGATGTCTGGCGGCTGGGAACACACATGGGGAAATGTACTATGATGTTATAAGCAGTATTTACTATTCTGCTCTTTGTAAGTCTATAGAGTCCATGTATTGAGTAATGATAAACGCCCTTTACACCTTCTCATATCTCGTGTATGCTGGTGCGTTACGCAAATCAATAATAGTATTTAATTGATAAAGAAAACAAAAAAAGCAGTAACTAATTATCAAATTATCAATTATTATATGTGAAGAAGCAGAAGAAGACGCAAGGACACCAGAAAGCTCATTAGGGGTGAGAGAACTGCCGCAGCTGAGGGTTTGGGGCACCTTAACAGTGCTTGGTGCCTGAAGAATTAGTAATTCATCCTAATAAGTCAACAAATAATGTCCAGCTTCTGTATGTCAGCTCATGTTGTTATCGTGACAATATTATTTATTGGGGTTATTATTTATTGATACTGTGTCATAAACGTCATTGTGACATCATTATGGACACAGTTTAAGTCGTCACTCACATGGTCCACATTCATTGTATCTCTACACTTATAATTCACTTCTAAGTCAGCATAGTCTGCATGGACACCAGAACTACATAATTGTTGCAGGACTATAAAAAACTTAATTCTTTAAGGATAAGAAATACATCTAAAGACGATCATCTCACATTAATCTCTGAATCTACGTTCTAAACTCTCCATCTTCCCAGGGTACATTTTCCCACACACTGTCCCTCATTAACCCCAAAAATGTCCTTGACCGGTACAGAAGCCAAAACGGAGTCTAATCCGATGACAATATTCTAAAGCAGTTTATTAACTGCTTGTCGGAAAGGTTAAGTCCAAAGCCCCTTTGTACAGCGCCAGCACATTCGTTTTCCAAAACCCTGGGGCGTAAACACTGTCAGTTTGCTAAATAATCCTGGAATAAATATTTGTATGAAGGGAAATGACATATTTAACCCTTTCCTGTATAAAGAGAAATGACATATTTAACCCTTTCCATGAAAAATGGGGTGTATGTCCCAGAGACCATCCGTTCTTTGGACAGTCACTCTACATTGGGAAGATATTAATGTACCACAAAGCAAAACTCTTGTTAATAATATAAATAATTACCTAAAGGCGACCATTTTACTTAAATATGAAGTTCTCTGTCTTAGTATACTGCTAGTGAAGGAAATCATAGGTGAAATGCATCGGGGCGGCGGATAACTTACATCTCAGTCATGGTTTCAGGAAGATTTGCAGGTATCGCTGTTAAGCCTTTTCCTCGGCAATCGACAATTCCGTTACTACAGGTGCACATGGCCGGACACGAGCCGACGGAGAGGCTGCAGATTTGAGTATTTGAAAGGTCCGCTTGTCCTGTAGACACAAAAACGGCCAGAATAACATCTTTATTTCACAGGAACACAAAAATGTCTCCTAAAGGACAACCAAAGAAGTCTACTAACCAAACCTTTTGTCGTTAACTTGCCACGTCAAACTTATCTGTAGTCCACATACTGTGTTTGTGGATGTCGGGCTCACTTTAAGATACGCAGATAAAACATCTCAAATGTTTCTACCTCCTTTATCATGGAGAGCTTCATATCTTGCACTTTTAGGTTTTATTGGTTATTTTTCTATCCAGTGCAGACAGAATGATAAAGGAAATAGAAGCAAAGAAAAGTATTTTACCTGCTAAACTAATAGCCGCAAAACTATCATAAGAAGTTCACAATGGTCGGATGAGCCAACCATTTATAGTGAAAAAATAGCATTTTCAGAGCTTAATTAAAGTAAAATGAAACGCTCTGCATTTTGTTTCCTGTATTTAATGTTGAAATAACACGAATGTGAATTTGAAAACCCCTCTGCAGTAACAGGCTGTATCTTCCGCTTACGGGACTAACATTTATACCGCGCAGCACCTGGCTTGTAAGATTTAGAGATTAAATTGCGTTATAACCTTAAGCAATTTTCTTTAGCAAAGTGCATCCTGAAACACGCCATGCCATTTCCATAATTTGGCGGAGAAATGAGGCGCGTAGTAATGACAGAAATCTATTTCCTATTGTATGGATAGAATGGCTCATGCAAGAGAAAATAACCTTGAGTGATTTTGAATTGCAAATTACAAAGGTGGTAAAATAATTTTGTTTTTCTGGAATTCTGAATATAGAAATCCACTTAAAAGTGACAAATGGCTTCATCTATGAGGGCTAGGAGAGAGTTAACTCTTTGGGTACCAAAGGGCAACACATTTCTTGTCTATCAATCAATGGATTGGGCACTGTTTGGGATACGTGTAATTGGTAGAATAGAGGAAAAATAAAAGTGGAACGTACCCAAATATCAATCTCATACATTGTAGTTTCAAATAAGAACCATCCGACCCACCTACATACTTGCCAACATCCATATGTATAATGTCATATGGGTGTGACATCATGGGCACTGTCATGATGTCACATTCTACCCTCCTTATGTAGAGAATTCCCCAATCACAACTGTTTTAATGTAAGAATGCAAGGTCAGATATTATGCGTCTATAGAATGTGTAGGACCTGCATGTATGAACTTGAAAAACAGAAATCATGTTATAAGCAGATCTATTGCCAACTCTGCATATGTTCTTAATAAGTGTCAAAACTTGCAAACCAGAAAAATTTCACTTAAAATCTCTATGGTAAAATTTCACTTAAAATCTCTATGGTAAAATTTCACTTAAAATCTCTATGGTAAAATTTCACTTAAAATCTCTATGGTAAAATTTCACTTAAAATCTCTATGGTAAAATTTCCGTTTTTGGAATTTCTCCCGCATGAACACCCTCCAGCATTCAAAAAGTTAGCAATACTCTAAAGCAGAAGTGTTGGGAAGATAAAACCAATCATTCCATTCACACAGCAAGGGACATTCACATAAAAGTGTATTGAGCCTTTTCCAGATGCCCATATGGCACAGATGTCGAGGCTCCGTGTGTCAGCTTTCCAATTAGATTAAGTGATGCGGAGTCATTGGAAGGGTAGAGACAATAAAACAAACCGCGGACACATGAACCAGAGACGCTGCATGGATAGCAGAGCATAAATATTGAATTTCCAAGCTTTGAAGTTGAATCAAGATTTACTCATCACCAGCCGATGTAAGTCAATAATGTAAATATATCTTTGAAGTCATTTAATGCGCGTTAAAGTCTGGAATACTGCGTACGCTGAGATCTGAGACAGTCCTGGTCACTCCGCAAATTATCAGGAACGTCACAGTACATTTCTCTAAATGATATGAGTTTAATGTGACTGCTGACTGCCCGCAGCCTACATCGCGGTTATTATGTGGGGCGGGTAATTCATGTCCCCAAATAGCTATCACAATCAACACAAAAAAAGTCCCATAAAAAAATATCAATCCAATTACAGTTGATTATAACGTTTTTGTCTAATTAGCACTTTAGTGCTGGTTGATCTCTATGAATGATACAGAGTGAATATTGATTAATTTAATAATAATAATGATAATTTTGTGACATCCTGAAGACTAATTAATTTTAAACTATAGAGGAATTTTGACGATATGTTCCCAAATGGTGTTTCCTCTGGAGAGACTCTATCTTGATTAATGTCAATAAGGAGATATGGATTATCATGGTTTTTTTCATATGAGAGTCTGGATTTCAAGACGTATTTTTAAAGGTTTTTCTTAAATAATTATTATCAATTCATATAGTCTTTATATTGCATGGGGTATGACATATAAGTTACAGACATCCCATATTCTAAACTAACGGGTTTAAAGTTCTAGGCAAAAAATACGTGTCCAAATAAAAGGGAACGTGAAATATTTGACAGGGGCTCCCTCTACTTAGCGAGTGCATTTGTATTTTCCGAGTATTACCACCTGGTTTGGGTCTTCTTAATGGGAGGTCTGATACCCAGACAGCAGCTGTAGCTCATTTGCACACATTCTGCAGATTGCAATCATACCCGACGTCCTGTGTACTGCTTCGGCGGCCGGGTATACAGAATGTGATACTCGCCTTGCTACATTACACAATCCCCTAAAGGGGAACCATCGCCTTCACAGCATTTAGTAAAATATAGATTCATTTATTAATCTATACATCAAACGCTTGGACTTTTTGGTTTTCAGCCAGTCTCATTGTTTTTGTATGGATGGGATCAGGGGAGGACTGGCATGCGGGGCAGGGGGGCAATTATGGTCTGATTTGAAGATTTTGGGCCACTGAATACTAAATATTGTTATGTGTTTCACATGCAATTCTGCGTATAGCCACAGGGGTTTTAACAATAACTTCGGGCAGAATTTACACTCTCACTGGGTCGTTGCTGCCTCGCTTAAGGCTAACATATGGCATTTCTATGATATTCGTCCTAGGGATTGTGTGTTGGACAGGTCCATGCAGATCTCTGAGTGAATGGTCTTTCAAATGCATTAGGACTTGCCCACTGGGCTGAAGGCCACCAGTCCTCCCCAGGATGGAAGATAATGGTTTTACTGACTGCCATATTAATTTATTTACTGTTCCAAAATAATTCCCTTTCTCTTCAACCCATCCTTACAAGGCTGTAGAACCAACCAGATTCCTGCAGAGCGGAGCAGTAACGTTAAAAAGTAAACTTTTAAAGTAACGATGGTTCCTCTGACAGAAGCCAAAGTTACTTTTCATCTGTAGTTGTCCAACAGATTATGGGCTGTGAACGCACGTTGCTGAAGTCAGTATGCGTCTCAGTCAATCATGGAGCCAGCAAAATGGTCTTCTCTCACTGCGCCTGCTAGTTAAGATCCCCTCTAGCAATCTAGGTAAAAATGTAATTGCTCATTGCAGTGACTGTCGGCGACCAGATCATTATCTACAGGCAGGCAGTGTCGCTTACTCTGATAAAACAGCTCGTACTTTCTAGGACTGCCTTAATAATTTTAACGTTAGAACAGGACAATAACTTTGCTGCACCCATATTATAAAAGTATAATATTATTATTATGTGGGTTTTGTGTGCGAAGGAGGCAGATCAACATTAACGCCCCACGTCTTTCTGCTCCTTTTCCGTTATAAAAGTTTAGGCTGTTACCGTTTCAGTACTGCTGGTTAACAGTGGGTTAAAAAAGAAATCACTCAGTTGAATTCACAAAGTCATAGAATTGTGGAGCGGTTCTACTTTGTACAAAACGTTTTTCTATAAAGCCTAGACTTCATAGAAGAACATTTGTTTTTCCCAAAAGTTAAATCGTTCCTACTTTTCAATACTTTGTCAATCTCCTCTGCAGCCATATTATCATCTCCCTTTGGATTGCATGACAGCGTGTAGAAGGAACAAGCTGTTTGTGTTATCTGTGGAGAGGGAACCTGGGTCCGTCATGTTTGAAGACGGGAATTAGAATTCCGTGGACGTTAGCGTTTGACAAGGCTCCAAACAGAAGCTCGGGACGGTGAGGACTCTGCTCTTAGCAATTCATTATTTCAGCCATCATTATTCTTGTGCTGTACCCAAACATTCAGCCAGCGTATTCAGCAGGGTAAAAGGTGCGTAGCCACTATTCTCATTAGCTCGTAATTGGTTTTTCGCATTAATGGACGGGAGATTTGTGAGCAATAGCAACGCTGGGTCTGTGTTAAGAATAAAGCCACGGGAAAATAAAAGAATCTGACCTGAGCAGCTAAACTCATGCTTCTGGACTTCGGCCACGTTGAGGCCACGGAGCTGAGGCGGCCCGGTACACTGTGTGAAGAGCCCGATGGTTGGCCGCTGGCGAAGCCACTGAGAGAGCCAGGCCAAGTGACAGTCACAGAACAAATTGTTAGAATGCAGGCGGCTGGAAGCAAGAACAAAATCAGTAGAACACAACAACAAATAAATATATAAACGCTCATGTAAGATATATTTTTAGTGATGTAAGAGATATCTGGTATTTTGCAAGAATCCTGACCCCCAGTCTGTTTACCTGTGTAAGAAGTAAGCTTCCTTATACTATAACCCCTAAATTTCCCGGTGTCCAAATTGGGACACCTTCATTGGAAGGCATGGTTGGTGGCAGGCCAACCTGGCCACCTCGTAGAACTCAGCTTCAGTGTGTTGCGAGGTGGCCATATTGGAGCTGTAGAGCAACTGACATAGCAATCAACGGAGACATTTCTTTCCCCCAACAAGGGCTCTGGTCTTTCCCTTCATGAGCTTTTATGAGCCACAAACCGTTTACTTACAATGTTCGAAGCTTGGGCATATGGTTAAAGCTGGAAACTGGAATTGTGCTGATGTTGTTGTTGTTGAGAGTTCTGAGTGATAGAAAAACATTTTAATCACAGCACGTTAAAGTGGCATGGAAAACCCCAGAGTTCTGTTTCCCATGGTTATAAATAAGGACAGTGTAATCACAATGATATGGTGAGTATTTTTCCACTGATTATTTGAGATCGCCTTCCAGAGCAAATTTCAATTCATTTCAACCACATAACATGAAAGCAACAAACACTTAATTTATTACATTTTTTTAGTTACTTTGATTAATGAAAACATAAGATCAAAATAAAATTCCTTGTTAACATCGTATGGTTTCTCATTGGTCTGATGCTTTTAGGAATACATTTTGAAATAGATAAATTATTTTAAAAAACATTAATTCATTTAAAAGTTGTATATTTATGCACAGTACACAATGTCTTGTGTCATCAACTCATAAATTCTATATAAGGATTAAATCTGATATTTTGGATTTTTATTTATTTTATTATTATATTGTTTTACTAGATCTATCCCAACCCTCATCTACCGATCTTGCCTCCACCTCTTCTCTCTTATCTCTCTGATTCTTTATTTTTTTTATTACAAGCAT
Organism: Spea bombifrons; assembly: GCF_027358695.1. Classification (NCBI taxonomy): domain Eukaryota; kingdom Metazoa; phylum Chordata; class Amphibia; order Anura; family Pelobatidae; genus Spea; species Spea bombifrons. The sequence continues at coordinate 29,170,070 of NC_071097.1, read as the reverse complement.
CTTATCATTTGTAGTAATAACCTCTTAACTGAAATCGATATTAAATATATTTAATGGTTTAAGGTTTAGAATAGGACTTAATAGTTGGTGTAATACTTACAAAACTTCCAGTCCTCGAAGTGCCCGAAATGCTCCATCTTCAATACAGCTAATCTGGTTCTTGTCCAGTTGGCTGGTGAAAAGGTAGCAAGTTAGGATAGAATTTGATAATCATTATGATATAATGTAACGGATTTGGGCTTGTTTTTTTTTGGGGGGGGGGGCATTTCATCCTAAAGACATTTTTTACTTACAGATTTTTAAGCTCAGTGGCTCCACGGAAGGTCTTCCTTGGAATTGCCTGGATAAAGTTCTCGCTGAGATCCCTAAATAATAAAAAAAAATATATAGATCATATTGGAGAAAGAACCAGACTACATTTATACGGCTTATAGTCCTATCGCTAAATTGAAGATTAGAAAAATTATAGAATGGTAACTACAAATGGCAATAACGTCAAATCTCCCGTCATTTCAATGAGACGAGGTACGGGGTAATCATCTTCATTATCAATGCAGTCTATTCAGTCTTTTTTCAATTTAATGGCTACATATTATTCGATCTCATAGAGCAAACTGTTTGTCCTGGATGAGTTGCAATGAAATTACTCCTGCATGGGGAATAGCTGGATCTGAAACCCAACAATTACTAAATTGCATAATTCACTAAAGTGGACTTTAATGGCCTCAGCAGCTGAACTTGACAGATCCTATGGCACCTCAAGCTCCGATGTCATTTCTATAAAGAAAAACCCCATTTCCAGTTGAGTTTCACCTAAACAGATATGTTTGTGCAATTTGGTGAACAGTAAACATGCTTGCTTAATTAGTTTAATTCTACTAATATTTAAGATGATTTTTGGACCATGCTGGCCCAAGGATTTAGTCTTCTACCCTAGTAACAGTATTTACAGTAAAGTTAAATAAAACAGATGATTGTTCTAGCCAACAGTTAACTAGAACACTAAGGACATCAAAGACCCATTACCCAGAGCTGATACATTAAACGTGGCAATGAGGGAAGCTACAGATTTTTAGGAACCATAAGTGAACGTGGTGGTGGCATCTCAGACACAAGATATTAGCTTCAAAATGAACACAATCATTGTCACTACTGAGTGATAATCGAGACGAGACATGATAGTAGATATAGTCAAAAGCAACTGAACTTATTTTAATAAATCTATTACCGTTTTTAGAATTGGAATAGAGCTTTTTTTCTCCTTTAGATAAAAGCAGGAGAAACTTCAAAAATATATAGAATTTAGCATCAGGCTAGACTTTACATTTTTATTCTTGTCACTTATTCCGACATGTAATTATCCAGTGGGTGCCAGAGAGGTGAGACCTTTGTTTCCAGAAAGGTTAATCAATTCAGTAATAAAGCGCAGAAGCTTTCAGAGTGAAGAGGAAATGAGTAGTGATTGTGAATACTTTGTGGACGTGTTTAAATATTACCAGAGAGCAGTTACCGGGTTTAAGTTTCTCTGCAGCGCAGGCCACTGAGGTCTTCGTACGAAGGCAAACAGAATCATTCTTTGTTACACAGTGAAGTGTTTAAAATGTATGCTTGTTGCAGTGTGAAATGTAAGATGCTTGTTAAACAAGATGTTTACATTTCGCACAGTCCGTTCCAGGGAAGCCTTCTAGTGGGGTTGAGTTAGCCGTAGACATAACCAGGGGAAAAGCTACTCAATCATGTTGTATCAAATGAACTTAATCTAAAACAGACAGCAAAACTGAGTAAACGTTCCCAAATTTTTTTTCCTCCAAAAAAAACATGACACTCTCTGTAGATGCATAATTTGTTATTTAAAAGTAACCCATAAAATCCTTAAATTACAATTTTATTAAAGATCCAAAATATACAGCACTGTGGAATAGGATGGCACTATATAAATCAATAAATAATAATAAACAATTTGTATTATTATATGTAAAATCCAAACGGCGCAATACTTTTTTAATAGAAAACTATAAAAAGCAAGTAGTAAGTCAAGTCTAAGTAAAATTGTTAAATAAAGCAATAAGCAATATATTATTTAACTCTTTGTGATAGGCACTATTTTGGGGATCATTGCCATGCCAGATGCATGCTTTAGTGTTAATGTTTAAACAGTATGTCAGAAAATATAGACCTAGCCAGAAATCCATGAAAACAGCCTTAAAAATACAGAAATTAAAGCTGAACAAAATAACAATTATTGAATACAGCCTAACAATGTCTCTAAGATATACTTTTTGAAGTGTTGCAGTACCGAATCTGGCCACCGTGTGGCACTAGCAGACTTTGCAGCTTTGGTACTGTGACAATCAGAGATTTTTCTCTGCAGTAACAGCAAAGTTTGAAATATTTACCTTTCCAAAACTTTTTTAAAGCCTCCTTTTCAAAGAACGTTTGCGAAAGAGAATAATGACAACTGATGTCCTGTGCTCTTCAAACACACATCCCTTGACAACAAGGCTTTGCTAAATTTGTTGTAACGCTTGGCAAATCTTTGTAAAAGGCATTGTATCAAAATCTCCTGGGTCGTTTAGGATTTCCAATAAGTGACCAAACACAAGAAATTCTTTTATCATAAAAAAAAATCACATCCTCACCCTCAGGATCTTGCATGCTGGCTGTTATACAGCAAAGACGGTCGAACAAAAGACTTATGTTTTAAAGCAATCCAAACATCAAATAATGTCTCCCCTGCCTCTCACTTATATATCCATGAATATTATTATAATTCTCCTTTTTCTTTCTTTTTTTCTTCACAACATTCATTCAACCTTTCACAGTGTCCAATGATATAGTGACCTTATTAAAAAAAAGACAAAATCTACAATAAAAGAAGGAAAGCATGAAAAATTGTTGTGTTTCAAATAAAGTAGCCAGAAACAAATTAGGTAGAATTATCCCCCTCTCCCCAAAACTCTCCCAAAGGGACTTGGTGACCTAGAGGAACTAAGCTTTTTTTACCTTGGACCCAACCTGACGACCCCAAGCAGCCTACCATCTCACCCCTAGACCATCTCTTTATTCTTGTGTCAATCCTTTGATGTTGATAGGGCCACAACTGAATCAGAACCTTCTGATATTTGGGTCCCTAGGTGGTTGCATGTGTCACCTATGTAGCTAGGCTGTTCTTTATTAACATACTTGGGAAATGGATGTGAGCTGGCCCCTAGGCCTCTCATAAGCACTTTAACCCAGGCTTTAAAATAATAACTTGCAAACTCATAGGAACAACGGATGATTGCTTTGATTAAAAACCTCAAATCAATGGAGGCTATTTAATCATAAAGACCTTGAAAACACAACAGTAAATTTCATAAAGTTGAGGGAAACAATCGAAAAGTATATCCATTGTGTTTATTCCTTACGACGTACAAAAGTCAATGTAGTTCTTAGAGACCAGTCAAATAAACCATTGAGCAGACAAATTACTTAAATTATTTCAAGACATTTTTTAATTCTTCTTGTAGTGTCTTCTAGCCAGAGAAGCAGATGTTTGTTCTACCGATTTAACGAATGTCATGATTCCATAAGACGCTATAGGCTAAACCTATTTAAGAATACAGGAATAAATAATATCACATCATGTTTTGTACATTGTCTCTTGACGACACATGATCCTGCGTGTATTTTTAAGCCACATTCCTCTTAAAGAGGGCAAGCAATGGAATCTGGAAGAAAAAAAGAAGGTCACCGTTGCAGTCTTCCCTGTTTTACTAATCCCAAATTCACACTTTAACCTGATTGAAAATCATCTTGTTTGGTCCTTCCTCTGTGTTCTCTATTTGAGGGGATTAGGTTCGGACACAGCAGGGGGGTAATTGGTTTGTAGCAGTCTTACTCCTAGCTCTGTTTCTGTAGCTTGTCAGCGAGCCTCCGGACAGCGGCTTTACACAGAGACTTGAATAAAAAAGGACTAATGAGTTGGGCCTACTATACACGTTGTAATAAAGTTACTTTAACTAGAAGCTTCAATCTAGCAGACAATAATAATAATGGCAATTCACATCTGACTACCACCAATGTAGGAAGCAGAGAAGGCTTGTGATGACTCCAGATCCAAGGCAAGGCTCCTTCTGTGTCAGTATTGGGGCAGAGTTGGTGAAATAGGGAACTCAAGCTTTAGTAGACTACAACTTACATAAACCCTGACTTTCTTCTTTTATGGGAAGAAAGGGAGAAATTAACGAGTGGTCTATAGTTGGATATCATAGATTAGAGCCTGAAACATGGAGTCAAATTCATATATTTCTTTAGTTTTCAAAGAATGAGTCCCTTGCTGGTGAATGCCTGCACCTAATATTCCGACATATTTTATATGTAAGCTTAAATTATATAAAAGGAACTCGTCGCTACATCACTCGCAACTTTAAACAGTAAAATCATGGGAATATTCTTTGTTTGCTGTTGGAACATCATGTAAATCTCTAGAACGTTCCTCTACTAAAAGCTCCCGGGTTGGGGCTCTGTTATTTGTGCAGTCCTCTTGTCATTTGGGGCAATTACTAATGGAAAGTAATAAAAGTGCTATTTTAAATGTTCTCTTAAACGGAACACATCCTTTCCTCATTAGCAATGTATAACTTCACAGGGATTCTAATGTGCAAAGCGTATACAATTTGAACGGAACGGTTCACTGGCTTTCAATAAGTGGGAGACAAAAGTGGCTTATAACTTGCGGTCAGGCCTATGGGTGGCTGATTGGTGGCTGTGCTCCTAGACCTCCCTGTCATTGCTAATGTTTGATCATTGCTCTCTCCTGGCACACTTCCTATTCTACCGGTTTCCATGGCACCCTGCTTTCTCGTGCACATTTTGTTGCTGCGTCATGGTTTCCTTTTCTGAATAATGTCTCTCCGATCTTAATATCGATGGTTGTAGCGAGTTGTTTGTGGCTGGGTCCTCGAGTGGTCTACACTTCATTGGGTGTTGCCAAAACTCTCAAGCGGTGGAGAGCGGTTGTCACTCACAGATTTTAAAAATCTACCCCGTGGAGACTCTAGTTAGAGGAACGTTAACTGCAACCTCTCATGACATCACAGCATAAGTCATGTTTCAGGAAACGTATGTGACAGTACAGGTGCTGGCAGTGTCCATAACGTGTCCATAACGCGCTGCCAGATTCTCGCGGTCTGTTCTGTTGGAGGGAGCAGGCAGCGGGAACGCTCGGTGGTTAGGTACGTAATACGCTTATAGGATAACAATTGTACAGTCTTTACTTTTCACACAAGTAATTATTGCTTAAAGGTTTCCTTAAGGGTCAACCACAAAGCCTAATGTCCCTTTAAGTCTCACCTAGGGGACAGCGCTGAGTATACATAGTCCTATTTTTGTTCCTTGTAGCACTGAAAGCCCTTCTCCCTCTTTGCCAAAGTCCATGGGAAGCAGGGCGTCCTAATTCTACTGTGTCAATTCATGCCATGAATCTTTGCAAGGATAGATAAGAAGAAAGGGCAGAGGGCAAATACAAAACAGAAAAAACATGTTGGGAAAAGGGAAGTAAACTTCAGTCACAATTACCAAGATCAAATTTTTAAGGAGAGGCGCATTTCCTCACTATAGAGTCATTAACAAAATGACGCACTCGTTGATGGACATAACTTGCACCATGACAGTAGCTCATTAAGCTTATTTCATGAGTGTATTGTCAACTCCCATTAATAAATAGATGACGTAGTGCTGCGTATTTAGGTCTATACTTCGTACTGTTGGATCATTCGGTTGCACCTGTTAGAGATATCATTCAGGTCAGCCAAGTCTCTTTTCCTGGTGGAGGTTTACAAAAAATTCCCCGGCTCACCTTCCAGCCACGCCACGAGCACGACTCAGTCTAGCAGTAATTATACATTTCATATTAATTCCTCCCTTTGTTCCCATGAAAGGAAAAACGCACTTTTTTCCCCTTTTGTCTCGTTGTGCAATTATTAATTCTTACATGCGTACCATTCAGTGAAAATTAAATTCTGCACTCCTGCTGTATTTCAGAATTAAAAAATATACAATAGTAATGAGGCGAGAGTATCCACATATAAAGGATAAATGTGCTATGATTACCATAAATATTCAATAATTACTACAGTCAAGAAGATAAAACAATATTCTTTGGTCTTTTCACAAAATTATCAATTATTTAATAAGAAATTATTAAAACTACAAAAAGTTTAACAATGTGGTACCTGTGTGTAGAACAAAATGTTCCGTGTACCCTCATTATATTGTATACAAAATATACAAAAATATTCCTAAAGGGATAAAAATGTACAATTCGTGGCTTGGTATACATACTTTTACAGTATATTTATATTCTACATACACACAATTCAGCATAAAAGTCCAACAACAATCAGTCTGCCACAAGTGATTGGTCTATCCTCGGTCCTCTTCTTTTGTGCCCTATAGCCCCATCATGTTGCCCTCTGGCTATATTCTCCCCAATCTTAGGCCTCGCCTTACACATGGGCAAACAAAGCAGCAGTGTATATGATACACCCTGCCTTGAGGTCAGGTGAATATGGTGGGAACTGGTAGCGTCTAGCATTGAGTTCCCATTGAGTTTTGCCGAAAATGTCAATGAAATAACTAAAAAACTTGGGAAGCGAAGAATAAATCCACATGTGAGAATTTAACCGGAATATAGCCTCGTGTTAAACAAAGAATTATTAATGGATTCTAGCTAATTATCCATTCTAAGTGTTTAAACACATTAAAGTACTCTGATGTTAGACGAACAGACTGGTGTTCAACGCAGAAAACAGTATTCCCCAAAAGGCATGTGTCTGATGAACTGTTGACAGCGCTCTAGTTCACGAGTTCTCTCCCGATACACACTTTGATATTGGATATTGGTTTAGAAGAATGCAGTAGCTGCTGAGATCTTGGGGAGGAATACTTAGATCCCACAGCTTTGCTTTGTCTGTAATATATTACTTTGAAGGTTCCTTTTAGAAATTAGAAACTGTAAAAAAAATAAAAAAATAAAAAACATTTTCTCCCCTTTATATGCAAGTCAGCTGGAGAACAAGACCCAAGACGCATTAAGGACGACTTAGTCAATCAATAGAGGGCTTCAGAGTTCAGAATGAAAGCTAAAAAATAACATACTGCAAGAGAGCTGAAAAGGCACGGAATAAACATGTAGCCATGTAAGCCTCAGAATAATGACAAAGTTAAAAGAACAATTAAAAAAATAATAATAATTTTCACCCCTAAACATTTTAATTAATTTTACAAATATTCCATATATATCATTGTTATATGGATTTTTAGCCAATTGCTTCATTTTAGCTCTGGTTTCAATACTTCTACTATATCATCCGACATATTTTAATTGCGTGCCAGTAATTGTGCAAATTAATTGCAATAAAGAAAATCAGATGGCAGCCAAAGATCCGTTAATAATAAAAAAACAAAACTTAATTGGGGTGCAGCTGACACTTTTAAAACAACCTGTTAAAATATGCAATGAACATTTTATATAGTAATATTCATGTTTATAAACAGCTTTGTGACAAATGTGCATGAGAAAATATGTACCGCATAATGTTTACAATAAAGGGGGTTTTTTTAGATTTTTTTTAGCAATGAACTTGGCAACTTTGTGGTAGATGGGAAGTTTTTTATAAAACGGAAAGCTCTTTAAAAAATAGAACGCAAAGTTGTAAAAATGACAGGAACCCCATATTAAACATATCTTAGCTCAAGCTAAATCTTTGTTAGCAAGAAGACAAGTGAACCCCAATGAAGAAATACTAAAACCTGACCCTTCTGCGGTGACATTGACCGCCACAGAAAGCCAGGAACCCACAGACCACGGTGTGGGGAAGATCTGCAGCTTCTCTGGAAGGTAAATACATTTTTTTTATAATTTTTAACTTTGAACAATGCGTATGAAATACTTACATGCATTGTTTAGGGAGCTGGACTGGAGTGTCCCTTTAAATGACATTGTGTTTGAGTGAACACAAAGCTTCTAGAATGTATGGTACAAAGTATCGCTAACAAACTCAAGAGCACCCTGACGGCGCATTAGACATATAGCCACGGTTGATTAAGTGTTTGATGCAGCAAGAGGCAAACAGGAATAGCGATCAAGGTGACTCATCGTGAAATAATACGGGAGGCTTTGTTGGGAACAGTCAGCAGGTCAATAGCTTCGAATGACAACTGGGCAGATAGCATGAAGCTATAGAGAAATCCTGAGACACTGCTGAAGACAGAGTAATGGAAATCAATACAGCAATCAGTGTTTGCATTACCTAAAGACAGAAACTATCAAACGAGCTTAGCTTTCAGTGCACTGGCCGCAAGCTTTACACCCCTGACTGATGACAAAGCACTATCGCCAACAGGCAGCAACCGCAGTTTGAAGACTTTTTACTTTAAAAAAAACTAATGCTCTGCTTATCACTAAAGTAGACGGTAACACTTGATGTATTATGGTACTTCCCAAGCAATCAGGACTTATCCTATATGCACCTTGGTCTCTAATAGCGTTCAAGTTTTGGCTGCCCATCATTGAAATGAAATGGCCAAACAACTCTCACTTTCTCACTTTTCTCTTTACCTCTTCCCTTTTTTTCAACCCTCTCTGTCTCCTTCATTCTCCCCATTCTGTCTTCCTCTCTCACGCTCTCCTCCTCTCCCTTATCTCCTCTGTTCTCCTTCTCTCCTTTCTGTCTCTCTCCCCCTTCTGTCTGCAACTACAAGCGGACTATGATTGCACCTTCTTTTAAGCCCAGCCCAGAGCCACTGACAATTCTCAGGGCGACAAAGCTATTAAATAAACATATAAAGAGCTTTACAGAGCTACGGAGTTGAGTAACCTATAGAGAGAATCCTATAGTAACTGGAGGTTCATCTTTTAGTGAAGATGCAACTTATTAGGGTTCCAGGACCTGAAATCTACTGAATACCCAATGTAACAATTCATGGGTTACCATACTGGGCATTATCTCAATCCAATTTCTGGTGATCCTTGAGCCAAATCAGCATTTAGTAGTCAACACTTTGTAAAGTTTATTATATGGTATTATATAGAAGGACAAAGGGCAGCGCTTATAATAATAACCTTCCCATCACTCCAATTCTACCTAATATTAAATATAATGTATAACTTATTAGTTAAGACACTTTATTGTGCACGACTGTGTGTTGTATTTAAAAAACGAAACATTCCTTGCTCCGTTTGGTGCACAATAAGGATGCTAGCCTGGAATGGTGGTCCCACATTGTTGGTTCTATAAAAAAACAAAACAATATTGTCTTATTTTACTAAAATATGAATATCCAGATAATGTGCCGGTACAGTAAACATAAGTGGACCACCCCAAGTGCAAGTCATGCAAGATTATTTAATGTTTTTTTCTAGTATTACGTCTGTAGGTCAAAGAGAAATATTCTTGGGTTCTGGAGGAACAGCTGACATGTTAATGGAGTCACTGACACTCAATCACATTTATCTGCGCTCCGTTCTGTAGGTGATTTGTTCTTGTGTGAGGTGATATTTGAAGCCAATTTGGAAATATAATAGACCACGAAAATGCAATTTTCCCCTTGCCCCCAACCCACCGTGTCAGTGTGCATTTTGCACAGATCCATCGGGATTTGGGAAGTACTGGCAGACGTGGCTAATGAGAAGTTCCGTGATTCTGGATATATAACAGGAGATCACGTTCAATATCCAGTTTGTTATTTGGAAAAAAACAGAAATGTTGGCACTTTTCCACAAAAAGATTCCAGTGTTCTGTTATGCTTTACGTTTTTTAAAGCGCGGCACTGGCACGTAACATATCTTCAGATAAAAGTGTATTAAGCGTCGTGTTAATGCGGGTGCAATCATGGCAGCATCTTAGGCCTTTAGCCTCGATCGTTCTGACAGTCCAAGATGTTGCACGACAGTTCATAGAGAATAAACCCCCCCAAGCGTCAGTCTTTCGGACCAAAATCCCTTGGCCCTTCTAGTCCAGTCTGGTGTTCGAAAGCCCTCAAATCGTAAAGAAAAAATGGTTGACAAACATCAGGAAATTATTTTTGTCTAATATGAAAAACAGGTGAATTGCACAATTCCAGTTGTGCTGTGTGTTCGTTTATAAATGTATTCTAGAACTTAATATGAATTTAGCTCTCCGTCATGGCGTGTTCCCATCTGCTCTAAGTTCTTTTTTTTCTCGTTTTTTTTCCTTTTTTTTTTTTTTTTTTTTTACAGTTCATTGGTTCGCTCGCCATAGAAATGAAAAATGGTCAATTTTGTGAAACATTTACACAGCTGGGGACAGGGGCTCCCCCGCTGACTCCCCGGGCTGGAGACCTCAGACAGCTCAGGGCCCCAGCTGACTTAACAACCCTTCGAGCACCAGAGGTTATAGCAAGGTATTACATTCTAATGCATCACACACACTCTCGGGTCTCGAAGAGTTAATAGACAGGGCCCGAGCCCAGGTCTCAGGGGACCCTGCATGGAATAATATATTCTGCATCATGTGGTAAAGTCATTTTAAATATACCTTGGCCCCTTCTGCACTTGGTCTCGTAAAGAAATTAAGTGAGAGTGTTTCAATCTTGGTAGTTTGAGAAAACGTATTCAGTCGCTATTCACCAAATGAATGGAAAAAAAAGACCAATTGCCCCTTTGTGGCTTGATGAGATTTCTTAAATTAGCAGCTTCACTTCACAAAGCTAAGCTTTTAATTATTAATATGGAAATCGCTACATAATTAAATAAGACAGGAACATGATAAATATACGTGCATGTATAAATACAATTTATACATACACTCGGCTTATGTTCTTTCCAAATCCCGAATGAGAACTTAGAGAGAGACTCGGTGTCCCATGCAGCCTCGCCAACGCAGAGATGCGTTCTTCAACCTGCTAGGGGAAAAAAATCACTTATCTTTAACAGAAGCTGCAGCCCCAGAGCTGCAGCACAACACCCACTCATGAAATCTAAAAGAGACACTGACCGATCATAGGCATTGAGGTCCATATCATGGCTGGGGTGTCCCTTTAAAGGGGGAGCTCCAGCTTTGCCTAAAGTTTATTCACTATTTTAAAGGTTTAATGAATGTATATTAAAGAACTTACACAGTAAGTGGATTCATAGGCAGCTACGTAGGGCACTCAAGTGTCCCATTAAATGCACCCATATCTAATGCACCCATTTCAGTATATCATCCCCTATATCTATTTCTATGTAAAAATATGGGAGTTTATCCCTATTAAAATGAAATTTTCTGTACAGCTATTTTAACTGGATTCTGACATGATGTGCTCAAGCACATGGCTTGTTAGTGTGGTATTTTATATCTCCGCGCAGTGAGTGATTTTTGGCATTACTTACAACATATGCGATTTCTTTTTTCTTTGTACTTTCTTATAAGTTTGAGTGCTTGTTCTGCTTCTTTCTCACATAAGAAACAGCTGTATCCATCAAACCTATTTCACAGAATTCTTCAACACGTTTCCTTTAAACGAGCTAACGCTCTCTACTTGTAACTACTGCAGTTACAGACATTTAAGTTTGCGAGAACGTCATTCATTCCACAGCCGAGAAGCTGTCAGAGCCAATGTCATTTGCAATAGTTTTAATAAAAGTTACAAACTTTATGATGTAAGAGTCTGGAGTCACCATAGCGGATTATAACAGGAGAAAGAGAAATAGTTTATGGGGATAGGCACAAAGAACTGCGCACAGACCTGGCCATCGGGCACAATCTGGTACAAAAAGATGAACAATTACATCAGATTTATGACATCAGAGGTCTTTTGCTCAGATGGAATGAAGAAGTGACCTGTGAGGTCCTAAACATTTATTTCACTTAACTTATTTTTCTAATGAAATGTATCAACTTCAACTAAGGGCTCCGTTTTTTTCTTGGGCTAATACTGCTAATGCATTCTTCTTATCAAGAAAAAGGGGTTAAAAACGACAAAAATATGACATAAACCCTCAGCAGGGTAGATGTGCCTATTGACACTCCATGCAACGGATTGGTGTTATCTCTGGCACAGGTTTTTATAAGTAGAGGATAATCTGAATTATTGCCAGTTGGACCGTGTGGTCCAACATATTTTACGCTTATCAGTCCTGGATAGAATAACTTCCGTAGACCAAATTTCAGGGTTTTTTTTACAGAATCCTGCATTTTTAAGACTATTATGCGTTTCCCGTGGCTTGCTTTGTCCTTTATTTTAAAGTATTCTGTCAGAAACACAAACTCTAGACCCCCACGAGCTGTTTTGAGGGGCATCTCCCCATGTACTTCTCCCGATTTGTCTTGAAGGATGTTATTGACCTTACTGCTCACTTATGGGAACTTATATTAAGGAAGAAATAAAAACAATTTTACTCGAAATGTGAGGCGATGTAAAGTTAACAAAAAATTATCATGAGATCCTTCTTCTCAGGGGCTGCAGGGTTCACAGGCTATTATAGATTTAATCCAGCCTTTGGTGAACATGTCGCGGTATGAAATAAAGGCTGCTTCATTTCCAAAACCCACTCGGAGGTTGTCAATGGCTGTTAATTCCCTCAGCAAAAGTTAGCTTTGACACCGCATAATCCCAATTAAGCGACCACATTACGACAGCCTGCATTTGGCATGAGCTCATTCGGCAAAGTGAACTTTATTCTAGATGTATCCTCTAGGTCACCCACTGATCCCACTCAAATGTTTAAAGGTTTTTTATTTGGGGAAAGGGTAGAATTTCCATTGGTGTGAAAAGTGGGCCACTCAGACAGGCAGCCCTTGCCTAGGCCATCAAGCCAGGTCAAGCTCTTCTTTGTCCTCAAGTGTGTGGCTTTTCAGTAGCCTACTAATTAATTGGCCACCCACATTATACACAGACATGTGGTATAGACAGCTTACGACAAATCCCTGCCTTATATATGTATTTTTTTAATTTATATAGCGTCATCAATTGAAGCGGCGCTTCATACAGCCGTGCGTTCAAAGGGTCCGACAAAACTAGAATTGACAGACCTCGACAAATCAATACACTAGGTAAAGAGGTATAGGAATTAATACATTTGAAAAGGAGGTCCATGCCCCAAAGAACTTACAAAGTTGATCGATAAATGCAACATTATTTTAATTAACAATAACTCTAACATTATTATAAAAAATATAATGCTACTGGAATTAGAGGTTTTGGTGCATCTTAACCAACCAATTAATTAATTTTAAAACACATGATCTAAACATTCCAACTACAGATTCTTATTTACAAAATAAGAGAAATAACACTAATCTCCTTCCGGTTGCTAACAGGTTAAATATATAGTTTTTCCATCATGTCGTAGAATATTGGGTTGCAAGGTCAGGCTTACTTATGGTCTTGGAAGTAATAAGACACAGCGAAGAAGATTAGGATTTAAAAACAACCAGAGAGGATCTTAATTCCTTGGAGAATGAAGAAGGTTTGTAGATGACAGATAAGAGCCAGATAAATTCTATGTATTAAGACCACACACACAACTGTTCAGGAGAATGTGACCCTTAAGTTAACCCCTGGTTTGTAAGTTAATAGGGTAAGGGGTACTTGCCTTGTAAAAGGAGGGTGTCTATGGCAAACGCACCTTTATGGGACTTCTAGTTTCTTTGGGGATATATCATAAATAATACAGCGCCCTTTACACTGAAATATTATGAAATGTTACAATTTCATGTGGATTAAAAAAAACATCTCTGCCTTGAGCATACTGGCTAGTATGCTTAAGATATGGCATTCTATAGAATCTTGAGGTCCGTATTAGTGTTCTGATATGAGACATTATATGGTATACAGGTCCTGAGACTATTCTTCCTAAAACTAAGACATTGACTATATAGGTTTCTGACGGCTTTGTACAATTTGTCTTGAAGATAACTTCACATAAATAAGATGCTCTTCTAAGTAGGACATGGATGACCATGTGAAACGTTCATGCCCGAGGCCGCCTGCATTTCTCTGCTTTCTGTGAGTTTTACAAGGGAAACTGATACTCACGTGGATACATTATACGCAACTAAAACATTGGTTCAGAATTTATGGTTTTATCCAAGAGAGGAGACTGAACATGATCCTTTGTAAAACAAATTGAGTGGAGCTTTTTATATCCCGGTCATACTGGAAACAATTGGTCGGGATCCTGTATAGAGAACGGGTTTTATTTCTACATTTTTAAAAAGAGCCACAGGATACAAGTTTGTTCTCAACATGTATGCGCCTAGAAGTTGATGTAACTTTTAGTCCTCATGATATATATAAACGTGCAAACACTAAATAGTGCGTTTATATAGAAGACCAACATTTTTGCATTTCATTTTTACAACAAAACATTTTTCTTTTGTATCCAGCCTAATTTCATATTTTTAGGAAACCATGTGCTTGACATTCCATCAGTTTGGGGTCCCATTAGCAGTTACTGGCAAATGTCAAAGGAGGTTTGTGCTGTGGCTCCAATGTGGCCGCAAGGTGGCTCTTCTTGTAAGGTGGGTGATCATGTCCCGGAACCACTTATGACACCAGTCCTCCCCACCTCTAGCCACACAGCCCAACACAGGTGTCACAATTTAGACACTTGGGGTTTGTGACATCCAGCTCAAGCGCTGGCTCACGTGAGAGTTTCCACGCGTGTGATTTGGCACAACAAATGGGACAATACTGATCATTGTAAATCACCATTTAGCAAATAAACCCCTTTATAAGCCTATGTCTGCTGAGAAGCTTTGCCACCTGGTTCTCTTTTACAATAAAGAATTATTTTAGCCCTAGTGTTCCGACCCCTTGTGACCACGGGGTGACCGGGCTATGAATCTGCCAGACTATTGGAACATTTTCTGCCACTTAGCATTGGGTACTCTGGCAAATTGACTAGAAGTATCTCATTTTCTCTGAATCGAAACAGTGCTTAAAAAGAGATTTTTCTTTTACAATCCTGCCCCCATTGAAGGAAAGAGTTGATAATGAGAGATATTAATCACTCGAGCTTTCTAGAAAATGACAATTATCTACTCAGTAAATCAATGGGATGTAATTGCAGTATTAATACCTCATTACACAGACTAATGAGATATGCGCAGCCATTGGCAGCAGCTGGTATATTTTATTACAAAATGCTGATCTCACCTTACTTTACAAACCTAAACCAAAACTAACTTTTTTCTTTTACTGAAACACATAAGAAAAGTCAAGAGTCATATAAGTGGAACAGTAGGGAAAATCTTCTTATTTAAGTTCCATCACTCAATCTCCTCATTAAGGCTGCCAGAACCAATAAGCTTTACCAAAGAGGAAGAATAACATAAAAAAAACAATATTCTATGATATTCGAAAATTAAAATGGCTGCTCCCAGGCCTGGACTGGCCATCTGGCAAACCAAGCAAATACCCGGAGGGCTCGTGCCTTTGTTCCTTTACACACAGCCCTAAACTGAGTGTAAGTGAGTGTAAGAGTGAGTGCATGCAGCTTCTTCGATTTGGCCTTAAAGTTCCATGGCAATCTGGCCCTGGCGGCTCCCATGTCATAAGGGTAAAAATGGGGCGACATTTGATACTGTACAGAGCGAACCCATGAAAATGGCCCATAGCCAGCCGCATATGATTCCTACTAATAAATATAACTCTGCGTTTCCTTGTGGGACAAGAGACAGCAATATGCATAAACACAATAAATAAATAAAGAGGCAAGTGTCTGAGAGGGGATTTAAATTCCCATTACAAAGCAATCACAGTTTAGATATTCAGAATTCAGTAATAAAGAGTGTTACTAAAACAGGCTGAAGATAGTGTGTGTAAGGGAGAATCTATTTAATTGCATCAATTGTTCCGCAGTTCTGGGAAAAAAATAGAATCTGGCCTTTATTTTAGTAGAGCAAAATCAGCTATGTAGAAAAAAATAGACTATACGGATTGTCTAAATTAATTAGCATAATTTTTGTTTTCTTAATGTTTTCTGATGTGACTTATTTTAGCTTAAAAGGTAAAATGTATGTCTTTCTCATTCAACCAAATGGCTCACATGGTTTGTCCCTGGCCATTATCCTAAATTCAGGAATGTCCCCACTTTGTTCCTCTCTGCAGATGTGGAGAAAGAGTTTGACAGGGGGAACTGATCCTGGGAATGGCACTCCAGCACAAGGGACTGGGATGCTCCATGCTTAGCAGGATAGATGCCTTCTATCAATCTCCCACGGCGCTGATACACCTTAATGGAACGTTACTGAACAGCACCAGACAGGGTTGCCCCTCATTCCCCCTTCATTTTGTGTTGGGTTTGGAACCATTCCTGAGGTCGGAGGTGCTCAATATCACATTCCCTACCCAGTCAGCCCACAGATTGAAAGACTCCCCTACATTCAAGCTCTGACAGCTTAAAGTACCTGGGAATTTATCTCCCAGCTGATCTGGACTCTGTTTATCACCTTAATTATTCTAAAATAAAACAGGATTTGAACTGTTGGACCAAATCACATTTTTCATGGTTTGGTAGGATCTTAGTTGTGAAAAACTATACCAATATCACTGCAGAAAAGCTTTTTTTCAAAGAATTTCCAACCAAGTAATGTGCAATTTCTTATCTCTTAAACCTTGTGGAGTATAGGCACCTCTAAACTAGGATATTTTCAACATTGCTACACTAAACTAATGAAGTTGCACAAACATGCAGTTTATTAACTTTAACGTTGCGGGTTACGAAATCATTTTAGTGCTATATGTGGGTCTCTGTGGGTAACTGTCAGTGTTTGTAAGAAAGAACGCGTTTGTCAGTTTCTGCCTTTATCTAGCTTGCGAATGGGACGTGTAAAGTTATACCGTGGACGCTCTACACGTTTAATCTAATCTTCTCTGCGTGCTTTAGTGTATGTTCAGAGTCTCCTGAGCGTTATACGTTAACAGTTTCCTATTTCAGGAGCTCTGCCAGTCTCTATCACCACACAAGAGTTCTTTAGTCTACATTAATCCACATTTGCACTTGTGGGGCATCTATAAAGTAACCTTTATTCACACTGAATTTTACATTTTCCCAAAAATGCGATTCATTTCGTGGAGAAGTCTAGTATAAAGTGATCTAAAAAAAAAAACTAGATAACTAGGTCATGATGTCATGCTGGTGTATTTTATGTGACCTTGGGACCTATAGAAAGCTACTTATTTAACCAAGGCATTTTATTTACATAGTTTAATGTATAAGCCGATTTTCTGCTGTTTCTATACAATTTATCCTGCTTTTTGGGGCTGTAAAACAATGTGATGCATTCATATCCAGCAAACACTGTGAGCACCTATAAAAGAGAGACGTCAGGGGAAGAAACATTCTGGGTGTCTAGAAAAGGGGTATATTGGGGGCAGAAACACTCTGTGCATCTGGAAAAGAGAGACATTGGGGTCTAGAAAAGAATGTAATGGGGGGAAACACTGTGCATCTAGAAAAGAGAGTCATTATGGTGGAAGGATAACCAGACAGATTTTAGTAACCAAGAAGGACTGCCACTTCTGAAGAGGGACACTTGGACGATATGTTCTTAATACCGATGTCTATTTATTCAATGTATCACGCAATTCAAATACGTAAGGCCTTTTATATTTTTTGGAGGAAAAAAAGATACATCAGGAAAACACCTTTCTTTCCTTTGGACCATTGAAGATCCTGGAATCCTCCTCTTTTGAATACGGGGGATATCCTTGTACTAGCAGGTTTCGGCAGATGTGTTCCCCAAGTTACTGAATTCCTTCCTATAGAGCGAGCTGAGATTTATTGTCTGGTTTTGGAGAGGCAGAATCTCCGAGTCCAGCTGCAGCATAGAATACGTGCAACAAAGGACTCATTTGCAAAGTGCTTGGAGTGTTTTCACTACACTATAAAAATACATTTACGAACATGTATAAAGTACAGAAGTCCCATTATATTTTGTTTACGAACTTCACGTGTCCATGTTTGACTTCAATGATTGTTTTTCTATAACAGTGTTACTGTCAGAAATTAAAAAATGAAATATGGTTTTGGCTAGAATATGATTTTTGTGTTTTTTTTCTTATTTGTTAAATTCCCCCGCTTTTAATGCAGAGCATTTGCTAAACTGGTGGTTTGTGGTCAACAAAGATGCTGAGGTGCTAATTGGGTCAGTACGGAAGGAGGTGTTAGAGTGAATGGGCAAAAGCTGGCAAAGTATACTTTCAATCGGCCATACATTTGCAGAAGTTAATGACAACATTAACAGCTTTTGGAGGGGCTGGTAGGAGGGTTAGATCTTACGCCAAGCGTAAACAAGTTGAGTACTTTGATATTCTAGACGTTCCAAAATTTCTTCTGGAAATTGCAAGAGATAAAATTAAATATCAGGGGCTAGTGAAAATACCTTTGTGTTGTACCATGATGTGCCCTTTCGATGCCCAAATCTAAATTAAAGAAAGGCTGGTTACCATCTCTTATTAAAAAGAATCCTTGTTGATACTTGGGTTTCCAGGTATCTCTCACACTGAGATACGGCTCATCATGTACTTGGTCATCTTAAAAATGCTAATACTGAAGTCTTGTGGTCAATGATGGCTTCAGGATGAGGGACTTAGGTGTTATATAGGTCTCCCCAGATTGGCCAAACCTGGGAGATGGGGCTACAGGAACCTGGTGTTCCCCAAGTGAGACATCACAGAACTCGGTGGTCTGGTCAGGGGAGTCCGAGGATCTCTCCAACCATTCTATGCAGGACAGTGGTGCTGCTAGGTAGAACAGGGACACTTGGGAGGTATGCATGGACACCTCTATTAAAATGTAAAGAGAAGAGAAAGGACTGGAAAAAAATATTTTTATTTAGATAAAGTCAAGGTCTCAGGTTCTAACTGGAGAGGCAGTGTTCATCTATTGCTGTTGATTGTTGCTGCAGGGAACTCTCACCAGCTGGACTAGATGTTAATAGGTGTGAGGACAACAGTGGTGCAAATTAACTGAATCGCAGACTGAATCGCCAGGCTTGTCCAGAGCGGCCATACTGCAAATCTCCCCTGCACTCCCCATCCAAACCAAAACTTTAACCCCTCTTAGTACAAGAGGCACTCACTTCCCTATAATATTGGAACATGCCAGCTTAAAGATAAAGTTTACAGTTTCATTCCCTACTGCCAGAGTTTCCCAAGTACATTTATTAACCAGTAAACTGCTGTAAAATAAATAAAAGGCAATCTGTTAACTTCCATACTTATGTCTTATTACATTAAACTTTAGGAACAATGATTTTTTTTTTAGTTATTTTATCTATTGCTTCGAGAACAATTTTGAAATTTACATTTTTAATGATAATGCAAATCAGGTCGAGGCGGATGCACACAGTAAAACGAGCATTCAAGAATATGGCACGATTTCATTGTAGCTATATATGTAATCGGCAGTGAATTTTACCATTTGTGTACCAAAGGGGTGCAAGAATACACCATAATGGTTTGATTTGGTACTCAAAAAGAGCAATTTAACTCTCCGGTAAGAGCACCTTCCAGCATACTTGTGCAAGCGATGTTATACACTTTTGTACACAGGCTTCATAGGTTATTAACGGAACTCTCCATCTTATCCTATACCAATCATATATATATTAATAAAATGTTGGAAAGCAAATGCAGAGATCCAGACGCATAGCATCACAAGCTAGCATGCATTAGGACCCAGAAGCAGCCTTGGAGAGCCCATAGTTGAAGGCACTGTGCCAAGCTTGATTACCCCCTGATGGAGCAGGCCTGGCAGGGCTGTTTTAACAGTTCTGATTGAAGCTGGTTTCCCCGCTGACATCTGTGCTCCTTTATCATTATCGGCGCCACAGCCTCCCACCAGCGAGATAACAAGAAACGAAATAAATAAAATATATATATAAAATATCAAAAAAAATAATAAATCTGTATCTTGAATTCCAAGTGAACATTAAAATTATTTGCAGGAGCAAAAGCAAGGGTTTCACTGGCAAAGTAACTCCTTGTGTGCTGGGGGTATAGGCCAGTACAAAAACTTTAAAAACAGAAATATATATTTTTTGTCAAGCAACAGACAGCAGTCACTGACTCAGATCTGTGCTCTAAAGTAGGATTGCAGTTCCCAAACACAATTGTGCAGGGAGCCGGTCATTTATGTCAGCTGGTGGATGTCCGTAGTAAAGATAGATGGGATGTAAGTCTGACCAAAATGACATCACTGGCACAATTAATTATTTTCAATTTACAGAGATATAAACACAAAAAAAATACTTAATCACATTATAGACAAAGAAAACGTTGTGTTAGCGTTAACATGGGGTTAATACGGGCAATGAGTCTCCAGCGATACATCAATGGAGATGTCTGTAAAAAAATGGCAAGAAATATTGCATAATTTAAAAGAGTAGAGGGATTGTCAGGGAAAGGTAAGAGAGATTAGGAGGTGACGGATGGGAATGCCTTGTCGATGAGCCAAGTCTTTAGTTTCAGTCTGCAAGCGGTGCTGTAATCTGGAACAAACCAAGAAGTGCTTCAGAAATCTTCCTGGTTCACTGATCTGATCGGTAAGTAAGAAGAAGAATCTCTGATCTGGGGCAAACTCCCTAAACTTGACCACTCATCAAATAACATATATCTTTCCCACAATATATAACTGTGCAGATAGAAAGTCTGCCTCGAAGGCAGTGGTGGTGCAGATACAGCATGGAATCCCTGAATCCCAAAAGCGTGGCCAACTCTTTGTCTCATCTGCCAGCTGTCTAACAGAAGAGCAAAGGGATTTGGCCTCCAGTGGCCCCAATGTCAATTTACAACTGTCCATTCGGACTAACTGAGGGAACAGGTCTAATAGCCCACCACCCTACCATACTGAAGCCATGGAGCTACAGAAAGGAAAAGTGGATGAGAACCTGGTGGTACAAATGGATCGTACCCCACATTGGGTCAGGTGCTATAATGAAAAGTGTCCAAAAAATAAATATGATGGGCTACAGTAGGACATTACATCAATTTAATAAAGCTAAAACCACATTTACTAAAAAATAAACTTTTGTTAAAATGGTAACATTCGAAAAGATCTGGAACTACATACACTGTAATTAGTCTTCCGTATTCACAAAGATGTGCTGCCTGTATCCTAACTTGTAGTCGAAGTGGGTGAGGATGATGGGTATAGTCTAGCGTTAGCCATAGATAAGCAGCTTGCCCATTGTTAGGTACTTGATATGTTTATCTTACCACCAAGTCTATCAATATTTCATATTTTTTATATGATGTACATGTTCTTCTTGTTGTGTCCTTACAATGGCACGATTAGTAGAGGGGTGTTTGATGCAATGTCTTTTACATGCAATTTTACACACAGAAGGTTAACAATAGCTTCTGTCCTACATTATAATCTGGAGCACTTTGACTATAAAATTAAACACTGGGATTTAGAACGTGAAAATTGCTGCTGGAGCCAAACCGAGATCGCGCATTTATTTTGCATTGTTCAAATACACACCTTAAAAGCTAATTTCTCTACAATAATTCAAACGTAGCCGACTGCACAGTGATTTAATGGCCCCTTTTATAGAGAACTGCTTTATTTCAGCCATTTATTAAACTGAAAGGTTCCGACGTTATATTTTAAGACCAATAAATGACAACTGGGGGCTCGAGCAAGTAGAGTCAGTTATTATTGAACCCTAGGAATTCAGCTAATAAATAGGAATGTTGATGCATGTGCTAGAAAGAATAGAGGAGTATAAGCAATATGTAATTACAAGTTTTCAAGTATATTAACGTAGCCATCAAAAAAGGCTGGGGTTCTCACAAGGCTGAATTAAAGGACTATATTAACATCCCAAGTACCCTTAGGGATTACATTAAGACTACTAGGACCCCTAGTCTGGGAATATACTTTAACAATGTTTCGAAGGTAGGATGTAATATGATGGTATTATATAAATCAATAAATAGTAATAATAATGGACTGGCCGAAGTCAATAGAGCAGGTAAAACCGCAATTATGGCCATACATTTTATCTTCAGCAGCTTCGCCATAAAAGTGTCATTCTAGATAATTTTATAGTCTGCACCATGGACGGTCCTGATTTTACTATGTGGATATGGTCTTATGATAGCCAACTCTTACCCATTTATTTGATTCTGTGTTTACCTGCCTTGCGGGTACTCACAGCACACAGAGGTACGAATGCTTACTGCACTGTATTTATCTTTTTATAGTTCTCTAGAATAGAATCAAAATAAACCAACATTCCAAAACGTATAAAAGCATATTTTGTAGAAATAGATGTGAATGTTGACACTTGCTTCATTTTTAGTGACTTTTGTAAGAAAATTTGTTTTTTAAATTTTAAATGTATATATTTTTTGTTCTTGGGGGGGGGATTTCAGCAGGTTTTACATTTGCTACAAAGTACAGACGATAGGTAAATAGACAGAGATGTCTGCCCAGCAGTGCGGGGAGAAGAGCCAGTTAATAACGCAAAAAAAATAAGCTTTAATAGTAAAAACAAGCCTTTTCCCTATTGTGAAAGATTAAAAATGGTGCTGATTTTAACCCCCGGAGATTTACTGTCTGACACTAGAACGAAGCAGTGAGATGTTTATCCTGGCAATCTCTAGAAGACTGGAGTCTAATTTCTCAGTTCAGTTGACTGTCCGTCTCACCACTCATCAGGTCAATAATAACAACATGAGACAACTCAACTCACCGACTGCAGACCTATTTACACCTCGGGAAAAGCTTCAGTTCAGTTTACATGTATTGACTGTTTTATTCTAAAGAGAGGTTAAGGGAAATGATTGGCTTTCTGGTTACAATAAAATTCAATTGTTTACAAGAACAGTTCTATATCAGCCCTCATATACGGTCACTCATTAAATTCTGCTGTAAACATATTACAGAAATATGTTCTTTGACATATGAAACAACCAAAATACCTATTTGCTGCCTTCTAATGTCCCTTCTAGGTTACTGTACGTCTGCACTAATTTCACCCCTCGTGTTTTACCATCTGTTTCTCTCATCAACCACTCTTTATCTGTTGCCCCACACGTCCAGTAGTTCCATTGCCTCTCCACACCCATCAGTCTAAAATGTTAAGCTTGAACTCACCAAACAACAACCTGTCCAGAGAGAAGCTTATAACCCATCCCGGATTAACATGTGATCTCCACGAGACTAAGATATCTAAATGTTTCTACCTGACTATCACTTTAACCATTCTTGCTTATAGCCATTAAGTTTGTAAGACTATGGTCAACTTCAGGTCCAATTTGCCTAGGGATATCTATTTCAGTAATTTTTCTCTCTATATGTGATAATAATCCTCCATACTTTATGTATAGTGCTATGTATACATTACATGAAAACACAAAAAAGCCCTTTCCTGTTGCTGATGATGGGACCTAAGTCTCTAGAGCAAATGGCCTACTCTTTAAAAAAGGTGGACACCAGAGGTCAACAGCCAGGCGGTGGCATGGCACAAGCAAAGCTGGAGCTTAGTCAGGTCAAATTTGCCCATGACATAAAGAAAGTGTCAAAATACCTAGTAAGTCAGTAGAAGCCAGGTGGTGGGTCCATGTGTAGCACATTATCTTTCCATTCAATGGACAGAAGGCTAGAGTCTATCAGCAATGGATTATGGAGCTCTAGTTGGAGACGCATATTCCACAGCATGAACTGTATCCTGTAGGGTCAATTGTACCTTCAACATGCAGCTCTAATGACGGGATACAAATGCTCAAATACACATTATTGCTGAAACGGAAAGATAATGGGCATGTTTAAATTGTTTCACAACCAGAAGGGCGTTTAGGTGATTATTTGACTATTCATCTGGCCCTGGAAGGGTTCAAAATCCTTAAATATAGAGAACAGAAGGGCCAGCGAACCTTTCACAAGAATTGCAGGGCGTGTTGGTACAGATTTGCCCTTCAGAGAAAACTAAAATAAAAGAGAGTTAGGAATTTTTGTACAGGGACTAATTATGGCAGTAAAAGCTTGTAATTACAGTCAATGTCTTCATTTCAACAAGAAACGAAAAAATTCAGAAAGGATTTTCTTTTAATTTGTGAAGGCTTTAATATTATTGCATATTATTATGGGGGTGTGGTAGAAAAGAGTAACAGAAAGATAGAAATTATCATAAAGATTTTTGTATACCCAAATACTGTATGTTATTAAAGCAAATCAGAAGATTAGAGTAGTGGCGCCCAATAAGCACATGCGAAACATATTTCTCGATAAAACCGCAAAACGATCTATGTATCAAATATTAAACTGTAAAAAAAATGACAGAAAATATGTCCCCATCATCTGTGCTCAAGACTTTCTAAAATAAAATCTAAACTGAGATGCAAAGGCTTTGGTGGGAAATTTCACCTGCTCTAGTTTGATTAATTTGGGCCACCTCTAGAAATTTGTGTTTTCTCTAGCTATTCCCCATAAGACAGATAGGACTGTAATAAACTCAACCAATAGATGCATTTTTGGGGAGACCCAAGAGTATTCAATGGAAGCCTAAATCGGGATATCTAGAATATGGGATAATAGGTCAAGCGGAAAAGCAACTTTAATATGAATATGTGTGGTTTTATTAGTGCTTTTTGAGTTGATTGAATGAGCAGAGGTGATTTTCCAGATGGTTCATTACAGGCTGAATACTTTTTTTTCACTTTAAGGGATATTGTAGGACAATGTTGAAAAAATGCAAGGATTGAACTCAACACAGTGATTTTGGTTTTGCCAAATCCTACAAACCCTGCCAGTGTCTATGGAGAGGAATGATGATAATTGCGGTGCTTTGCGCATCCTTGTAATTATTTTTATTTGATTTACATAATTACAGGTATATTTAATGTGGTTATATTAAGGCTAGATATGACATACTTCTACATCAAAATTAATCTGCAGTTCTATTTGGATAACTGGAATGTTAATGGTGGAATTTTCAAAGGATCTCAAAAATAAAAGAAAAAACATAAGGTTATGTTCTGGTACTCAGATCAAAGATGTTGAGCAAAAAATAATTGTGTTTATGTCTTACAACAAGAAAATTGTTTCTGGACAAAATTTACCTGCTTTAATTAAAGTTGTAGGTAAATTACCAATGGGAAAAATGCCAACAATGTGGTTACAGCAGAAGTTACAGCTGTCTGCACATCAGAGAGGAACGAATACAGATTTATGGAATCCAGGTGTTGAACACAGATGTTAAAAAAATAGATTGAGCTCTGCAGGTAAAATTTGTGTTTAGATTTAAGGAGTAGTGGACACGTTTATCTGCCCCGTGTCCCCTGAGATTTACCTGGTCGGTGCCCTAGATGGAAAGCCCACAGTGACAGATCTCCTTCCATGCACCCATAGAGATGTCTCGGAGTCCCCACTGTCAATGGGCATTCCCGCTGATGTCAGTGGGCGTTCCTACTGATGTCACAGGAACCACCCCCATTTAAAGGGAACATGGGGGGATTGGGGCGTGTCAGAAGCCCGAAAACGGAAAGATTCCAGTGTGGTCTCCGAGAAGCACCACTTCTCCCAGAGTCTCTGGGCAAAACTCAGAGAGATCCCAGGGATGGCCATCAGCACCACTTAGTCAATTATTACCAATTTTGAATATTGTCATTTTTCTTCTATTGCAACTGTGCCACAAAATCTGCTATATAGAAATCAAAAGCCAGCTGTAGTGGACTACTACTCTCATGATGCTCAGTCAGCTCAAATAGGCGGTATAGTCCACAACAACTGTGTTTCCAAGGGTTACCATGTTTTACCACAAATATTTTATGAAGCAGAACATAAAATGCATTCATTGCAGACATCAGGCAAACCAGACAATTATCTCCCTTTAAAAGTAAGCTGTAAATAGTCACACGTACCCATAATCTACTACATAATAAAGAACATTCCACGCTAGCATTTGTTCCTTTATATGGGTACAACAAAAAATATGCTTTTCTCCCAGCATTAACAAATATATTTTTTTTTTACGTTCAATAAAAAGAGTGGATTAAATATCTAATAAATATTTCAGCTAATTACACAGGCACGGCATGACATGCATAGAAAATCTCATTAAAGCTCGGTTTTCGAATAAAGATTCTTTCTTTGTCTGTGTTAGCAACACATTTTGATGCAGTGAAAAAGCTTAGATTGTAATATGTTCTAAATTATGGGCAATTTTTTATAGCATACCTAGCACAAGTTCAACAAAAGGAGTTACGTCTATCACTCGATTAATAATTGCACAAATTAATGTAAGAGAATGCATTTAAATGGATAATAATCTCGGATAATTCAAGAAAATATCTTTCATCGCTCCTTTTTTCATGGCTCAGGGCCAAAAGTGCGAAATGTTTTTTAGACGAGTTAGTGTTTTACTGAACAAGTCATACTTTTCTAGAAAACTTGTAATATGACTTTTTTGTGCAGAATTTACATAACATTTTTAGCGGGGCAAATCATAATTTATAAATAAAAAAAATAAAAATGCTAAAAAGTAAGTGCATTTTAGTGTGTTCTGGGGTCATGATAACTTGGCTTGTAAATTTGTGGTATTTAAAAAAAATTCTATTTACTAGAATAATTATTTTGAATTTTCGCAAAACGTATCAATAACAAATCCTACTTATACAGAGACCAAAACCCAGATTATATCAGCAATCTCGTAGTATATTCCATTGCACGTGCCAGCTTTCAAGACAATGCAAGTCCTTATGGGCCACGAAAAGGTAGCGCAGGAGATATATAACGTCGCCCTAAGATAAATGTTCGGCCCTGTAAACTTTAAAGAGAATGTTCCATAAAAAATGATGAGTGTGCAATTTCATGAGCCAGGTCCTTAATCTTGTAATAAATAGTTGGTGCTTGAATAGAATATCTCCTTAATTCACATGGTTTAAATCATTTTTCCATTCTGTCTCGGCATGACTGCATCAACTCCTTATTATATCTCCCATTGTCTTCACTAAGTGAGAGCAGAACAGGTCAAAGTGCCTTCTTAACCATAGATTACTAGACTCACGCTGGCCTTAATTATTCTGTAATTCTAAGCCTTGGGGTTCTTAACATTTCTGTCCAATCACTTAAAATATAGCATTGTAAGTACATTGAATAAGAAATATTATTGAAATTTCTGGTTTTAAAGACATATCTGCTTTGTCCCTGTATGTGTATATATATATATATATATATATATATATATATATATATATATGTATATATAGTGTCATAGAACTGCCATTGCTTTATTTTTACATTTACGTATACTCAGAGAGAGTGAGTTGCATATATAATTTATATAGTTTTAAACATTGGTTACTGCTATTTTCAATATGTTGTTGGTGTTAGTCTTGAAAAGGTTTTGCCATATTGTTTGCAGGTGTCATGAAGAGGATGGATTTAGTACACACGACACATGCCATTAAACTCACAATTCATTACAAAAAAAATTGAAAAAATACCCATATTGGCTTTTTATTCTGGAATAGGCAATGGGGCATTGCACCAGGTATGTTAAGAAGCTAATCGTCTCTCCTCTGAATGTTCCAGGCCATGGCTGGCTTAGCTCTAGCAAGCTCTGATAACCACAGCTCCGAGTAGCGGACATGTGTTTGGGGAACACCATGCTCATTACGGTTGCAATATGTAGTGATTAATATATGGATTGTCTAGAAGAGCACAGTGTATAAAGCATATCTAAACGGCTTACTATTTTACACCATGAATGTTCATTTGTTTGTTCCATAAGAAAGAAATGTATAAATCCCCCCCCAAAAAAAAATATAGTAACTATTTAATAAGGACTGAATAGCCCCATCTGGAATGCCATATTTTTAAGTGGTATATATCAAGAGATGGAAAATTATACTGATTGATATTTTCCGCTTTGCGACCATCAATAAAATATCTGGTTTTTATGTATATTTCCATTTTTTCCCATGATTCTTTACTACTGACTACACCAGAATCCCACTATGAACCCAATCAGGAAAGTGTTCCTTGTGCCTTGGGCTCTACTTGTATTGGTGAACAGACTGCCCATGCAATATATTGTCTACAATTGTCGTACCTCTTTAAAGCTTCTCTTTGAGGCAGCAAACATATAAACGTATGACAAATCAAGATGGCAGCTCTCATATAGAGCACAACTAGAACAATGGAAGTTATTTTCAAATCAACACCGAAAAAAAAATAACAAAAATATTAAAATGTATAATGGAATAAGAACGAAGAAGAAGTTGTAATGTGACAACTGTCCCTTAAAATATCCATCTCTTCGGCCAATGTTCAATAACAAATGCCAATAAGTGTCCGATGACATCATGAAGCTCACATTTCAAGCCAGGTCCAGAAACTATCTAATACTGTATCTCATTAATAATTTGCAAATACAAATGAGAATGTGAGCCTGTCCTCCACCGCAGGAAACAAATCCCCAAAGGGCCGAAGGTAAAGTGTAATCTTTATAATTAATGTAGCATCGGGGAGGATACTGAATAAATATTTAAGCAGGTGTCCCTAGGTAGCTGTTCATGACTGAATAGTGAATACGAGTTTTACAATGCACGAGCCCTGCTTCAGGGAGTTATTGTCACTATATTAAAGCACTCAGTGTGATTCATGTCCGGTGTAAAGGAAAGCAACACACCGTGTGCATTCAGCCTTTCCATTAAATATTTTTTCTCCTTTTCAAAGGGAATATAAATTGACATCGAATCAGCTGCTTAGAAAAAAATAAAAACATCACGAGGAATCGTAAGAAACATGTTCCCTGAATTCTTATTTTCTTATTAAGATACGGTGTAATAATTCAGCCATTGCAAAGGTAAACTGAAGTTTATCTTTAGAGTGATGAGTTTTATATGAATAAAATATATATTTTTTCTAAGATAGCAATTTGGGATATAGCCTATCTAAAAGTGGTTTACAAATAGTTTCTGCAGAAGACTGGAGAACTTTTTAACAAAATGTCTTGTAATAGATTTGTGACCAATGATAACCAAAACCTCAAAAAAAGTCATTCTTCTATTGCCTACTGTGTATCCATATGTTCTGTAATATAATGTGTTCTTAGAGTTGCACACCTTCTCTGTTCTGTTCCTGGTGATCTACTGGAGGAAGCATGGAGATCCGTGTATGGGATCATAAGAGGATCCAGTATCTCTCTAACCTAACTACATTTTATACCCCCAACCACCACCGTCACTAATGCAGAACCACAAACGAGATTATAGTCCATAAGGGACTTGGATCCCACCTCTTCCATGGAAATGTTTAAGATGGGCAAATGGCGGCTCTAATGTTTTATTGGAAAACATGGAACAGGTTTACAGGCCAAATACAAGAGATAAAAAGATTATAATATATATAAGCCAAGAAACACAATCATTCTGATCAACTATATATATATATATACATTTTATGATACATCTGCCTCGTTCCTCCAACAAACTCTGATTTAAACCAATGGAGACTCTAAACTCTCAACACCTCTGAAGAAGAAGACCATTAAACTGAAAGGGATCCTAGAAAACGCTCCAACTAGAAAGGGATCCTAGAAAATGATTGCTATCCACTGAGAAGGTGCACTACAGCTGAAACGTAGAGATCACTAGCATCCCAAAATTAAATGTGCAGGAAATGGTCCAAAATATCATTTCCTTGGTGATAAATCCTAAATAAATGTCTATTTTTCCGTTTATAGCCCCAGAAAAATTACGCGCAATTCAAATGTAAGCATCAGTTCAAAAACCAAATAAAATGACCCTTTTATTAGAGAAAAATCTAAAGAAAAGCTTTAACCCTTTGAGTGTAATGGAAGCTCTAGCCCTGGCAGGGATGGTTGCTAGGCGACAGAAGATGCCCAGCTGGAATTGTGACTAAGGCTTTTTGTTTGTGCATCAGTGAGCGAGTCGAGTGTATGACTCGGTACGCATATGATGAATCTTAGCCTCGGTCAGATGCTCCCGTTGGGATAAAAAAGGGTTGTGCATAGGATTATAACCAACGCATATCTCTGCCTTCATAATCAGCTAAAAGCTCATGTAATGAAACACACCAGCCTTAATGGCATGTCCTGTGTAAGCCCTACCACCCAATCATGAATTTTCATGCAAAGATAAAAAGGCAGAAGGATGATTAACAGCCCGTTGGGAGACTCTATCCATTCTGCTAAATGAAGATTTATAATTATTATTTTGGCTTGGAGATAGTATTCCAGGCAAATGGTGCTCGTATTTCACTGATACCCCCCAGTGAGTCCTTGTTATGTGATAGGACAAGTTAATATTTCCCCAGGAATTTAATCCTGAAATAATCCTAAAAATACAAGCTGAGAAACATCCTCTGTAACGGTCTATAACGAGAGAGTACACATTTCCTGAAGAAGGAGCAAAAAAGTCAAAGATCATGATATAATATTAAACAATCTCATTCCACACTTCTGGAACTATCTCATACGAGAATATATTCTTTCACCTAGGAGAGCTATGTTTGAAAATAGTTTTAAGGTTCAATAGTTAGTCCTTGAAAAAAAATGGATGGAAAAAAATGTAAATCTCATATTTGTTCTGTCTTTTTGCCCTGTAACTCTTACTTGTTTTGAAGGTACATTGGGAGTTATCCATAATGAACATTTCTGGTGTAAAGCTTTAGAACAGAAACCATCAAACCTCTCTTCCTCATTAGTCTATTACAAGAGGTTTGTTTAGGGCATAAAGAACAATGGATTTGGTCTTGCTTTTTTGGTGAATGAGAACTGTTTAGCTAAACTGAACCAGTCGATCATCAAACTGTAAACAGAGAAAAGAAAGGGTGTTAGCGGCTCCCGATGAAAATAGTGAGATCCTCTGATGAGGTATTTCTCTCTTCCCTTACTTCCCTGCGTGGTCCTCCATTGGGGGTCCTAGCATATGGATTAAACGTAGGTCCTTGTGCTAGACCCCTGAGGAGAGGGCCACAAAAGAGACAGAATCACTAGGGAGTAAAGGCCCGCTAAAAGAGCCTACACAAAGTCTACCACAATATGTGGCATGCTGTAAATACGTAGCAATACATCTTCAGAATATAATGTCGACCCCTAAGGTTGATAATTGTTGACTCGTACAAAGTTGTGGCATGCATGATCATTCAAGAAAGCTTTGTTTTTAATTGTAAATAGTCTCCTTACTTTCATAAATATGACACTTTATTGTTTGCCAGAATTGCTTAGTTTACACAAAGGAAGGTTATTTTTTCAAAGCCTCCTAGTTACAATCACATCAAAAATGCAGAATATTTTGCTTTAATAAAAACAATTTATTCCTTTTTTTTGTCTTGACATTGATTAATTGCCTCTGCTGCCATGTCTATAAAATTATATGTGTTGGTACTTTAATGTCAATTTTAACAGTAATTCAATCTGTGGACTAGTTTTTTTTTAAATTCTGCAAGATCCCTCTCCAGTTCTCATCCGGCTTGAAGGGGTTTAAATCAGCATGACATAAGGACTAAACTGTTAAAGAAAGCCGTCATTAAAAGAATCAGAAGGCAAACACAACCAACTGGTGTTTCTAGCAGAATCAGATAAAAAGAGGATGTGTTCAGCATATGATCTTTTTCTTCTCGGACTCTGATGTCAAAAGCATCTATTTAATAGCGGATTCACAAGTATTCATTCAGTGGAATGCCTCCCATACATGCTGAAAACCCACCAATAAAAAACTCTTGTTACCCCAGAGACAAAACCATTTTCCCTATCTAAATGTTGTTGGGAGGAAAATGAGACCAAAAAGCAAAGAGTCTTTGCCAAGCTAATATTTGCTTTTTTCTTTAGCTAACCCTCAATAGTTCTAGAAGGTCAAAGGTTACCACCTGCTCACCTACTGTGGGAAAAAAGACAGAAATCCAGAAGATGAAGACCACAGAAGCAATTCGGAATTTTGTCAAATCCATTTACTGTAACTCCTCTAATGAAAGCTTGTAAAAACTTTTAACAACTAGAGCGTATTAGACTATACTGACAGAGAGGGAAAAACTGCGTTACAGACTATACTATCCACAGCAATTCAGCTCTTAGTCCACCGAGGCAATGGTCCTTTAACCATAAGGGATGAAATACAGCATCATGTGAAAAGCATAGATTCTTTAGTTTAAGTTGGTATGTTTTATTGGGCTAACACAGAAAAAGATGTACATTTATGTAAGTTCTCAGTTTAACATATCTCCTATATTAACTATATGCCAATCACAGCTTTTTATTTATATATATTTCCAACACCTAGTACCTTTTACCATTAGGCAGATGTCTGTTTTCGTGCACTGTCCCTAATTACCGTTTATATAGGCATTAACATTTCCATCTAGGCAAGTAATTGAAATATTTGTGCATACCAATCCCCAACACCCAGTACAAACAGAATCAATGAATTTAAATATAAACCATCTTTTCAAAGCCTAGGGTGCTGTAGAACAAGCTAACAACGGACAGATAATATACATGGCTAGAGTTGTTAGACCTTAGGATCTGCATTTGTGTATCTCTTTTATGGCCATATATGGTTTAAAAGTATATCTTTTTGCGACCATATATGGTTTTGGGTATATATCTTTTATGACCATATATGGTTTTGAGTAAACACATGATTTCCAGACTGTGTGTAGGCAGGCATACATAGCTATTATATGCTTAGTCAAACTTATTTTACAAAGCCTGGGATTTGATTTTATCCTGCATCACGTGATGTCCTGGTTCTTGGACTACTAAAAAAAGTAGATGCAGACAAGGAGTGATGGATGTCAGTACATAGGCAGCTCTTAACTGAGGTGTAACGAAATGGGTATTGTTGGGACCAGCTGTGGGCATCAAGTTCCAAAGGAAGCAATATCCATAGAGGGAGCACTGTCAGAGCTTTTTTTATGGTCATTTCATAATTTATCTCTTCATCTGTATGTCTGACTCATACCAATCAAAGCCCTCAAGACAATCCAAGACCCTGATAAAGCACGTGGTCCTTGACTTATGAGCAAAGCAAAGAGCAAAGATCTCAACAATGTATGAGGTGTGGAGGGAGAATGCAACTCAGGAATGCTTATATTTTACTCCTAATCAGCCTATTTTTGGGACCAATAATGTGACTGTTCTAACTGCTAAAAAGATCAAACTAGGGAACTTTCTATCTCTGCCACTGCTTCTTAAGAATCAAGCACCAATGTATCATGATACATACACTTATTTGGAGTAATAAATGTCTGATAACCCTTTTCAGTGCTATGAACCATAATTAACTTTAAGTACATCATAAAAAAGAATGATCACGGCAATATAATGAGTAAAATTTTGCTTGATGTCTTTCGTTTTCATTACTAATGAATTATAAAACCGTGTAAGTGGAAAATAATCTTTTTTATACTCTGCAGTATCTGGCAGCGCCGTCCTCTTTTGTAGATGCTTAATGATATAAACCTCCATGTGAGACTCTGGAAGCCTGAAAATACAGAGTTCATCAAACACCTTCAAAAGCCAAAAATAGACCTATTATAGTAAAATACCGTGTTCCACTTCAAAAAATACATCTGGGGCCCCTCTATGGGCAAGGGGAAGCTGGTGGGAAGCCCTGGTGTAGCTTATCGTAAATTTAGACGCAAACTTTTCTATACTCAAATATTTAACAGATTTTAAGACATACTTCTGTATAGCATTTTTAATGCAGAGTTCATGATTTTAACTTATCGTTTTATTAGTATTTAACTTGCATGGCTCAGAAAACTTAAAATTGTGACTATTCTTAGATCTTGCAACCCATGCTATGTACAGATTTTATAATAAAAGTCACCATGTCTAATGTGTACTAAGGTCCACATTCCGGCGTGCAACGCGGATGGTTCCTCTTCCCTCTGGCGCTAATCATTTGCAAAAAGGTAGGACTTCAATAGGAAAAAGCGGTCTCTTGAGATTTCCCTTGTCCATGACTCATACACTCCCTTACTCTTCTGATTTCTTAATTTACCTACTTCAAAAAAGTTTTAAAATAAACATCTTGAAGGTCCTTTTTTTTGGTTAAGCTCATCTTGGCCATTTTAAGTACTTTGTGGTATCCTATGACTCACAGGGTTCGTTAAGAAGTTATATTCTTTAATGTGCTCTAAGGCAGAGTTAATTTATATCCAGTATGCAAATTATGTTACATATTTTGCACTGGTATTTATAAAGAGCAGCCAGATGTTCTGCAAGGTTCTTCCCGAAGTGTCATTTTATAGCATGCTTCAGTTTTTGTAGACAAAGGGTGTTTCAAACAGATTTATTTATATGTGATCATTACTGTATTGTAAATGAAGTGAAGAAGTCAAAACCACCCGCTGTCTTCAACATTAGGGGATCTTCATATACTGAAGTAAATTTGCTTTATACAATAAATTAACAATTTATCGCATATATATATTTCTTTTTTATTTATTTTTTCCTACCCTAAACACTTAAACCTTAATCAGATTCTAGAGGCTTCCAGTTAAGAAATGAAAATTGTCGATTGCTGTAACATGATTAACTCCAAATGTATGGAAAATAAATCTGAACAGGTTTGGACCGCACCAGCATCCTAAAAACCAGCAAGTTTGCTAAAATAATCCCCCAGTTTGTTTTTTTTTTTTAGAAGAAAAGCAGAGCCGTGACAAAATACAGGTGGAGGAAATATTGACCTGCTTTGGCCGGAGTAGTTAACTTCAAGGAATACATCTTGTTACATTTAATTACCTAACATGTTTATGTCCTCCCAATTCAATGCATTGAATAGACATATAGTCTGCCTATGTTTCTGTACTCTCCCCTCCACTGACATACCCCCTTCTCAGTACTACTGAATAGACACCAGGGCTAAAATAGCCTGACAAATGACTGAGGAGGTCCCGAGGATGCCCATTTTATTCTGTCGTCTTTATTGCGGTTGACCTAAAACCAAATACCCAGGCCCTTGTCTCCCTGGTGACACCTGAAGGCCTCTGTCTCCTAGCAACCACGAACAATGATCCCTGGGAAAAGCACATGCAGTTTGGTAAAGGGCAGCACTTTCTCTCAGAGCTCCCTGTTTTCTCCTCTGGGTGGTGATGGGAAGGAGGGGGTACGTTGCAGGCTTTTGCAGACCCCCGCAGGCAAACCACGAGCAGAAATGAAAGCTGCAAATGCATTCATGGGTTTCGTGTGCCTTTAAAAAAAAAATTACTTGAGTTAGCGATGTATATACTCCCATGAGGAAGGGAAGTGGTTTCCCCACCTGTGGAGTTATTAGCTGGCTTTTAAGGGGACAAAAGCTCCTTTCACAACACTTTGCCTCCTCCCAACCCTGTGTATAGCCACTTTTAAACACTACGGGGATCCCCATCCAACTGCAAATTCCACTTAAACTGAATGGGGAAACGGTTACACTGGAGGCATTTCCTGCTTTCCTTTAAAAATCAGATGCACGTTGGGAATGCCGTAATGGTAAATGCAGAAAACATCACATGGCCGGTGATTCTGGGCATCTGCCAAGTTAGTTTCACAGTTTACTGTTGTGTTACTTCTTATATTTGTCACTTTATTTCTAAGGTGCCAGTGTGAATTCTACAGGACTACTGTGTATATTTATACATACAGTACTTGTACCAGTGTAACAAGTAGTAGATACTGCTATATTAACTATGCTATGCCTGGCCATATCTGCTAAAATGTGGGTTAAGCCTCTCTTTGACTAGATTCCTTTCTGGGTCTAGCACCTTGTTAAGATGGCTTAAGATCCAACCAAGTTGGTATATAAGAATAGAATGGACAGTTGACTATTTAGCGTTGATGGACAAATGATCCACTGTTAAAAAGTACTACTCGTGTTAGGTGGCAAGGTTAATTTTCTTCAAGTTCTTATTACTCAACTTTCTCTGATTCTTCTTTCAGTAATCTTCAGATGTTATGGTCCAGCGATAAAACTTAGGCAAGGCTCATTCCCTAAAAGAAAGCATGGCCACTTCACTCTCGGACACCACAAAGCATTGTGTAGGGTTTGGTTCCCTGCTTGCAGTTGGTGGTCCATTGACATGTAATGATGGTCTGATGCACATGATCATGTATCACTCTCTAGTTGGCTTCAAGGGAAAGACAGAAGTGTCCTTTAAATACATTTGTCCTAAAAATGAACATAGGACAACATGACAGTTGGTTCAACTTGGTTCAAGAGTAAGGTTTCTCTACCGTTCTCAATACACTCATAGGCCAAAGTCAGAAAAGTCCCACTACATCAAGTTGTCATTTTTTTAAATTTAGAAAGTTATATCAGATTTTATTTTATTTTAGAACAAAACCAGAGTCCAAAGGAAGACATGTCTGGTAGATTTAGCTTGCAATTTGGTCCAGACTGCGGTTTATTGAGTATCCCAAGGTAAAAAATTCTTGAAAAATCCAACCATCCAAAATGAACAGATTTGATGATGTTAAAGAATGTCTTTTCAAAATGATCAAATGTTACCTTTGTTCACGAAAATTTGGGCTCCCTGGTCCCAACTTCGTCTCTCGCCTCTGTGGCAGACTTGAAGTGAGAGTTACATCTTGGTGTGTCGCGCCTGGTCTCTACTTTACTTACCTTCCTTTTTTTTTATTTTTTTATTTTTTTATTTTTTTTTTTTTTATTTTTTTTTTTGAGGTACCTTGGCAGCTCTCTGATATACTAGGTCATGGTTGTTTTTTTTTTTTTTTGTTATACCAATACGCCTGACTTGTTCCTTCTGAGTTATTGACTGTTGGTTGTTGTCACACAGTAATCCGAAGCCATTGTTGGTTTCCATCATCAGCGTTTTCTCGCATTATATAGGTGCCGAGTGTCTTCTGTTTTTAAGCAGCCTGTATACTGGCTGTCTTTATGCTTGTTTTGTCTATATATGTACATGCCCTGTTATCTCGGACACTCTCTCCATTCTCATGTATTGTTTTTCGCTCCCGCTTTGTTGGGAAAACATGTTCTATTACCTCTGTAAGATGTATTGGAAACGAAAAAAATGTTGAAAATAAAGAAAAATTTAAATTTTAAAAAAAAAAAAAAAAACTAAAATTACATATAAAAGGAATCTCTTTGTTAAAATCCTGTGTGTGGTTTTTAATATTACTATGTATTAAACGTCAAAAAAAAAAAAAAAAAAAAAAAAAAAAGATTTGATGATGTTATCCTTGGACGTTTCATCACTTTAAATGTCACATCATAAACAATGCATTTTGTGGTATCCACAGGTACTTAGTGTTAACGTCGCTTCACTATACTCCTTTCTTAAAGAAACATTAGTCTTCTACCCTTTTGGGAAAAAAGGAGGTAAATGTTGAAGAAAAATTGTGCTATTTTTAATGGCACAATATTCCACAAACATTTTTAAAAAAAGTCTATTTAGTCAGGTTTTACTAGAAGAAAATCATTACTAATTGGTGGTTGTGCTGGGAAAGCACTATCGCTGACAGTCTCCAAAACCTTCAAGTCATCTACATTTCACTGATTCATTCAAGTTTACAAGTAACAAGACAGCAAAATGTCTTTGGTTACAAATATCTCCCTCAGGCTCTGTAAAAATTAATCCAGCTCTTCCTGTCGTTACAGCACAAACATACAGTCAACCACTTCTAAGCCTAAGGGAGGGAAGTACATTGCTATGAGATGGCTCAGGAGAGTTAATCCATGATGCAAGACATCATTGAAACAGACTCTCTGAGGCAGGGGTGGCCAACCTGTGGCAGACTGACTTCTGCATCAAACAACCTAGACAAGACTGTGTCATTCCTAAACCTATAGTAGAT
This sequence comes from Spea bombifrons, assembly GCF_027358695.1. Lineage (NCBI taxonomy): Eukaryota > Metazoa > Chordata > Amphibia > Anura > Pelobatidae > Spea > Spea bombifrons. The sequence continues at coordinate 29,132,301 of NC_071097.1, read as the reverse complement.
TCTAGACACGGAGCACTGATGCGTGTACCATTTCTGCACATATTTTCAGTCTATGAAAACCATTATATATCTGGTTCTAGGCATGTCCATGTCAGTTTGTTAATAAACATGCCTGTTTCTGCCTGTTTTTACTTGTTTTGTGTTAATAGTGGTAGTCATTGGCTATTTTCAAAGCTTGCCTACATGCCAAAATGTACAGCGAAACGTTCACAATCACAGCATAATTAACATTTATTTAGGAAAGCTACAAATAGCTGGTGCTTTTTGTTTTTCACTCAGTATAATTATTTTCGAGTTATTATCTTTCTGTTTTGATGATACCCCACTTGCCAGCTTTCACCAAAGAGGTAAATAAAAGAGAAAAAAAAGTTCTGTGAATGAGAAATTAGTAAGGATGCTACCGCTGTATACACTTCAGCTGTATTTCCATGCCTCTCACCTTCTGGGCGTCTGAGCTTGAGAAGTCATAGACGTGGTTTCGGCTGGGAGTGTGCCAGATAACGTTACACGTGTGTTGGGCTGACACTTTGCCATCCCTGCGGCCATGCATGAGCAGAAACCCATGCCACTATCCCAGGACAGTTAGCAACTATGGATTTCTACACATAGTTCTTATTTTAATCTGAAAATAACATTACATAATTTAGTGTACTAAACTATAACATACAAGATTAGGAAAGTGACCCAGTGCTTTCAGCATAGTCCTATTTAAAGTATTATCAATTAATAGATCAGTCATTCTGATTAGAACCCCTAAAAACAATTATAAATAGTTATCTATGAAGCTCAAAATACTTAAACTTTACAATAACAATAATTCCTGGCAAACACCCTGGGAAGAAATCAGTAATAATTATTCCTCACCCTATCAGAGGTATGCCAAGGTAAACTTACGAAGGTTGGAAAACTCTGATAGCCTCATGTAGTTTCTACAACCCCTCAACCCATTAGGAGCCCTAAAGTACAAAAACGGCCTTTTTTATTGACCTTGTGTCTATTTTATTGACCCATTGGCTTCAATTTTATTGACTCAATGCTCAATTCTTTATGACACACAAAATACACTGTAAACAGACTATAGTTCAACGCATAAAAAGAAACAAGCGAAACACTTTTGTATTCGATACAATAAAGCAAATTGTATCAAAATTGACAAAAGCACAGCAGAATACATTTTAAAATAAAAACATTTGGCCGCCAGATTGTAAAATTCTGTGGAATTTAGGAACCCAAGAGGTAGTGAATTATTTTACTTTATTATTTTCAGCAAAAACTTAAATAGTTGGTCTTTACTAGGAATATTGTTTGTGTTCACGCATGTCCCCAAAGCTAGAAGGTTGATTACTGGGCTCTAAGAAAACAAGCCTAGCCTCATAAAAGTGACCAGGGGCCCTGGTCATGGCTGGTCCTAGTCAATACATTTTTCCCAGTCTCACCATGGAGCCCTCACCCACTAACAGGCCGGTTTCTAAGGAGTTTGGAGAAAACAACCACTATTTGTGCTATTTATTTTTTTAATTGATTGTAAAATTGCTTGCAACAATAAGATTACAGAGGAGTGTACCCATTAATTATCAACCACTACAGAGCTTTAAAGTGCTTTAAGGAATCCCTGTCCTTGGAACATGGATAGAATGGCCACTTCCCTAGAGTATACTCAAATAGTGAAACAAGATGACCGGGAAGTAGAGGTCAGAACCCAAAAGCAGACACAATTTGTTTTCTTAATATCAGGTTTCTGAAATGTCACTTTATAAGCACATTTTTGTTATAAACATCATTTATGAAAGTAATGTATTCATGTGTAAACAGTTAAGAAGGTTGTTAATCAGATATAAATATAATTTTCACTGACCATATGGCTAGGCATATGCGGGCCTGTGGAATTGAATTTACATAATTCACTTCTGATATAATTCTGCGTCAAGCGACTCCGTTTACATATTGCAAGTGTCGACTTAAGTGAGTGCTTAAGACTCACTTGTCTTCTGCACCTCAATCACATCAATATAGAATCCAAAGATATTTAATCAGAAGAAAAACAACCAGAAACACGTACAAATACCCAATGGATTATTTTTATAAAGAACAGCTGTGAAGCACAGTGATAAACATGAAGCATGTTAGCATTGTGACTGCACAGTTAGTTCCTTGGCCCAGAACAACTCGATATTAATACGCTCTGGTTATTATTTATGTGTAAAACATGCTGCTATCTCACTCAATAATCAGCTATTGGACTTCAGATGCTTTGGCCAAGTACATTAAAAGTTGGTTAAATATGTGATTTAAGTTTTTGGTACTGCTCTGATAAGGGGACCTTCAGACAGCTGACCTGCTGCGTCTACAAGTTTTAAAGTCAAAATGGGCAAAACCTGTCATTTTCGGTTAAATTACTAATTTTGGGTATTGTATCACAGATAACACACTACATGTCTACCTTCGTGCAGGATCGTTAATCAGTTACAGCTGCCACCACGTATAAAGTTTCAGGTAAGCAGAGATCCCGTAGTATCTCGGTACTGTGGGACACTCGGTAATGATGGACACATTGTATACACCGGGAAGGCAATGGTTATTTACTCTAGAGAAAAGGATGTGGTCTGTAAATTATGTTGATATCCTATAAAACTGGTATTTAGCTAAAATGGAAAAAAAAACACCACTGCTAAGAACCTAAACCCAATAAACAAAGCAAATTGTATGGCATCCCCAACGCTGGGTATTCCCATCTAATAAATCAGAGTGATGGACTGTTAATAGCTGTAGGCTGTGGAATGCATTGTGTGATCCTACTGTGTTTCTAATGCACCACATGAAACTTTTACTAACTCCCCGAACACATAAGTTACAGCAGTTTTATGCTCTGTTAAGTTATACAAGTTTGTATAGGTGGATATTATGATCAGCTAATAAATGGCCAGAAATTACGACTCGGAATCTTCTTTCTGAGTCTTTTTCCTGTGTGTTTTCTCTAGGGCTGAAGGGAAAGTATGTATTGAAAATGGTTTACAAGACAATAGAGAGTCATAGTTAAATGCAATTGTTTTTTTTAGTAAGTCATTTAACAAGATTCAGTCTTTATTTCGGAAGATCCACAAGGGTCTCTTTCTGTTTTATAATAGATCTGTTGTGTGAGGTTATCCGCAAACATTAAAGAGGGTCTTTTACATCGAAAGCACCATAATTAATTCCAGTACACTTGACTTTATTTTTAGTTTTTCAGATTTATATATATGTCGGTACTGACACCACATCTTTGGAAGAGATAGCTAATCCATTTCATGCAACATCTCCTCCCTATTCCATGGTTTCTCAATGATTCCATTCTGAGACCTCAGAACTAGAGATTGGTTAGAATGGCGCGGTTCCTCTATAAAGCTATTTATGTTAATAAATATGTTAAGGTGAGCCACAATTTCAAATACATGTTGGAGCAGCCAGATGGCAGCTCTTACATATGCAAAAGCTGAAAATAACAGAAGGTAATTTTTATTCATGTTGAAATGGATGGAAAATATATATATATATATAATATACAGTATTGAGGAATTGGGGTGATCTAGAGATATAGAAGGTGATCTGGAATGTGACAGTTCATCTTTAAGTTAAGTTGTTGAGGCGTTCCTGGGATGAATATCCTAGGATCCCCCACACTACCCACTTGCAAAATTGACAGGCTTGTATATGCCACTTGGAATCTTTCAAAAGGAACTGATAAACAAACCACAGTAAGCATAAAGGAACATTTCATGCCTATGAAGATCAGCCATCTGACTGCTTACACAATCACCAACTTAGTACTTTTTGTGTGAAATTGTATACTGTCATAATCTTTGGTTCATCTATTAGTTCACTGACACTCAATGAAAATCCCTTATGTTCTAGGCCCCAGCATGTGTGTACATTTTCTAGAACACACACATTAGTGCATTTCATTGGCTCTGGGAAGTACAATTTTTAACCTTAGACATACAAACCTTTCTCACTTAGTTCATTATCCTATAAGAGGCCTCTTCCATGGAGTTCGGCGGAGAAACATCAACTGGTACCTCCATACAAGACCCCCAGAACTAAAAATCCTGCCCCCATTTTCTATCACCTAATGCTTCCATTATAATCTGCAAAAACAACACACATTCAGTCGAAATATACGTTTTAGGACAACCACTTGGGCTGTGACAAATATCTACCTGATTTTTTCAACAATATATAATGTAGAAAACATGAATGAGCATCTAAAATGGTTGTGGTTACTATGTTACAACCACAACAAATCCTATCATATCATTAGTTTGCAGCCAACTTCCTTTTAGATTCTAAGCTCTATTTAGCAGGATCTCCATGGTTGGGTTTAATATGGAATTGTATATTAACGTCATAGTATAGTACTCCGGAATTACATGGCATGATAATTATATGTGTGAAAATGCTGCTGTCCCTTTACCAAGGTTCTTTAGGTCTCTACAAATAATGTACAGCAAAAAAAAACTCCCTAGGCACCAATTTCATTCTTTTTTCCATTAGCACCGCAAACATCTAGATTCCGAGACTACGGCTTCGCATTTAGTCTCGAGGTTTGATGCAAAGTAAACACGACTGTAACAAAATCCTGCACCAAGAGGCTACTCAGATCAAAGGTAAGAATACAGAGCTCCCATTTACACGTTAAATACAGCACTCCGCAGCGATGATTCGTGACAGGCGTCTGTTAATAAAATGCTAATTTCTATCAACTGGCATTTCGAGATACCATTAGTTGAAGCGTGTCATGCACCGTGGCTGCACAAATCATAGGTTGCAGAACATGTCAATAAGGAGCTTAGTATTCATCTCCGCATACAGCTGGGTGATTCATAACCTGATCCGCAATATACAAGCACTAAAAATCCATGCAAGTTCTCAGGTATGACCAAGAGTTATCAAGGATTTGCTAGAACGAGAAACCTTCCCTACCACCTCAATGTCATTACCTTTCTTCTGTTTCTTTATCGCTGTCAGTAAGGCTTAACTGACCTCTTCGTTGTCTATTGCAAGTGTTCACTTGTCACACAAGTGTATTGTGTGTTCATTTTTCATTACACAATTTGATTTACACAAATCCTTAATTTACCTAAAATATTAATTAGGAAACTTATTTGAGGGTAGTCATTAATCAATGGCATATATATTTATTGTGATTACGCAGGCATAGAAGCTTTAGTTATTATTATTTAATGACTTATATAGCACAATCATATTCAGTAGCGCTGTACTACGGGTAAACATAATACTTCTGATTTACAAAAAGCATGAGTCCCTTTTTTAGGTGCCTGCAATAACCTTGCCCTGGAATGCAGACTTCTCAGCTCGCCAGGAATCTCAAGAGAACTTTTTTAATGAGTGATAGCCTTAAGCTAAATTTACAGACCCCTGCTGGGGAAGTAATGAGATCAGAGCTAACTGGCTGAGCAGCTGACAATGAAAGCATACATATGGAAGTGTGTGTCTTCAAGCACTTGTCTCTCAATTGCTAATGTGTCTCTTATGTACCTTTCCATTCTTCTCCGAGACATAGCTGTTATCTTGCGTGAAGAATATATGCAGGTGAGGCCCTTTCTCCTTTTATCAGTATTTTCATTTTGTTCATCTTTTTCAAGATTTTGTACATATTTGCATAATGGCATTATGTGTTCTCCCATAGTTTTGGACTTGGCATTGAAAGGAAAAAAGCAGTAGACAGAGATAATGGTGAGAATATACCGGTGTCATTTTAACAGCCTGAAATACTTACTGGTCAATTCAGTGCGAGGATCGCACAGCGAGCACAATAGAAAACAATGCTTCAGTTCCCTACGACCACTTTAAATTCTCTAACATGCTATTTGCTTGCGCATGGATCTGCTAGATGTTTTGCTCATATGACACACCAAATAATACTATTATTAAATATTATATTATTATGGCAAGCACAGCGCCGGCCCAAGGCATAATGCCGCCTGGGGCGAAGTTTAAAGTGCCCCCCCCCCCATTATCTACCCTTCCTCTGTCGGTTCTAGTATTTGCATAATATAATGCAAAGAACTGGATTTCAGTCATGCATATGTGTTATCTTAGCCCAATCTACTAGACAAACTCCTTATCATATTGCCTTTTCATAAACAATACAAAGGTTCACTCTCAATCAAACAGCCAGACATTCTGATTAATCAGATCCTATGGAGGAACAGACTTCATTAGCATTGCCATAAAGCATCAGCTCAGTGTGGTGCTTGAGCAGGGAAAGTCACCCCAAAAAATCACATGACTGACAACAATGGCCGCCTCCAGGTCTGTAGATAAAGGAAAAATAAAATAAAAGCAAGTTTTCTTCAATGCTAATCAGCATTACTGTATACAACACTGTTTTATTCTCAAGAAAATGTTTCTTTTTCCATGGGACTTCCCTTTAAAGTCATTAACAGCAGAATTCATTAGCACTAGTCTCAAATAGCCCTATTGTGCTTCAAGAAGCCTTGGGGACCCCTAAGACCTGCTTTAAAAGTGGTCTCATCACCATAGCAACCAACGGAATGGTCCTGTTGATTGGACTATTCAATTAGCTGCTACACTTATACCTAGGAAGACGCGTCACATCTTTTTAAGTAACCCAGCAAACACACATGTGCCCCCTCCCCCACTCCATAGGTAACAAAAAACTTGAGCAGTGTTGCATGTAATGAGACTTGTGGAATGGTCTACATCTGGCAGTCCAAACATATATTTTCCTCTTCCTGTAGCTGTAAACACTTTCTTCTACACTTCTACATAAAGTGCCAATTTTACTGCAATAAACCCCCCCCCCCCCTTGAACAAGTCAGAAGACGGGAGTACTGACTTCCTCCGGGTCACCTTTCACAAGCGTTACAGAGAAAGTCTCTCAGGTGTTTAGTAGTTAACAAGCTTGCATGGATGTGATCCGGTGACCCCGAGATAAATACGTCTGCTGGCGTTAAGGCAAACGCACGTCTGAATGTCAATCCTTTGCAGATGTAGTGGAAGGCCCGAGGTAAAGCAAACCGAGGTCTTTAAACATTTGCATTTCTGGCTGAAAGTGTAAAAAGAGTGTGGAGGCTGGCAGTATCTTGGGGAGCAGTTAAATTGTGAGCAGTCTTTCATGTCAATACAATGTATATTCATTGCGCTCTGGGAAAGGTTTGTTATTCAAACAGGCAAAAGAAAAAAAAACATCTTCTTTGGTTTTCAAAGGACACTGTGATGCTCTAGTCAGAAAGCTGTCATAGTACCCCTCGAGCGAATGATCCGCCGAAAGAAAGATGAAAAAGGAAGAGAAACATCAGAAGTAAGAAAAGGCTAGGGGAAAAAACTGTAAAAGACAAAGGAATGTAAAACAATTGTACTGCTAAAAAATATTGTAACAAAAGAGGAGTAGGTGATGGAAGAGGAAAATAGTGAAATGCAATTAGATCATGCAATTCTAACATTGTCTATGTGGGGTATTTTTATACCAAGAGGTCTAAGTTTGAAGGTGTAACTAAGGATCCCTCTACCAGAACAATGTTTTGATCCCAGTTGATATGGCCTCATCTTCACATCTGTCTAATGAAGACTGGAGGGCTTGGGTGGCATTTACTTGTACCCTTAGTGTGATGCGAGGAGGTGTCCGATCACATGGTATCTTTTCCAACCCTACTTTGGGTGACTCCTCAAGTTATGTTGGGTGCTTGATTAAGCATTGGAGGCTCAGGTATCAGAGAGATGGATAAAACCTATAGACCACCCCACTGAACTCCTACAGTGATGACCCAGGGCATAACATAAGTTTTAGCACCTGGACAACCAACAATGATAAACCATATTTTCATTCCGGTTTCCTGTTTGTAACTTTTTAGTTGATAAATGTGTGTTGTAAGTAGACTTGCACATTCGTTTTCGTACAAATATGTTTTTGTGCCGAATTTTGCCGAATACGAAATGCGTGGAACACTAAATTTTTCGTCTATTCATTCGCAGCGGCTGCCATTTTAACTACACAATGAGGAGGAGAATCTCATCATTTTAACTCAACTTCTTCTACACGTTTAATTCTTGTTTCAATGCCAACCCGGACGGACAATGGGATTTCGGAAAATGAAAATGTTGGAAGAATTTAATCAAATACAAAGACGTCAATGGATGAAGTTCTTCTAATACAAATAAATTTTTCCCCCGAAAACAAACACAAACTTTCTGTTGGTGCCAAAGTCTAGTTGTAAGCCAGATTTCTATACTAAGTAATATACTTGGGTATCTGCCCTACTTTTAGATTGATGAATATGAGCAAACATCAACATGAACAGAACATGGAACTTCCATACAGTGTGTGGCTAAAGGATCATTAATTCTCACCTTACTCGCTACAGAACCTGGATTTGCTTGCTTGTCACCCGTTAGCCAACAGTGACATTTTAGACTTCCACTATCCACTCTATGTCCTTCCTGTTTTAATTATGTTATTATGTCCAACAACCACTCAAGGCCACTGTACAGGGTAGTACAACATATTTCTGACTCTATTCTATACTACATTATACAGGGCCCTACTGCATTCTTAAAAAGCACAGCACATAACAGCTGGCCCTATATAAAAAACACAATTATATTATACAGCCTAATTGAATTCTGCCCTCTTTGGCAGCATAATGTATTCATTCACCAGAAACCTGTAGAGCCATAGACTAGATTAGTCATCCACTTTTAGTATGATTGCCAAGTATATAGGCCTGGTTTAAAACAGCTGAATTGTTGCTCTCCCCAGCACTTGGCAAGTCTGAGGACTTCTCTAAACAAAGATGTAGAAAGGAAGGCAAATCATGTCCCGTAACCAGCGTGAATTCCACTGTCTGTCCTCTGTTCTGTTCTCCACCCCAGAGGAGGCTTAGCGAGCACCTTTTCAGTGGAAGTAGAATATAGAAACTCAATGACAAATACTCTAATGCACTCAAGTGTGACCGATTTTACAGGGATTTATTACCGACCTACAGAGACGGAAGTCAGGGTAGGGTTTAAAGCACCCTTTTCTTTTTTGTATTGTAATTATCTTGAAGAGCTCAATAGAGTTATAAAATGCCCCCTGATAGCAATGGCTAAAGCATTACATTTGACACAAACTGTATAGAATGAGTTATGTTCTGAGAATTCTCTTTATGATACAGTGGTTTATAAAAGTTATTCTGGTGTAACCTTTGAAAAAATGGTCCTATCATCATTAGCAACCAACAGAATGTCTGTGCTGATTTTTTTTCATTCATTCATTCATTCATTTTTTTATTCATTATCGTATAGACTTGGAATTTAAAATTCTGAGATCTAAACAAACATAACTACTATATCACCAACACGAAAGGATTATAATTAGAAACTGAATGAACAAAGAAACATGCTGTAAAGTCTTGGTATACAAAAGGAATGTTTCATGAATGAAACGTCACTAGCAATTTATGTTGTAACATTTGATTTGTAAAAATCAGATTCTCGCACTAATTGCCATATAACTCTCAGATATGTGAGAAACGCAGTTGTTTAGACTACTGGAATATGTTCAGGAAATTAATAGGGAGTGCCTAGGTTGATTGTAACCGCTTCGACTCTCCAAAGCAATATCAAGATTTACTTAAATAAGACTAACCTTTTGGGCAGCTTCTTTTTGGCATGTATGAAGGAAATATTATATTGTTTATAGAGCTCCGACAGATTCTATAGCACTATCACAATAAAATTGACAATAACATTAACACACGTTAAGAAATACTGTTACAGTACGAGAAGAGAGCCCTTTTTATGTGACCAAGGTTAAGATAGAATAAGACAAGAATAAGACAAGGGGTGGAGATTTCATAAGCCTAGCGTTCTTAGTTTTCTTTTATAAGCATAATATGACTACAATGTTCTGCATATGTGGGCACACCAGAACCTCCTCCAAAAAGAATAAAATAAAACCTATTTTAAAAAGATCAGAAGACATATACAGACCATTAAAAGTAATTAACTGAATACTAAACGCACAATAAAAGCACTGTACATATCCCTGACATCATACGAGCTGTGTGCCTACGGCACATCCGGTATCCTACTGGGTTCATTAAATGAACCTGTAAGATAAGGAGGGAACTGGTATACAAGTTTAAAGGAATGCTCCAGCCATCATATACACTTTAATGCATATGATCGCTGAGTAGTCCCTTTAAATTCTCACAGTGTCTCCCATGCAAATACATGGGGGATTCTGCAAAATCTCCCATATGCATTTGCCCCATTACCTGTACTTCGGCTACTTGCCATGCAGGAGCTTGGCTGAACACATCATCATGCATGCGACATACTTACTGCCGGTCCACTCCAATGCTTGTTCAGAGAACGTCATGTGGGGAGGTCGAATGCACATGCACAAAAAGTGTCTCCATTGATTTTAATGGGAGCACTTTCTTGCAACTGATTGGCCGCTTCATGCAGCCAATCAGTGACGCAGAACTTTGGAACACATTGGAAGCAATATGCAGCTGCTTCCCTTAAAGGTAAGTGATTTTTTGGTAGATTTAAAGAATGCACATTAAAATATTCTTTGTTTAGCTGGCTGCCTGGTATACTGTAATGTCCCTTTATGCAGGTCCCACAAAATGCAAATCTGTCATTTATTTTATTTATTTATTTGTGGTTTAAAGTCTCTTTAAATACACCGCAGTAATTATTATACATGTGCACGTGTTCCTTATGAACGTGTACTCTGCCCAGGACTGCAGCTTTAAATGTTTTTCTTCTGTATCTTATTCTTCATATACATGTTTTCTCCAGCTCACCCTCAGCGAGTGTCCTAAACTATTCCCGCAGGGTTCCGTTTCCATGTCTGAATCACAACTGACTAACCTCCGTAGCCAAAGAGAACAATTGTATTTAATTTGAGTCGGAGTTAGTTCCAACTTTTGGAGATTAAAACATTGTTTATATAAAGACACACTACGTACTCCAGATGCTGAACCACCCAAAAAAAAAAAAAAGAAAATAGAATTGTACTGTTAGAGATGGAACAAATGTATTACTAGTTAAAGCCCATACTTTATTACTTTATTTTCGGTGAAACACATTGAAAGCAAGCTATTTGGGGCAAAAAACAAAATTTGTCGCCATAACAATCACTACATTAAAAAACAAAATTAACAAATATGTATTCACCATTGATTCCTGTAATGGGAACGCACCAGTTTGTGTCACTGCTCCGAGCCTACAGACCACGATATGTTTCCTAGAATTGTCACTGTATCATATCATTGTATCTTATGCCTTGATTTCATGGCCTTCTCAGCCGATCGTATAAACATTGACAAGACCAAACCAATTAAGCTATCGACATTCGCCAGTCATATGTATCCATGTGAGTACATGTCAGGCTTTCGTCAGCCGGAGGATAGGTGTAATCACGGCCAAAAATCAAGCAATGTTCAAAGTCAACTCCTCCAGACAGAAAGATGTTTATTCCACAACAAATCTTGTAAAGATTCCTTTGTTTTGGTAAAAGTTCGGCGAGGAGAAGGGTCAAGGCTAAGTAGCAGAGACATAAATAAAACTTAAACGGGAGGAAATAACTATTCTCAGAGACTCTATTAAAGAGAGGAAACATTTACTATACAATATCTAAGAAAGGTAAACAGGTGTTCTCACAACTGTTTTATAACAAAGTCACTGATGTGGAATCTGACTCTCTTTATGAACCAACCACGAAGTGGATTATCTCATTTTGGGAAAGGATAACGTTTTTCCCCTCAAAGATTTTTTAGAACTGCGGGTTTTGAATATAAAATATATTTTTATCCTGTAGCTCGGGGTGACGCATCTATCATTGTGATTGGGAGAGGATGATTTGGATTAGACTGATTGATGGGTATGTCACAGACCCCCCAACTCCTCTCCCAAATCATTTGAAACATAATATAATGCAGGATTTTGGGGGATGCACCCAAGGAAATGGCATTTTTTCGTAAGTGTACAGTTTTTTAACAGATATATAACAGAAAAACGATCACCAGGCTCTACGGCACTCGTCATTCACACCATCTACTCCCTTGTAACTGCCCATTATTGTGAGTATTGTTCCTTGTTCCAACTAACGCTGTATTCTTAAGCATTCCAAGTTCCTAGCTTTTTTCATCGGCACAGCTTGCATTGTGTGCGTCACAGGCTATGTAATGCTACATAAATCATAAAGCCCGTGAAAACATTTTAACTCAAAAAGAAAGTAGAAAAAATGCGATTTCTGTTAGAATCGACCGTGTTAAGAGGGATTGATTTAAACTTGTTAGATAACGTGATTGTCTTTGAGAAACAAAAAGGGTGTCTTAGAAAAAGAGAAAACACAGTGTAAGTTTACTTAGCGTTGAAAATGTAAAGCCAGAGCAAGCTGAGGCTGTCTTCAGTCCTTTGTCATATTCTTTAAAGAAAAGAGTGATCAATTTTTAACAGTTTTTCATTTCACCGGAGACAATGTCCTAGTGGCCTGGACAGGACCCTGTCCTTTTTCTTGGTCTGTCCAGAACTGACAGTTTAATTAAACCTTGCTCGAGATGAGGTCGTAGGGTCAGCTATTCACCAGCAAGGCATTACTGAAATATCAGCGCGGAACCTTGGCTAAATCCCAGAATCTAGTTAATGAGTTATACACCCTTCATATAATGGGAGTGGAGCATAACAAAGGGAATGATACAGAATAACCACCCATCAATTCCATTATATATATATATATATATATATATATATATATATACATACAATTACTAGCTTAATGAGCTATATAATAGGATATAATACACATAAACTCAGATCAACCAATCAATAAAGACAAACAGCCCATGGCAGGGATCTTAAGAAAAAAGTTATGCAAAAAAAACTATTAAGTTAAATATTTACCAACATATTTTTTAGAATGAGACATACATTTATCTGTATGGATTTTTCCTTTTTTATAACACAAGTACATTTTACAGATAGTAATAACTTTTGCTTTTAGAAAGCACCTTATTTTAATACATTTTATATCAGCTTATTGTGGGCAAGCTGTGAAATTGTTTACATGAATTACAAATGTGATTAACAAATTAAATCATTAAAGACCTTATTTTCTAGTCTTTGGATGGACTTTTCTATATTGTGTCAAAGCCAGTTTAAAACTTTGCTGCTGATGTCATAAAGCTGACTTTAACTTGGTCTGCTGACTTTGAGGATGTCCCCTGCCCAGACTTGGCCAACTGATGGTCATAAACACTCAAAAAGTCCCATCACCTCAAAAAGTGGTTGTTTTGAACCACAACTCTCACCACTTCCAAGAAGCCAAAAGCATCAAGATCACTACCCATACTTAAATCCCATAACATAAAACCTAGTCCTTTGTGCGCTACTTTCTTTTCTGAGACTCAGAGGCTGATGGTCTCCTTGACAGACAAGGGAAAGAAAGAAAAACAAAACCCGTAAGATGAAACAGGCAAATTCCCCAAGGCCAGCAGGCTAATCATCACAAAGTCACTGACCGATGGCAAATATCCAAATTAAGCTTCTCTTGTTACTATAGAAACAGCTTCCTCAGACGCCAGGATGTTTCATGGTGGCTTCAAGTCATTTTATCACTTTTTCACATCCCTTTATCTTTCAGACAAAACCAGAGGAAGCGATCTTAATGATGTGTTTCCCCTTGCGCTACAAGCCCTGACTTTCTCTACATCGATTAAAGAGACATCAGTCCATCCATGTAATTTTTCCACAGTCCTTCCACATTATCTCCGAAGACACTAATCAAACCTAACATGGAAAAGTTAAGTTCCTTTGCGTTTGATCAAGTAAGCAGCTTTATTACACAATACAATATAGAGAAAGGACTCTTCAATGTTAAAATAAGATAATAGCAAGTGTTATTTTACTCTTTAATCACAATGGTGCCTAATAGACAAAGTAAATTGTTTACCCTATACGCACAACTCAAATGATTAGGCAGAGGGATATATAATATAAAGATAAATAGATTAAATTAAATAACAGGGTTTTAATAAATTTGACAATAATGCAAAGAGTGACATTGAATACAATACCATTAATAAACCAGATTCAGTACAATTAATAGGGATTTCTGCTATATTTTATACCCCATATATGATCTTTAAGTAAAACCTCCCATCTGCTATAATGTCTCAGAACATTGTTACATTGTCATAATTGCCAATTAGAGTTGATACACACACATCTGTGAATACCTAGACACCAGGCTTTTCATTAGCGTTTAGCAGAAAAGGTCACAAACCAGTAACAACATTTAGTTATGTGGGGATTATGTATTGAATGGCATTTTGTATATAAAATAATCCTACACAATTAACCTTTTGGGTTGAGGGTGCCTTATAAAACGTTATTTTCAAAAAAAAAAAGGAATTCAATTCTTCTGCCAAAAGTATCATTTTGAGTCACTCACTGCTCCAGGGCTACACAAAGGGTTAAATAACACAACCAATGTGTTACCAGAAATTTGTGCATGAATTCGACCTTGCATAACTTTGCTCCAAATTTTTGTTTTGTGCAGATGTCTTCCTAGCCATTAAAGTAAATCAGCCATTCCAGGTTTTGTGGACTTTTAACTAGCTTTTAATGATGGGGTTTGTAGTTCACAAGAGAACCCGAAATAGTTGATGCTCTGATTATCAATTACAAGTAAACACAAGACCGCGTGACCTAGAGTATGATCAACACTGTTTCAGCCACATAGTTGGAAGGAATTTTGCATCTGATGGTTATGATGAATCACAGCTTCATCAAAAAATTATATGAGTGAGTCATACATATCTAAAAGGGGAAATTCTTCAGCACAAGAAATCCAGAGAGATATATAATATAGAGAGAGAGAGGGAGATGTAGCCAGATACAGAACATTTATAATTAATATGTCTATCGTCCACAATGTATTCACAAAACATGAATAGTCAATACAGTGTACACCTACAGTATGTCCGCAGCCCCCATCTATTCAAGATATGATGTAATATCTCAGTGCTCTGCTCAGACACACAGCATTGAGTTCACAATGTAAAGATTTCTCATGTAACTGGCATACTGAGCCAACTGATCACCCAAAAGGGCTATCTGCCCCCATCTGCCCCTTGGACTGTCAACCCTAAGCCACCCTAGCTCAGAATACACTGTAGATTGTATGGTTGGAAACACACATTGGTCCATTGTGATCCCCATTTATAAATTATTCTGATGTTTTGTAAAAATAACTACAATATACATGATTTGGTTGAAAATCGGCAAAGGTTTGAAAAGTGGGCATACAAAATAACTGCTTAGAGCCCCTGTCAACATAAATGAGCTTGCCATGGGCGACATCAGAAATGTTGGAATCCCTAACAAAGCCCACCGTTCCCTGTGCTGTGAATTAAGTGTAATAGAGGGCACATTACTTTATGCCCTGTCTGGGTCCTATGGGAACTGTTTAGAATTTGCAGATGATTGAACATTTGTTAATATGAACGATGTCTTGAAGATCATATTACTGACTGAAAAAATGTATTATGCAGACCTGAGCCCATCTGTCAGGATAAGCTCCATGGAGCTGGTCTTCCATGAAGCATTGTGAAAATGCAATGTTTAACTCTTTTCCAAACTCCTAGTTATACGAATAGATCCCGGAATCTTATGGTGTGAAAGTGGGAACAGATTTAACAAAAGTCACGGGATAAGGATGGGGCAAAGTATGAAGAAGACAGAGTAGGGATGCAAGTGTTATATTTACGGTTGAGCATTGCAAACTTTTGATTGGTGATGACCCAATAGAGAAATAAATATGTTAGCTCAGTAGGAATAATTGGTATTATATCCAGCTGAGACTAGCAAATGACCGTAATCACAATGTGTTAAGTATTTTCTCAGGGGTAAGGAAATTTACTGTTGTTTAAAGACATGCCTAGGCTTATCGAGGTATACCTCCTTTTTCTGGTGTTATCATTAGATGCCAATGGCCAGTAATGTCCATATATTAGTTTTTCCTCCTGCTTAACAGGCGATACATTATCTTCTCATTTATATCTATGTCCCTCTTTACAACAGTAGTCGACAAGCACACAAGGTCACAAAAGAATAAGAATCTTGGAGGAGCAGATCACTGTTTCAAATTATGATTTTTAACCACCCTACGTAATAATATGGCACCCATATCATAATCAAAATGACAATACTTTTTAGGTTATTATGTGTATAATACAATAATGCTTACTTTGTGTGTTTTTGGACAAATAAGCTTAATTACAATCTCCAAACTATCAAAAAGTAAAGTTTAGATGTATTTGTTAATATAATGGGAATATATATAAATACATTTAAATTAAAATTACAATTTGATATTTTTAGAACATCTGTATTATGTAAGGTCTCTTCAAAAAAGTAAATAAGTGTAGTAAGACCATCTACGTTGACCACTAGGAATTGAAGAATATGCTATAGATGGAATGGGACCATTCTCTATGATTTTGTTAAACCTTTTTGGCAGGATTCAGACTAGAAATGTTCTCCTGTTTCACATTTTAAAAAAGTTTTGGATGCATGGTTAGGATAAAAAAAGGTGGATTAACACAAAGTGAAATGCAGGTCTCTTATAAACACGATATTACATCTAAACAATATGGTTTATTAAATATTAAAAGTGATTTTTTTTCAAGCATTGGCAAACCCTGAAATGTCGTTCAACATAACAGGAAGGGTAAGCCATTAATTACACCCAGCAGGACACATGCCAATGCTTCACATAATAGAAGATGAGGAGAATACCCTCCTCCATGTATGAGTAGAGGCGATGTAGGACTCCACTGTCCGGTGCCACAGCTGCTCTTTATGACATCGCCTTTTAGGAAACCCAGCAAGAGCTCAGCTCAGCCAGTAGCAAACAAGACAAACACTGTAACAAAACCAAAAGAAATAACAAAAGAATAGCTACTTTTATTCACCATGGTTACTACAGGATGACTTTTTTTATTATTAATATACTCCAAAACGCATACAAACCAGCAGTGAGCAACTACGACTCATATACAAGGAGAATCTTCTACGAGACTTTCAAGGATGAAAACTGTGTTGCCGTCAGGAATGTTATTGTTTTAATGGGAAACATTCATTATATAATCTAAATTAACGAAAAAAGGTAAAATTGGAACACGAATTATACTCATAAGCTACATTTGTCCGATTGTCCAGTAGTTCCATCACAGCTAAACCCTACGTTTTGGAGAAGTTATTCCCTTTGATTCGATGTTTTGTATAGGTATACAGAAATGGGCTTCATAAAGAGCTGGATATCTGATGTTTGCATTTTGCTTGTCAAGTTGCTACAGAAAGAAGAATTTATAAGCGATGTTTTACTTATACCTCTTTGGCACAGCGGAGAGATTTAAACACCTTAAGCAGCCGCACACATAGCGGAAGTCACTAACACCTTCCTCGTCAATCAGCGCAAAACATCACAGCGTTTATATATATCTCAATGTTATTCAACGTGAAACTCCAAAGAAGATTGAAAAACATGTACCATGTGTTTTAAACTAATCCTGTCCAATGCCGGAGCGTCCTACAAACCGCTGTCTCCTTGTGTATGGGGTTTTCATGGCACATGGGAGTATTCAGAGTACTGGAGCAGTGCCTAATGGGTCATCACCAGTGCAGAATTACATGGAATTTAATTGAGCAGAAGGTGAAAAGTGAACGAGGGTGCTGGATATGTAATGAGCATGACTAGGCAACTGGCTGCGTTTTCCACCGTGAACATATTGTAAAAATACGGCTGGCAGAGCTAACACACTCTGAATGTCTGCAAATATCACATACCGTACTGGTTAAGCATAGAAGTTACAAGCAACATCACACGGCATACAAAACTCCAATGCTGGTTATCCAGATATGGAGTCAATGAAACAATTTAGGATGAGTACAAAATACACCCAGCCTGACTCATATCGCAAATTAAAAATTCATATTTTTATGAAGTCACAACCTTTGCAATAACAAAGACAAACTTAACATTTACTTCTGGAATAGTGGGTTTTTTTAAGGTTCTTTTGAGGGGAAAAGTTGTGCAAGAGCTACAGGATTCAGTAGAAAATCTTAAAGTCAAACTGGCATTTGGAAAGAAGACCCCAGGCCCGGCAGATGTCAAAGCTAACAACAAGTTTTGGTG
This sequence comes from Spea bombifrons, assembly GCF_027358695.1. NCBI lineage: Eukaryota > Metazoa > Chordata > Amphibia > Anura > Pelobatidae > Spea > Spea bombifrons. Next base: position 29,114,090 of record NC_071097.1, on the reverse strand, counting down.
ATTTAATTTGAAGAATGTCCTGGTACATGGAATGGGATGTCCCAGGACATCCTTCAAATTAAATGGATCACCAAAGTGAGATTGTATAAATCCCTATATTGCTGGTTGATGTGTTGCGGAAGGAGAAGTATCTCATAGTGTAACACCATTTAGTCGACCTAGTCAATGCGTTTCAATTTCTTTCTTTCCTAAAAAGGAAGACATTAAATAATGTCACCAGATTTTAATCTTAAACTTCATTTCTAGTGATTTTTTCATTGCTTACGCTATTTCAGATGTTTACCAATTTATTCCATAAGATTGTTATATAGATCATAAAATTCTATAAGATTCCAGATTGTTCCAAGCCATGGAACGGAATGTATCGGTCCACAAGAAGCAGTCTCGTTGACATCACCTAAGAATAAACCACTTTACGGACCAAATTTATAATACAGGTTTCTCTGGACACAGTGTTGTAGAAGAGGGTAAGCCATAGAATGGGGAAAGTCAGAGCATAAAATGGGTCTAAACTGCACAGGTATCTGTCAAAATCCGAGAACCTATGACTTCCGCAACCTGGGACTCTTTTTGACAACAGGCCCCGGAAAAGTTCATCTATTCTAGAGGGTAGAACGAAATACTCATACATTGCGGCTAAAGCCATCCGATTTTTGCTGCATTCTGCATTCGCACTGATATAATTCTATCTTTACGGCTTTTCACTGCCACAACATTTTAGAACCATATGATATGAATTCTTCTGGTGCTAAAATGTAACCAGTAACAATGTAATTTAACAAAACCATTTATTACTACGCTATTTACAAAAACAAAATAAAGAAAAAACCACAATGCAGATTGTAAACAGCTGAATAACAACAGTTTTATAGAACAATGTAAACTGTGTGACACTTACGATACATTTTTTTTTGTGAAGAAAACAACGGAGGAAACCTTAAAAAGCGAACAGCTGTATATAATTTTTATGTTATATTCATAACCAGAGTCACAGCTTGTAAATAATATCGTGAAATAATAGACTACTAACCACGAAAGGAAAAACAGCACTGAGACGTTATGTACGGAATTGGTTATCCAACGTACATTTCATTGTGTGCTGTTTCTGCCTAACCCCTTTCAGTGCTACAGTGGGGCTGAAATGGTTAACATGGTTTTGGGTGCTGCTTGAGACTAAGGAGGAGGGGCCTAATAATAACCCCGCCCTGCTTAAAAGAGCAGTGTGTGTATAATCTAATCGAATGACATCCATTCATCTGATACAGTATCACGGTGGAGATCAGAATTTCAAGAACTGTGTGTAATAAGAAGGGTTAGTAAGCCTGGTTTGGTCAACATATGCTATTCCTGGTTTAATGAACCCATAAAGGTGCAGCAAACCACTTCATAGACACCTCCAAATTATTGTCCCATGGACACCAAAAAGCCAAGCCAAGTCTACACGAAAACCCAGCGAATAACGCCACAAAGGTACCAAAAACCCAAGAAGCACAAAAAATAATTGAACACGATTTTTAAATATTCTAAACTCTAACATTACAATCAACAGGCAAATTAAACAAAAACTTTTAACGTGGCTGAAATATAAACATCCATATACAAAACATACAAAAATATGCATACATCAGTATTGTATACAGAGCAATGTGATATATGGAAAAGGGTATTTTTGTATGCATGTCATATCTAGAGGTCATACCGTACCAAGAAAAGGCACGTTATTCTATCATCTATCTATCTATCTATCTATCTATCTATCTATCTATCTATCTATCTATCTATCTATCTATCTATCTATACACATGGAGGTAGTTGAGAGCAGATTAATTAGTACTCACAGTCTGGAAAGTGCTTGATTGTTCTGGAACAGAAGTTCAGGCAGACTGTGCAGCTGGTTTCGGTTGAGGCGTCTACAAAACAAGATACGTGGAAGTAAAAAATACATGGACCAGAATTTGAGATTTTAGTAAACACCCCATTGACAACCCGCTTCAATAATCTAAGCAATGAAATCCAACTCTGTCGCCTGAATCACCCAAAGTTCACAGTTCTGTTTAGTACCTTCAGGGCGCTAATTTCCTACTCAGATAATATACCGGCTGCTGTATCTATTTCACGCGCCTCCATAGGCAGGTTACACAAATACATCCTGGAAAGTTAAAGCCTACACGCAGGAGAATTAGGGCTCAAGGTGACCTGAATCAATTTGTCTTTTATCTCAGCAGTGCCTGCATTTGTGTATTGGTCTGTCACCCTTCATTTAAACCTGTAGGGTTGATACATCCTTTTCATGTCACTTTTATGTCAACGCAGCCATACTCCTTCCATGTGTCTTTATGCTGCATGTGTGTCTTTAAGTGACAACGACCTTCCACGACCTTGAATTGGACTAAAGGGTCTAACCTTTACAAAGACATGTTTTATAAAGACTGAGAAAGGCGTGTTTTGTGGATCCGCCAGCAGATTATATGTTCCATAGAAGTACATTTTTATATGTAAACCATTCAACGAAGGGATAGCATCAACATTAAGCTGGTTAATGCCATGGGTGTAAACCACATTATAACATTTACAACGTGATTAATGTAAAATGGGTGCCATTTAAAAGGCGTTCTCTAAATGGTTGTAAAGGCTCCAAATAATGCTCTCTCTGTAAAAATTACATCTTTTTTTATAAATTGATTAACCATAGTTTGGTTATGTGCAAGATAATAATAACTGACCTTACAGTGAACATTTTAGGCAATAACTAGCTTAATGTAATGGAAAGCCTTATGCAAGTTATGTGTACACATTCTAAATCATCAACAGTAGCCTTTCATTATTTATATGTTTCATAAGACATGGAATCCAGTCGCAGAAATGTTGAATGGCTGTCTTGTTAGACTAATCTGTAGAACCGAGAACATTAAACACAATAAGTTGATTAAGATCTCAATGTTGCTGTTGTATGCCAATCTGATTTCTTCATTTAAATCACCTTTTCCAGATACATAATGCTCTACCTCACTAGATACTACTCATTGGCTTCTTATTAGTGTTTTCAGCAGGTTCAGTTTTCTTAAGACTCTATAACCTGCCTGCAGAACTCAAGGTTTACTATTTTAAGTGTTGAAAACACTGTGACTTCTGCTTCCTTTCTACTCATCCAACTAGTGTGCATCCCTGTATCTCCAATCCCTGTCCTCCCTAACAAACTCAAATGCATTTTCAGTTGTTATCTCTCTAGAACTGGCTCTCATGTTTCCCTTTCACTTGACTAGTGAGTGAGTGAGTATTTCAACTTGTATTAAAGCACAAATCCAGCATTCTTCTTCCCTCTCCAAAGCATCAGCGTCTATTGCCTCCCCCTATCTAACCTCATTTTAGAATAATTGGTCCAATCTCCTTCTAAATCCATTCTGTTCTACACGTGTCCTACATGCTTCTTAGTGATTCCTCAACACCTTCTCTGATCACCATTCCCTGGACAATATGTCCTCTTTTACTTACCCAAGTTTCATTTTACTTATCTACCTCCCTTACAATTACATCTTCTTTAAACAGAGTTGTATGATAAGGGGCAGGGGTCCTATCTCTTTTTGTTTCAATATGACTATTCTGTTGATCTTTAAGGTTTACCATTCCAAACGGAGTCATAACTGATGCTAATGTTGTTGAGTGTTTAATGACTACTTACAGTCTTTCAAGCTCCTTCATGTCATCGAAAGCCCCACGTTCTACACTGATAATCTGGTTTTCCATTAGCTGCCTGCACAATAAAATAAAAATAATACAGTTACTCGTTTTTCCTGGTCATATATGTTCGGTTTACAAAGTTACACATTTCGGTGACTTCTAACCAAAATTATTAACACACAACAAAGGAAGAATATAACCTGTGTACTTTTCATTTTAATGGGATTATGCTGAAATTTAGGCTCAGTTTAAAAAAAAATCACATTTAAAGATGTATATGGACATTATACGTGACTATATTTCTAAATGTTTGGTGACTTGGTTATTTCTTTTGTATTACTTGGTTTATTACCATTATTTTAATTTCAAATTTAGCTGCCTACTGATTGACTTCTTATTAGTGTTTTCAGCCAGTCAGGAAAAGGTTTTGCTTTCTCTGGTCAGAACTTTAAGGGCAGAACAGTCAGAATATTTGATGTGTATTACATTGTATATATACACACACACAACAGAAAAGGAATTTTATGTAATGTCAATAATATTGCGTAAATAAATTGAATCATTCCATTTCTAAACACCTTAAAAAATTATCAGTCTGATCTTACCCACAAGGACAGCTCAGAACCAAAATACAATGTAACTCCCCCCTGCACAGAGCCAACAATCCTAAGTATCCATTCCAGCCTCCATAGGCCTCATTGGTGGGGTGCAGTTGGTATCCCTTTAGGCGTAGGTGAGCATGGAGGTCCATGTCTGGAATAAGTTTTGCACTTGTGGTGAACCCTATGAGTTCCCCAAACGTACAACAACCCTCATTCAGAGGTAATTTGCCAAGCACTTCAGTTCTTGGGCTGCCTTTGTGGGCCGGATCCGACTGATATGTCAACTTATATGGCACAAGTGAGCTACAAATCTGAGATGCTTCCGAGTTAGGATGCACTGTACGACAGTCTTTTCTGCTCTTGGTTGAATTGTTCTCAACCTTCTTTGTATGCAATCTCTCCATTCTTTTGATTACTGCAAGTGCAACGGTGAGTCCAGACGTCGACCTACTTGCTCACTTTTGCCTAAAGGGATCCCAAGCACAGCCCGCTGACAAGGTACATGAAGCCTGGAACAGATGTCAGAAGTTGTTGGTTCCCTCATGCAGGGAAATATCTTTTGGACTGTGGGGTAAGACTGGTATGCCGATGGAGATTTTTCCTCTGTGATAGCACAAAGGAGCTAAAACTTGAAACACTCGCGAGTAGGGAAGCGCCATAGGGCAGGTGATTAAGTTACTGTCTGCTCTTGCTTGAGTTGTTCTCATACTTTTTGTATGTACCGTATTGGCTCGAATATAGGCCGCACTTTTTTCCCCCACTTTAAGTTTTTAAAGTGGGGGTGCGGCCTATATTCGGGCTCTAGCGCCCGACGCCCGGGACATGCAGTCCCGGGCGCCGGGCAGGCAGCGGGGTTAAGATACAGATCCCCCGCAGCGGTGCAGGGGACCTGCATCCTTCTCCCCGATACGCTCAGACAGCCTCCCCTGCCAGCACTTCCCACGGGGGGGGGGGGTGCCGGCACGGGAGGTTATCTAAGCGTTTTACCTCTGCCCCCCCCCGACTTACCGGAGCAGACTCCCGGGTGTCTTGCGGGGCCGGCGGGAGACATTTACGCAATACGCAAATGCAACTTCCGGTAACGGTACCGGAAGTTGCATACGCGTATTGCGTAGATGTCCCTCGCCGGCCCTGAAGACACTCGGGAGTCTGCTCCGGTAAGTCGAGGAGGGGGGGCAGAGGAGGACAGCGGCAGCGTATCGCGGGGAGGGAGGACAGCGGATCTCGGGGAGGGAGGACAGCGGATCTCGGGGGGGGAGGGAGGACAGCGGATCTCGGGGGGGGGGGGAGGGCAGCGGATCTCGGGGAGGGAGGGCAGCGGATCGCGGGGAGGGAGGGCAGCGGCAGCGGATCGCGGGGAGGGAGGGCAGCGGATCGCGGGGAGGGAGGGCAGCGGATCGCGGGGAGGGAGGGCAGCGGATCGCGGGGAGGGAGGGCAGCGGATCGCGGGGAGGGAGGGCAGCGGCAGCGTATCGCGGGGAGGGAGGGCAGCGGCAGCGTATCGCGGGGAGGGAGGACAGCGGCAGCGTATCTCGGGGAGGGAGGACAGCGGCAGCATATCTCGGGGGGGAGGACAGTGGCAGCATGTTTTTTTTGGTGCTTTTTTAAAGAAAAAAAACTTTTTCTTTAAAAAAGCACCAAACTTTTAGGGTGCGGCCTATATACGGGGGCGGCCTATATCCGAGCCAATACGGTAAGTCAGAAATCAAGAGTTAAACTTAATACCTTTTTTTAAAAAAAAAAAATTGACACTACATCACAGTCTAGTTTTTTTCTGGATATGCTTTAGCAATTTTAGGTTTTGTTCATTAATGTTTCGTTGCATGCCACCATGCAACCATGCAGGGGATTCTACAGCTGTAGACATGAATAGTGTAAGATTTACTAATATACAGGTCAAGGTACTGGTGGATCTGGGAATAATACTGAAAGTTCTCACACAGAATGTGCATAAGACATGTACAATTTGTGTTTAGATTATTTCTGGCCATTTTTTTGGACTTTCCAAAGTGGTAGCAAAGAATTCGATCTGAGTAGACTCTATAAAGCTGATATCTACATGAGTCTGACAATTTAGCCAATGCTATACATTAACCAGCCTGTAATTGTGTACTTTATATACATGCGAATACATTGGAAAAGATAACATAGGCCAGTACATCTACTAATAAAATATTCCTGTTTTTAACATTCATAAAAACATTTTTTAAGCTCAAGGTTCAGTGCTATATGAAGTGAAGAAAAAGATGGAGTTGATAAAAGTGTCCATTATGGGCCACAATGGTTCATCAAACCCCACATCTTCTGGACCCCACTCCACTCCTCTTCTTCATCTTCTTGGTCCTTTGAATTCACACACACTTACATTACTTTAATGAAGCTGTATTTTTATTAAGTACAAGCAGCTCAAAAGGGAACCAAGAACAATTTCATAGTGCTATTTTTATTAACGGAGAGAATTTGTACTCTCTTTTGTTGTTGTTGTTTTTTTAGATTAAAGACAACAGGCTAGTAATGATCTTAAATGTCATCCCAATCCCAAGAGATCGGAACCAGCAGTTGGCCCCTGCATCATTTCCACAGTTCCAATCTTTCCCTTACACGGAATATTTGCGCTTCTCTCAAATTTAGAAGGGAACAAAGGACAGGAATTGAACAGTTTTTAGACCCCCGCTGAACCTAATTTCACAGGGCTATAAAAAGATAAAAATGTTAAAAATGAAATTTAAACCACATGTACCCCTCTATGCCTCAGATATAACTGTTAATAATAGACACACTGAATTAATTATCCATTAAAACTGTGGTTCCAATGAGAGAAGTATCACATTTCTAGGTATAGACAAGATAGATAGTTCTAAAAGATGTTACCAGAAGGAATGTCTAGAAAGCCACCCAGAATGACAGGTTGCACATGCCGACAACTTAAGACCAATTGGTGGTATGTGCATGTACATGGTGGCATCTTAAAGGCATGCTATGGCCATCATATGCATATGACAGCTGAACGGACCCTTTAAATTTTTGTGTGGTCCTTATTGCAAACGGATAGGGGGTTCTGTTTATGCGCAGGCGCAGATAGTCCTCCAATTGATTTTAATGGTAGAGTTTTCCTGCAACTGAGTGGCTGCTTCAGGCGTGAAAAAAAGACCACAGAGGGGGTCCCCTTAAAGATAAGTAAAATTAAAGTATTTTAAAATGTATTGTTTGTTGACAATGCTGGCTCTACCACTGACTCTAAATATATGAACTTTCAGTAAAATTAAAGTAGTCCTGTGAAAGCTGATTAAAGTAAAAAAGCCTGATACACGCAAGGAGCCTGCGTTCTCCAATAAAACATAATAGCTGACTTCGTTCAACGCAATGACGTAGAAAGAAGCAGAAACTTGTAAACATCATATGGCAGTAATTTGAGGCTCTAAGTAAATTATAATGTTAAGCTCATATTAGACTTTTTGGAAACTTTAATCTAGTACTGTTTTCTTTGTATTTTAATAAAAGGCATCTTGTCCGAGACACAGAAAGCTAATATCTATGCAAACAGACATGGTTCATCCCAATAGCAAAGTTATAATCATGGACAGAATGTAATATAGAATTGTAGCATGATCTGTGCAGGAAGATACCTTCTTATTACCTCATTATTCCTATCATTTGAAGTTTCTGATTTATAATTAACGTGCAAGCGTGGTTAATAACATCAGTTAAGTATTTAACTTTGCCGCTGGCCTAGGCCTAAACCAGGGCAGCGCTGCCTGCCTCCCCCTCTGTGCTGCTGTCTTTACTTCTGGGTGTCGGGATATGATGTCATATCCCGGTTTCCTGTTATGCGGCAGAGGGGCTGCCACCCCCCCCTGGACCTGACGCCCTAGATGTAGTCGGCCCAAGCCGGAAAACGTCATTAGCTGATTAACGTGGTAAATATACGAACCCCAACTGTCCGATTACGTGAGGATTTATCGTCCGCAGTAACCGGACAATCAGAGGTGTCTCCTCTTGTCATGATGTCACCTCTGAATGGATTAAATTATGCCTCTCATACAAGAAAGGGGGCTAATGAAATTCAGAAGACACTTATTCCACAAGCACATTTATTTTCACACATTGCATTTTCTGTAGGAAATGTAAAAAAAAAAAAAAAGTTGGGTCTTACAAAACTCGCATCTGCTTCAGTCCAGAGAAGTCATTCTTCGTGATACGCGTAATATTGTTGCCGTTCAATTCCCTGCAGAAAACAAAGAGAAGAAAGATGAGTTGACTTTCAAAGATTAAAAAAAATGTCTTGTATACAAAGTAGGTTCAGGCTTCTTCCCAATCCATCTCATTCATTCAACTTGAATAGCATCTCAAACGGTTGTATCTGGGATAACCCCTTATTTAAGAATAACAATTTCTAAAAAGAAATATATCAAGCATTTGCTGCATTGTCCCATACTTTACCCAGCGCCACGTTGGAGCAGGTTAATCTAAAATATTTTGGAAGGTACATTAAGCATTTTTTTTATTGACTTTGCATGCCCCGGTAAAAAACAAATACTAATTTTTGTATTTTTGTGATATGGAAAATGGAATTTATTTCCTTTTGTTATAGTTTTCATTTTCTACAGTGTAAGCAATATCATTTCTTCACATAAGTATTGAGGCTTTTTATTATTTATAGCAATATATTTTACATATGAATTCTTAAACATTGTAAGCACAAGTTAGCATTTTTCCTGGTCCTTTGTGCCGGGTCACGCATAACCGTTTTGTCCATTAAAGCCACACAATGTTTACGTGGTGACATTTTAAATAAGACACAATGGCAGCATTGCTGATCGACATGTGAGAATTCTAACTCCTTAGTGTAGAACATTAAGAGTCGGATTTCAGAAGGTCAAAGTGCGGAGCGAACAGTTGAAACACAAAGAAACTGATAGGGAGTAACAGATTCAAACATCCAAAGCATCTATTTTCTTACAAAGTGATCCTCTGGTTATATAGCAGTTCACATATAAATCATATATTTATTCCATATTACATTTCTGTTTAATTAAAAGGATCAATGACTTCTGAAACCCCATTATTGTTAGAATTGCCCTCTGGTTAACAATTTCTTCTACGACAGAACATAAAACAATCTTTATGCACGGAAACCACGAAGCCTGCCAATGCCAAGGTTGGGAGTCAACAGTCCTCGGATTTGAAATAAAGGAGTCAAAACAAGGTATCAGAAACACATATGACTGGTTACGTCTGCAACCATTGGCACAAAGAAGAACATCAAAAATTGTGGAAGAAGCACATCAAGAATTGTGGAAGAATTTTTGTATTTATGGTCTATGTAAATTGTTGTTTTTTATATCTTTTCTATATATAAGAAAATAAAGATTATTTAAATAAAAAAAAAAGAATTGTGTTAGAAGCACATCAAATCTAGATCCTGGTACTTCTAACTCTAAGAGTCAATGATTAATTCTGAATAAGAGTTTTCACCATTTCTTTTGAACTGTTGACGCCGCTATCAGAGCTTTCGCTCCAAATATCTTCAGAGTACTTTAGAATCGTCTCTACACATTACCCCAGAATCTCTGCTAATGGGAATACTTGCTCCTCAGACATGCCCCTGGGCTTAAAGTCACATAACCTGCCCCTGGCTTTATGACCCTTCATGATTAAGTTCTAGGCTACTCCGTTTGCCTTGGGGAAAAGATGAATTTGTATGCGCGTGGAACCTCAAGCGGAGAAAAAGTTATGGGTTATGTTTTAATACTGCCTTGTAAAAATAAACGTGTGCGTATAAGATCCGAAATTGCCTTTGCTAAAACGGTATACATTTACTTTTTGTGTTACTGAGGCCATTCATGGGCAAGTTTAAACCAGAACAAATTAAATTAAAGTCATCATAATAGAATAAGTAATATACTTTTTAGTTACTCGCCTGGTCTCCAGCTGAATGATCCACAAAGGTATCCATTCCACCGATCGCAAAAAATGTAAAGTACGGCAAATACATAAACAGAGGAATATCTATTCTATCTAGACTTTCGAATGTCAGGCATGTTTTTGTTATGTCTCAAACACTTATTAGTAGAGGAAGAACTACTTTCCATGAAAAATGGAAAAAATGTACAGACGCTGCACTGCGATACAATAAATTACATATTTTTAATACTTTCTGCGGAACAGGAATGTGTAACATATTGCACAACCTACCAGGACATTACATATTATTTTAGGAGTATTATTATCGCCTAAAGGGATACCAGTCGGACCCCACCGATGAGCCACGTGAAAGCCAAAAAGTATGGCTGGAGTTTCCTTCAAAATATAAGAGAATCCATAAAAATAAAAAAAATTAGAAAAACAACAGATTTCTCCTATACGGTACTTTTAAGTACCCTTAATTTATAACAAGCGTTTGCCTCCTAAAAGGCATTCCTTTTGTGCGAATACAACAAAATGTGTCCAGAAGTATTTCCTGTTAGAACATGAGCTTTTAATGAATTTTCCTGGTCAGAACGCCTGAAGCCTCATTGCATCATTTGTTTGCTATTTTGTTTAGACGCTTTCATGACAAAAGCAAGAGTTACAAACTATGTGGATGCGGGATTGTAAACACCCTTCAAGGAATTTAATTAGATGTTGATAAAAAAAAAAAAAGAAAATGTGGCATGGAAATGCCATAAGGCATATATATATGAAGCACAAATGTTCAGAATGAATGCCAAAAAACAGAAGAATGAGACTGTGTAATTTTAGCCTCTGCAGCTCATCTGCCTTCCAAAATTGTCTAATTTGTGTAAGAAGTTAACAGATGATGCTTCCCAGATTGGGATCAACCCCCTCAGTGTCAAAACCGCAGTATTTGGAAGGTTTGTAAAAAAGAAACAAAGAATTTGACAGCAGATAAAACCCATTCGGTCCATCTTAGATTCAGGATATCTTATGCCGATCCCATGCATGTTTTCATCCCCTTACTGTAAAATGCCATAACTGACATAAAAAATATAGATTTGTACCGTGTCAGCCATAGAAAGAGAAAAAGCACATTTGGTAAAGATGATTCCTTTATTGGCTAACTGACGTATAATGGATTGCAAGCTTTTGAGACTATCTAGATCTAATATGCCTGAAGAAGAGACCTAGATAGCCTTGAAAGCTTGGAATCCGTTATACACAACGGACATTTGTATCATAATAGTAAGAAGGGGATTCTGATTTACAAAAGCTTTTGGCAACCAGACGCAGAGATAGAATTAATGCTTTGCTTGCACTGAAAAAGTTTTAATCACCAAGAGCAGAGTTCTAGATTAAGCATGTTTTAGCTCAAGAGCCGGGAATTGTTGAAACTTGGGGCCATATGGGCAACCAACCGGCGATTGAAAAAACAGACATAACGGCTTTATTTCTGAAGGTGGAACTGAAAAATACTGCTGACTGAAGCACAATTTTTTTCTGGGAAGATGACCGAAGTTACTATATATTATTATGCATATATGTCAAGTGCAGTAAATCACGGGGCCAAGTACTTGACCACTAATGGTAACAGATGTTAGCCACTGCCCTACAATAAAGAATATTCTCAAAAACTGACATCAAACTAGACAGAGCTGCCGCACTCACTACAACTCAGTTGCGAATAATTACCAATATGGTCCGATGCTTGCTGGTGTTCCTGATACCAAAAGAGAACAGCTCAAGAGTTGAAGACTCTGTAAGGGCACTGATGTCATAAGGTGTGCTGAGTGTCTCCTATTTGGCTCTAACAGCTCTAACACCAGCAGGATTTAATGACATAATCACAGACAAATACAAGGCACAGAAATCTACACGCTGTTTATGCACAAAATACCTCATGATGATGCAATATTATGACAGCGTTGTATCACCCCTTAACGGTTTCCCCTTCATTCTCAGATGGGGACCATGGCGTAACGGGGCACCCTTAGCAGCTTCATACATTTTTGGTGGGGGTCATTGAAGCAGCTGCTTAAACTCCTAATGGGGCGATACTATGTATATGTTAGTATTTACATGTAACTGTGCATACACCTACACTCCCTAACAGGGGATTGACATGTAAGTGTAAAACCAACCACCACCCCATAACTGAAATGCAGAATATTGTATTTCCCCTCCTAAAATGATACTGCTTTTTTAAAGAAAGTGCGTAAATGAATGCCACCACTTTCTAACCTACAGAGTGCACATCGTATTTCTTTTAACTCTGTGTGGGCTCACAGGTAGTAAGGGGATCTTTCCATACAGGACAGAAGCAGATGCTCGAATCTAGCACAGAAATTATGAGCTTGAAAGATAAATAAAAAAGGTTGCAGAATGTTACACATACGGGACCCAAACGTTTCCCGTCCCTTAGGCTACTCTAGCACACATTAACTTATGGAGGAGGGTATACACCATACCTTCTTGCGTTAATACTGTAACTAAGGGTGTTATTTATTCTTCATCAGTTGCAAGGCGCACCAAGAAAACATTAAACATTAAGGGATGTTGTCATCCAAAAACATTATCAGCCCTACCTTTAAATTCAGCCTTAAATGTTGCAAAATAGTGCTTTTATGAAATGTAGTTCTGCCCAATGCAAGCTGTCCACAATGGTCAATCTTTTCTATGCTCTTATACAGAGATAAGGAATGCTAGCCGAGGAAGTCCTTATTGCACATGGTCATTCAATACAATGGCAAAACCACCAGCTCTGTATCTCTTGCCCTATCACCTGACAAAAAAGAAGTCAGGACTTTTAAATGACAGAGATCAGGTTCATTTAAATGCCTTTTTCTCCCCATATCCCAAGAAACAAAAAGTTTTATTCTAAGACGAAGCCACTCAAGCTTAATTGACGATGTGGCATCGCATTAATGTCTTAGAGATTCCAACATGCATGGTTGAATGAAAGAAGAGACAAGGAAGCTCTATTATTAATGGGAGGGTTCTAAAATAATATATATTTTCGAAAGTATTAGTAAACCCGACAAATACAAGGATTTTACACATCATGACGAAAACCAAAACAAGCTGCAAATCCGGTTTCATTTCTTTTCTCTTGAAGACATTGTAAGCTTACTAGAAAAGTATCCTTGTACGTATCCTTTTGTGATAATGCGTATTGTAAGTGAAAGATTCGAGGCAGACCTGCCAAAAGCCTCTTTTTTTTCCATCACCTCCTGCCTGTTATAGATCCTGGCAGACAAAGAGATTAATACACTAATCCCATCACTGCCTCCCCCTACCTCCCCGAGGGCTCCAGCAGTAGCGAGCTGAACAACTGGATGTACCATTCACAGCTGCACTGCCAGACAGAGCTTAAGAGCCCCGACCCAGCACCGGCGAGTATGTGTGGGCAGAAATTTTATAGCAGCTTTTCCTTAAAGACATATCATGCAATCCCAGCGATATTACTTTCCAAGTACACGGAAACATTGACTTTCACGGCAGATAAGAACAAGATTACATAAAAGAACGCACTTAGTAACCTTCTTGATATCTAGAAGACCTCACAAGAGGAACCCTTTGTGAGTAATGCTGGACTTGCCATAGGGGGCTCGTTTGGACCTGGCATGGATGGGCAAAAGTGAGAAGAGTTGGCGAATTAGCTCAAAAGAGATAGGATGCATCTTAAACATTTACCCTCCCTCTACCATTGGCTCCTTGTGTTCATTCAGAAGGAAATTTAAAAATAGTATGCCGCTGGAGTGATATTTCAGGTGAGTATAGAGAGCTGTCGGCCATCGTGTCACTGGCATTTGCCCGGTGTGCCAGATGGCCAGTCCAGGCATGATTTTAGCACATTAAGAATGAGTGAACAAGGCATTAGACAGTTTAAAGCTTGCGTATCATGACAGTGGAATTCCAGCCACCATACTTTTAAATCCTTTCATTGCTGTACTATAGTGATAAGGAACTACCCATGATGTTCTGCTATTTGTAAAGCCGATTCTGTCAACTTAGAAGCCTATTGTAGCTCAGAACACCACACCGACTGCACCATACGTGACGCATCGTGGAACGTTATCGTGGAAATATTTATGCCGTTAGTATATTGTTGCCCTGAGGTATATAGGATGTTTATGTCAAAGAAAAAATCAATAAATGAATCAATTAAAGTATCAGTGATTTATTGTGTCTCTGAATGTATGCCTCCATATACCATGGGGCAGAACTCTCTGTGTCAACCTGGCCATGTGCTATGAAAACTTAAAATGCTCGCTAATCAATCATTTTTCATGGGTGGAGCCATCAAAATATGGATGGCTCCACCCACACCTGTTCTTGCACCCTATTTTCCACCCATGCCCCACCCAGAAAGCCCTTCACATGTTGTTATTTGTTACAGAGCCTGGGAAGGAGCCAATGATCTATTGACACCTTGAGTTTAAATATGATCTTGAGAAACTAGAGACATCATTTCTGATGGAATTAGAATTTACTAAATGTATCGAGTATCTCTAATGTATTCAGTAGAAAATGTATCAGCTCAGTAGTTTGTTTAGTTGTTTGTCCTGTCATCCGCTAAACAGTAATTTATAGATGATGCGTAATTACATATTGTCGCATTTGTCATCTAAAACAAGAATTAGATCGTGCGTTGTCTATTTAGACATACATCAGAACAAGAGACTTTGCTTCATCATCACCTCGCGTAGCACCCAGCTTTAATGAGAAACAAAATAAACAACTTATTGACCAGAAAATTGCTAATATGTCATAGAATGGCGTGCGGCAGCTGGCACGGAGGAGCGTGGAGCGCAGGACAATAGGACATACCAGATGTTTGAACATTTTTGATCATTTCCTGGTAATCAGCGATAAAATCAGACACAACAGGACATGCTCATTAAGCAACTTTAACAGTTCTGCAGACTTTTTGCCCTTTTTGGGATAAAATGTGGAGAAACCAGTACTTTAACATCAAACTAAAATAATTACTTCCTTGAAGATGCCTTAACCAAATAATAATTGCAGGAAGCAGTACTTAAGTTAAGCCCTGCCAAAGGACGAGGGTCCTCCAGTTAATCTGGTGCAAGGTGATGAAATGTGAGGGCAATTGAGCTTTTATTATTGTTAAAAAAAGTAGAGAATTAGTTAAAAAAAAGGCAACAATCTGCTGCAGTACTTTATGTATTATGGGAGTGGGAATAAGCATCAGGTGGCTTGATGGAGGTAGGTACTCACATCCGTGTTAACTAAAGCATGTAGGTGTGATATGAAAACAAACATATTGTGCCTGGAAACATTAAATAACTTAGTCCAGAGACTCCTAAATAATGGCATTCTAATAGCTCGTCACAAACATTCAGTTGTAGAGTCTTGGTAATGGCGACAAAGAAATGGTTCTTATGGGAATCTATTTATCTACACTTAAGGTACCCATCTTCAAGCAGAGACTTCAGACATGATATACCAGCGAGAATGACACAAGTTGGCATAATCAGCTATTATCCCAACATCATTTAATTCAATAATATAATCTTACAAATCCAAGTTTAAGAAGCCAAGAAGAAACTGATCCAAAAAAGTATCAGATACCAGAAAAGACTAGGTGCCGTGACATGCTGGGATCTGTAAGTTCTTTGTTATGGATTTACGTTATTAAACAGAGATGAACGTAGCATCAGATGTTCAAATGGAAACCAGTCTAATGTGAATAACTTTCAATACTGCTTTATGACATTGATTGGCAACATTTAGTTCCTAGTATGGACCTTTAAATGGAAGCCTTTGGCCTAGAATGATATCATTGAATGATTTAAACAAACATAGCGATAGTGATTTTCTAAACATTGTACCTTTTCCTAATACCCAACTCAAATATCAACTTTTTATATGGAACTGATCAGGATAGCACGGATATATGTGTCCTTTGCCAAGTTCAATCAAGACCTATGGAGTGCTGCTGTTTGCATTCAGTAGACATTTTCCAACAAAAGCTCAGTATTTTCATATTTACCATCAAGTCTCAAGAATCAGATACAGTACTGACTAATAACAATATACGGTATGTATCAGACAATTGGATCTGCAAATATCAATAATGTTGATGGTAAGCGATAACTGCTTAGTCATTCCTACGTGCTTTATATAGTAAAAATTGCTTTAAAAATTGTAATTTGTTTAACAATCCCATGAGACCTAAATAAAATGACATCACTCAGTAACTCCTGTAAAAGCAGTGCCATCATTATTCATACTTGTTTCTGTACATGATCACTCAGATGCACTCACAGCGTGATATATGAGCCTTCAGCTATATTTATATAGATTACACACAAATGACTCCATCTGGCACACAGATTTTTATCAGAGGTATTGAATGAGCCCTGCTGTGGCCTGTTTTGTACCTGTCAAGAACCAAGAACTCGAGGGAGATTTAGAGTCACTGGACGAAAAAAAAAAATATATATTATTAATTCATATTTCAAACAATTTATGGGAGCATATTCTAGAAACATGTAAGAACGTCTTCAAAAACATAGACTCAGCTTAAAGGGATATTCCGAAAAGAATTGTGTGGATTTTTTTTTACTCCATATGATAGAAGAAAATGTCATATCTAATCACCATTCACGTTATGTTTTGTCTGTCTAAGTCTTCTAGACTTGTGGTTTCATGTGCACCGTGTGTTACGTGAATGGGAGACGCCTTGAATATAATATCAATGGTTCTTCAAAACCTTTTGTGCTACTTTATTGCAAATTCATTTCAACTGTTCTTATTTTTTAATGAAACCTGGTGGTCACAAAACGGGGTCTCTTGCTGTTGTTCGGAGATGTCTTGGGTGGAAGCAGAACACCCTTGAGAACAAGGTCACAAACCGTTGGAGGGTAGCATCTGTTCAACGGACAACCCAAAACACTTCATTATCTTAATGTCACACTATCACCCGGCTGTCATTTTTACACAACCTCACAAGTAACCTCATCTGAGCAGGGCCCTCCTCACCTTTTGTTTCCAGAAGACCAAGTTGTTACGTGACGCACTACCTGTTATGCCCTATTTACTTATTGTACATCACTGCACAATATGATGGTGCTATATCAATTAATAACTGCCAATTACCACTTTAGTTTCTAATCCACAATTACAGTTATTTTGTATCATTTCAATATATTTTTCATCAAAATTATATCTGAAAACAGAAAGTTTATGTAACTTTACACCTTCTGTGTTGGCCCAATACACAGTATCAACCCCAACTGGAGACTTCATTAAAAAAGGAGGTTTTTTTCATTAAATCCTCTGTTTTATTATATTTTTTTCTAACGTATAGCTCATATTCTTATAAACGTCCTGATATCTTTTTTAGATTTCTGGTTTGGTGCAGTTTCAGAAAGTCCCCTAGAAGCTGATCATTAGTAGTAGACTATAGGAAGATGATATTCATTAAATTATCACAATGTCTACCTGCGTGACAGCTGTCAGTAGTCTTGGGCCTTTTTAAAGTGCACTCCAAAAAAAAAAAAACGTTCCAAAGAGGAATTCTGAAAAGTAAACAAAAATTCTGCATCTATATTCCCCGCATCCCAGCAGCAGCTGTCAAAAAAAAAATGCCCAAGTAATTACCGACTGGTTGAGCATCTTAACAGCTTGTCGCATAATTCCCTTTTGAAGGAAACAAGTTTTTGATCTGCATTCCCATGATCATGACATCTGCATATGAGTTTCAGGGGAGTGTATGGTCCAAAATAAATTATACTATTCTTTAATCACACATTAACGCCGCCAAAAATAATGCTTAATAGATTTTGCGCATACACACACACATACACATACACACTTTAAAATCCACATTGCATGTGTTTGCATGACCTCTAACCCCAACTCTGCTTCAGTGCACTGGATAGAATATTAATGGAAACCTCACTGGAGTAGGTTAACCGATAAATCAATAACCATGCTTCTATTAACAGATCACAGAGGCGCTGAGAAAAGCCATTGGTTTTGAGCTCCCTAATAAAAGGGTAAATTGGGTAAAAGCTATAATGTCCCTTCGTAAAGTAAAGTTCCTCAAGAACTATGTGATTAATCTCTAGATCTATGATGAAGGAGAATCAACTCACCAACTGCACCTGACATTATAACAGGACTAACCAACGAGCTTCTCCTGCAAGAAGGGCCGAGTTTGCCCTGCATAATGCATTGTTCAATCTGTGATGTGACTTTCATGATCCGACCAAGATCCACATGCTAGGAAAGCTCAGTAAGGTCTGGCCCTTCATAATGCATTGCAAAACCAAACTCTACTTTGGTTAATTAACCCCCCTTGCATTTAAAGAGTTAACAGCACAAATAGTCAGGCATTGGATCCAAGGAGCAGCCAAACTAATAAAATGAGATAAGTAATTATTCAGCTATAGCGCAGCAACGGTATGGATGAGAGCGCTACGAGATGTGAATTAAAGACAAGATACTGCAATGCAGGACTCAACCACAGCGTTCATTACAAAGTTCAGTGAACCTGGGGAGATTATCGCAAGTTTATCTACAGCTTTCTGCATGGCTGCGGCAAAACTGGGCAGATGTGACATATACCTACAAACAAGCGCTGGTTAATACAGTGATTGACTATATAGCAATTATCGAAAGACAATATAGTAGCTTGGTCTTAAACTACACTATTTATGAATCTCATGGTTTTGTGGATTCTTAAACTTGTTTCCCGAAATGATATATATTTGGATCTTAGCTGGCATAACAATATTTATTTCTTTTCATTCTATTATATATTTCATGCATTTAAGACGAAGAATGCAATAAATGTGGATTTTGTTTTCAATAATGAAAACCTTTCGTTGTCTCTGTCCTGGAGAGGTCAAAAAGCAGATAACTTTGAAATGCTACAGCTTAAAAGAAAAAGAATAGCGAACGTTAACATAACACTCATCCGATTTATTAAAAACACACTCGTTATTGTGGTTTCTATGCTTAGAGACATATTTATTGTTCTACAGGAACCGAAGTACCATAAAAAAGATATAGATAAGCTAAATATAACCGGCCCCTTAGCCACATGGAATTTTAAGGTTCTTAATGTAATTTTAATGACAATATATTTGATTCGAGAAGAAAGTATCTCAATAT
This sequence comes from Spea bombifrons, assembly GCF_027358695.1. Classification (NCBI taxonomy): domain Eukaryota; kingdom Metazoa; phylum Chordata; class Amphibia; order Anura; family Pelobatidae; genus Spea; species Spea bombifrons. The sequence continues at coordinate 29,094,729 of NC_071097.1, read as the reverse complement.
CATTGCTAGACCCATACTTTATCCTATCCTGAACATCTGTAACCCAGACTATTTTCTGAACCGTAAACCCCCCTTTTTTTATTTTATTTATTTAGCAGAGGGGTATGGGGAACAATAAAGCCTTGAAGTGCCATAGGGGAGTGCCATGTTTTGCTTGGCAATGCACTTCACACCCCTCTGACACTAAAATGGGTTAAAGCCACCTTCATTCTCCTTTGTTCCCTGAAAGAACACCCTTTTATTGGCCATTGTCTCATCTCTAATCACCCATGTCTTCCCGTCAGTGGTAATTACTATTTGAACCCAGAGGCTGGAAGGGCTGTCAGCCTCCTTTGAGAATCAAAGCGTGCTCAGGAACCAGCTGGCAGGCCATGCAAATGTGTCCCCGTAGAGACCTAAACTACAACTCATGCCTGGTCATAACAGAGACGCAAAAAGAAATCCCCAGTCCTGGGAAATGGTAACCAACGGCAATTGTAACCACCAAATAATATGTGCAGGCTTTTTAATTATATCATCTGGACTTAACGGCACGATGATTTAGCATGCCGGAGTATGACAGCTGAATTTGCCGTGTTTCAAGTTAAGAAAGCATATGGAAATGTTTAGATCCATAAGCAATAATCTTTTACGTTGAGGAACGGAAGGGGTAACATGCCATAAAACACAAGTCTGTTCTTACTATTATGGATCACTATATATGTTTCTTACCCCAAACGCCATTTTTGAGTTCTGTGAATTTCAAAATAAAAACAGATACTCAAACAGATACTTGTTATAAAGGAACCACAAGGTGGATTGTTTGGTATTATATTTAATGATTAACCAAGGCGATGCAGAATCAGAGTGCCGGAGGTCCATTCTAATGCCTGAAGAAAGGACCTTAGTGACCTTAAAGATTAGCTCTGTTGCCTCCACTCCACACATAATTGTTACAAAATCTGACCTGACTAACCACTTCTTTTATGCCAGCTCATCAAGCCATTAATACAAGATACCTGAAGAAGAAACCTTTGTGTCCAGAAAGCTGACCCCTACAGTCCTCTCATTACTCCAATTGGTTACTTCAAGTGCACATTAGTAATTAACGTTACTGGTTTTATTTTAATTATGTATAGTTGCCTACAGTATCTCAAGTTCTCCTAAGCCGAGATGCCATTGAAGTCAATAGGGACTCACCTTGGGAATCATAAAGGAAGCCATAAGTGCTTGACAATTAGCAAATTACTATAACCAATGAGGATTGGGACTAGGAAGTTGCACGGGAGGTAAAACAGGACCTCAGCAGATATAGACACAATGGTTACTTCAGCCCACCTGGGCAGGAACACTCTCAAGACATGCAAGATGGAGAAAAAAAAACGTAGGACCTGCTTACATATGTAGCAGGAATTGATTCAGCCACGTGAAGAACATCCATCAGAAAACTCAATGGAATTCAAGCAATGTGGACCCCATCAGGACACCAAGGAAAAGCTAAGAAGATGCTAAACTAGGCATTGGTGGTTATAAGTAAAGGCATAATTAGTATTGCAAGGTCAACTTCATTTTGGGTGTTCCATATAACGTGTTCAAAGTGGGATGCCATTGTTGGGGGGGCATGGTTAAAGGGTTTTTAAAATCCTGACTGTGCCCAACCTAGTCAAAGCAGGCGCTATAAGTAAACATTACTCAGCTTACCTTGGTACTCTCTGGGTTTGACCCGGAGTCTCCAGGTGAAGCTCGGCTCCTCCAGGTCTGTGGGTCACTTTCCTCTTTCTCCCACTCCCACTTTATCTACCACACCCAGCTAATTTATGGCTAAATGGAGCTAGCCATGCCCCTCACACAGCTAGCCCCTCCTCCACACATGACTTACCCTCCCCTTGCATGGCTAGCCCAGACGTCACATGAAGCTAATTCTCTAGAAGAGGGAGAGCTCTGGATGACCTACCCTGGGATTTATATTGTTAATAAAAATAAAAAATACAATTGTTTAATGTAGATAACGTTCCATTAAGAAGAAGGTTTGATAAGAAAAGCAATGATTAACATGGAATCTGAACGGATTGGCTGTGCGACCGGGAAAGCCCTGACGATAAATATCTAATGCACGATCATTTTTCATCTTCGTTTACGGTCTCTACAGCTATATTGTCACTTAATAAATGTTTATGATCACTAATTGCTTATATGTGTTATTGACTAAATGAGGACGATTCCTCTTTCATGTCCAATAAATAGGTGCTATTCAATAATAGCGGGCATTAATCAAGATGTAGGATTTCCAAAAATCCCGCACGCCAAATATATCTGGTGTTAGTGGCCGGTTCCCAAACCTATTTACTAGCAAAACATGAAGCAGAATCAAAAATCTGCAAGTTAATTCTGTGCACATATGTCTAATTATACATTTTATTATAAAATAAATGAATCTAACTCTAAAATCACCTCCGGCCAGTAACCAGCGGAAATCATAATGATAATTTCTGTACTGGATCGCATTCTGTTTCAGAGAAGCCATGATGCTTGCCAGCACTGACAAACTTTGGCCGGTAATTAATGCCTCCTGGAAACAGAGAGTTTGGCAAAAGGTAACAGGAATAGGAAATATCATGGCTTAATCCGGCTACCAGGTGCAATATATCACATGGAGTTCATTAATATGTAAAACGTGTTTGAAAACCTGTCAATTAGCTTAGCTGATGTGTTCTGGAAAGTTTTTTTTTGTTAACATGTGAATTTAATCGTATGACCAGGCAGCATGAATTGTTTAAGAATACGTTTTCTATACAGAAAGTGTCTAATTTTAATGTGTTCATTATAACGCAATGCTAGGCCAGGCTTAGACAAAGAAAGAAGTGATAAAGAATAAAAAAAACTTTTTTTTATTATTCAATGCATGAAATGTGCCATTTTAAGCAGGTCTTGTGAATATTTACATTTCTGTCCTATTAATAGTGATTTCATCTTGATTAAAATATGAGTTGACCGGAAAATTTAAGGCTTTACATCCCATGCCTGATCTACAGTCTGTTGTCGAACAATATGTATTGTGCGCAATTTCATTGTAACGTGGATCAAAACGTACAAAAATAAATCCAATGGAAATACCACAATTTAATTTAAGGACATAGAAACATAGAATTTGATGAAAACACAATGAAACAGATAATTTGGGATTTTCATGAAGAATCCTTTGTGAATTTAATTGGATTACAATCTTTTGGTTGTCTTTGGATGTATAATGGCTGGTTTGGTGAAAACTCTACACTTTGGCTAACCCGTAGCCTGTAGCCATTTGTGAAACGGCTATAAGAAATTGATGACGTCACTCTTTCCTCTTAATCAAACTTATCAGCCCTCCACTGGAGGCCGAGCTTTGAAAAGTAACTGGAAAGGATGAAGAATAAAGTGTGTCCAATAATTCTAAATATGTTTGTCCTTCATAGGCATTCTAAAAGGCATCAGATCCACCATCCGATTTCCTGGCTTCAAGTCGTCTTAACAACTCTGAGAAGACATCTTTCAATATAAAGTTTGTCTAGAAACTTTGGCATCTCCTTAAACTATACACAAAGGGTTAATTGTATAATTCAATATTCTAGTGTTATTAAACAGGTAAAGGGGAAAATGTATTCGACCTTCAACTTTCTACATAACAAAGTTATACTAAAATACAAAGTTACCAAATCTATAATAAAAGAAGGTTGGCCTCTGACAGCGTGCCTTTGAAATTCCGATTTTCTCAATAGGGGCTTTAAAAATGACATTTTCTATAAAAAAAAATCAATATCCTGTACAATAGAATTCATGTATTTGTGCCGTGACCTATCACGCGTTACCTATTCAGCTGCCGACGTGCCGTACAGCCAAGTTTTCCCATTAAGAGCATTATTCAGCAAGGAAAGTTAAATCTAATCGAACCAATAACTCTCAAGTGTCCCTGTTTAGGAGGGACAGTCCCCCCTTGGCACTAGAATCACAATACATTTATTTATATATCGCCAGCAGATTCCGTAGCGCTGTTACAACAGGGTCAGTAAAATCATTTTAAACCACACACAATAACAAACTGGTACAAAAGGGCCCTGCTCTTGGGAGCTTACAATCTAGTCTGTGGTTGAGTAGCTCTTTCACCCCTTGATGTCCCACTTTATTTATCAATAGGTCATCAATTCACCTAAATCCCTGTCCGACGGCCACATCCCAAACCAGGTGCAAGTTTTCTTTAGATGTGATTAGTTGTTTGCCCATTACTTTCGATTACTGCATACAATAGACTTATTACACACTAGCATAATGAAATGATTAATAATTAATAGACCACGCATGACTCACAATAATGCATTAATGGCAAGAGGAGGTTTCTATACAATATTTAAGGCTTATGCAGAAGAGGAAACGTTCCTCTATGAATTATGGAGCAGCAGCTTAGAAACCCCCAAAATGATTGCGAGGATGATAAACGTCTTAACATAAATCACATATAACTCTCACAGAGGATCCACGTGGAAATCGAAGCCCAAGCCTTAGTACTTCTTCCCAAGGCTATACTGTTATACTGTTGGTTTCATAACGGTGTTTAGTGAAACGGTGATAGATAAGTGAGACAACCTCCCAGCAGAAGTGGTAGGGGCTTATACAGAGACGGAAGCTAAACATGCATGGTATGGCATATGGCTATCCTTAATCTAAGACAAGACCAAGGACTGATTGGAGTTTTAGAGTCACACGGAAAAAACACGCAGTCTAGATGTGTCGATTGGTTCTTATCTGCCACCAAATTCTATATTTCTGTGTTTCCTCACCAGTATACTCTGAAGGAATACATTCCCCTCCACACTCCTTAATCATATGCTATTCATGCGCAAGTTTCATTTGGGTACGTTATAGCAACAAGTGTGGTTGGCCCTCAAACGGTTAACACCATCTGCACTCCATCCCGGCACCGTTTGCCACTAATAGAGTTGCCGCAGCCCTGGTGCAATCAGCGGATCTGTCTAGCAAGTGCTTTATCTTGGTTTTTGTAACGGTCTGTCCTGCGCCGCCGAGGACTGTGGAATGCGTCGGTGATTTCTACATAAAGGATACTATTCATATTTTCAGCTGGTATTGGATGATAAGGCGTTACAGCGCGGGGTTACTAATACTTGAGAATGGGTTTAAAAAGCCAACACATGCAGTATAAGAAATTGTTAAAGTGTGCCACATGCGAGCGCTCTCTGTCTACACTGCACATGAATGTCTGCGTAGAAAACCATTTTTTTTTCCAGATGGTCTGGCAATGAAAACGCAGGAAATTTCCGCCGCTGTCTGCTATCGAGATGATCTAAACATAGACGGCTCATAATTACTTGGAAGGAGGCAAGGGATACCAATGCACTTGACTGGAAAAGCTTTGATAAGATAAGAAACCTAAAGGCAGACTGCGATCCCATTCGCCTGGTTCAGCCATGAACTGCTCCACAAACCTTGTGGTTTTCATTAAATTGCTTTAAAGTTTCTTTTTTCTCTTTTTTTTTTGGTATTCATCAAAACTTTACTCTTTTCCAAAGAAATACAAGTTAAGGCATTTCATTTACTCCTCTAAAAGCTCAGCCTGGAATTTCCTATTAAAAAAATAAATAATAGGAATTTTTAACAATTCTGCAAAAAGTTATAATACAGAATATTTATAATTATACTTTGTGACTCTTGTTCACAAATGCTTTTTCTTCTGTGGGTTTTTAGCTTGTATATTTTTGTCCCCTTAAATATAATTATGGACTTTGGATGCCTGAGCATGATGGGAGCTGCATTCCCCAGCACCTTGATGTTCAAAGTTTGCCTGTTCCCAGCTCCTTCCTCTAACCAGTCATTAAAATCATTCCAGCATGTACAGTTTAGGCTATTAACTGCATCCGTGTAATGGAGATGTGATGTAATTTGAGCTAGTCGACATGGAGAAAGATAATTAAAATTACTTGGTGATGAAGGATGTCTAAAATTTAATTGGTGGATGTATAATTAAATGGCGTAGTCAATAATACTTTACAGTTAACAGGTAAAAAATATGCCGCTCTGAACATTTATGAAATATGGCTACATAATGTATTTATATATTTAAGCAAAAACAATGAGTTTCAAAAAGCCAAATATTTAATGTTTTATCATGTTACAAAAAGAGGTATCATAATCTAAAACTAGAGGGTCAGAGGCTTAGATGGAATGTGAAGAAGTTTTACTTTTCTGAGAGGGTGGTAGATAAGTGGAACAGCTTCCCAGCAGAAGCGGTAGAGGCGACTACAGTGAGGGAATTTCAACATGCATGTGATAGAATAAGGCTTTTGAATCTAAGACGAGACCGACGACTGACTATGCTTGGAGTCCATAAAATAGGAAGACTAAATGGGGCTGAATGGCTTTTATCTGCCTTCAAATTCTTTGTTTCTGTCCATTAAATAATTATATAGAATTGATGCCAAAAAGCGCAGATCATACATTGCCTGTAATTTTCTGCAAAATTCATGCAAAATTCACGCCGTCAACGGTTATTAAATCGCTGTCGCCATCATGACAGTCAGTCTGCGATACTTTACATCTGCGACAAAGCTCCCAAACTTTCTGCAGAATGTAGGGCTGCGTCACTAAAAGCCCAGCAAAAACTTTCCAAATGGAATTAGAGCTGCAAAGAATATTTCTTATTACATCATTAACATTTGTTTATTGCAGCGGATATGTAAATGTGGATAAATCCTGATTTCCGAATTCCGCCACGCGTGTTCATTTTCATTTGCAATTGATTTTTTTTGACAAGGATAGAGAGAAGTTACCATCTAATTATGTGTCTGGGTGCTGTCTCTGCAAAATGGTCCCAGCTGTTATTCTTGTAAGGCCCCCAGTGCTTGTACTTGGTGAATATAACAGGGAAATATACAAGATGCTGGTGCTGACATATAATTGAAGTTTATGAGCATTTTTTTTTAGACTTTAATGGTTTTATGGCTAGAAACTAAGAGAGGAAGATTAAACTGTAGGGGAAAAATAAATAGTCTTACACGTTTTCTGCTAGAGATCTAGAGTTATGTATAATGATTAAACTTACAGGAGGTGATATCAGCACAATGCCTCTGGGTGCATTATCCAGAAACAAGAATAAACTGAGACTCTGGTCCCCCAAATGTTTGAATATAGACAGAAAATCAGACGCAGACTGAATACAGGATTTAAATAGGGGACACAGTGGGGATAATGATTTTTTCTTTGCTTTTCAGGCTTTATATGGAAAATACATTATATATATATATATATAAACTTAAATATATAAATATTTGTGTGTATACAAACATGCACATACATAAAATATAGTTTTTAGATATGTGAGTTTTGAAAAGCCCACTAGCTCTAATAGTTTGGTTTTTGGTAGAAGAGCTGTCAATCTATTGGAATCTTAACACATGCAAGTTATTGAGAGTTCTTTCTCAGCAGATGTTCTGCAGCAGCTGCAGGCTTTAAGACACTGGACCCTCTGCTAAAGTGTTCTCCAACACTATCTAGAATGATCCAAGTCGTGGAAGCCCATTTAGGTGCCAGCTCAGTCCTAGATGCAAACAGAAAAGGGGGCTTTTTGCTGATATGCCTAAGAATGCCAGCATATGTTGCTATCAATTGAATAGCAACCCCCTCCTTCAGAAAACCCAGCATGGCATCTGGTTGGGACTCTGCTGGTCCCAGTCCCTATGTAATCAAGGAATACCCTCAGTATTTGGCAGTGATAAATAAATGCTGATTACTTGGAGCAAATACAAAAGACAAAACGTGTCCACAACCCAGTTTAAAGAGCAAGCTAAGGCAAATACAATAAACCAGCAACAATTCTAAAGTTAGTAAATACCTAAAAAACAATCCCTGTCAATAGCAAAAATTGTAAAGATGTATAAACTAAAATTTTCATTTTAAAATATATTTTTATTTACCTAAAGTTTATATATATATATATATATACATATTGAGGGGGGTGATCAGATTACTTCAACCACATTACTTTTCACATGCCTACTATGCAAGCCATTTAAATTTTGTTTAACCTCTTAATGTTCGAGTTAGTGTTAAATACAGGCCACTTTAACCAGCCAGAGGGTTAACCAGCACAGGTGTAAATATGTTGTAGGGAGAAAAGGAAAGGATCCCTGGTGTACTTACAGTCTTTCAGTGTTCCTTGGGATGTTTTTTGGAACCGTTTTAAGTCCCAAACCATGGCAATCCACTGTGGTTCCACTGCAGGTACACAAGGCAGGGCATCCATTGGCACACACCAGGCAGACAGAGCTCCATGCCAGGAGCCAGAATCCAGCCTTGATCCACAATGAGAAGGTAGAGCAGCCCTTCTTCAGAGCCATGCTGGCAGAAATCACGTTTTTTTCCCAAAGCTGGAGTGCTGAAAATCCCTTTAAATCATCAGAGTCCCGGATAAGATCCAGGCAGTGTCCAGATTCCTTGGCAATCCCAATGCAAATGATATCGTATATATTAAATAAAAAAAAAGATAATGGGGTAATTTTAACAATTACACCATAGAACTTAAATTAAAGACATCCCTTTTGCTTTCTACTGCTACTGCACTCACTGGGGTTATTAAATGAGCTCCTTTGCACTGAAGTCTGCCCTCCTCTGTCTGGAGTTCCCCCTCTCTACCCTAAGCAGTGTGTCTCTGCTCTACAGCCTTGGTACCAGTATAAATACAAGGGAGAGAGACACACTGACACACACACACTCACACACATACACAAGCACATAACAGCAGTCATCCATCAATTCAGGGACACAAATATCAAGTCTGACTCCTCCCTGCTCCCTCCTCCTGTCTTCAAACCTTCCTCTATAGTCTAGTGTGCAGCCTTCTCTAATAGAGCCTTACCCCCTACAGAAGAACAGGGGAATGAGGAAGGGGCACATTACAGAAAACTACAATGACTTTGGAAGCAGGGCATGCATGTAGAGCTTTTAACACTCAGCACCTTGTTAAAGCAGGGAGATAAATGGCAGCCAGTGGTGCCTTGATACCTCCAAGCACTTAACACATAAAGAGGAGGGGGGGTAAGAACACAATGCTGACTGGCATGAAAAGCACTTTTTTTTTAGGAGAGTTCAAAGTTTGGTTGTGTGCAAAGCTTTATAACCCTCTCCCACCTATGTGTTTACTTGCCTGGTGCTCAAGGAGAAAGGGCAAAGGCTACATCTGCCCCAGAGCACTATGGTGCTATATTATAGTGTAACAAGATGCCAGTCCTGGTATATCATACCTTTCCTTCTTTAGATGGGGAAAGTCCCTCTTTGGAACCCAAAAATCCCCCCCTGTCTCTCTTTCCTTGCCAGAATATTTTCGGGATATGAGTGCATTGCAATGTCCTACAGCCCTAAAAGTTACAATATAGTTTATAGACACAGCAGTAAATATGTTTCTAAATAAAATACATTGTTTCAATAAAATGGACTCCTTCTAAGTGCCTTACTTAATGACATAGGTAACTATCAATTGGACACAAAGTCACACAAAAAGTCCAATTAATTAATTAATCTGGTATATGATCCAACCATTGGACACATAAGATGCTTACAGAATTTACTGATCCTTACAGATACCAGGGCTGGTCCTAGAAAATCCATCCATGATATAAAATATGAAGGCACTTTGCATGAAATATGTGCTTGGGTGAGTTGCCAAATGTAGCAACCATGACCATTCACACTGAGAGTCTAAAATAAAACCACAAAATCCCCCCTTTACTTTTGTAAAAACACACATGCTGTGTGTCCTGGACTTTACAACAATGAAGTAAAGTGAGGCAGTCGGTCAGGACAGGGAAGCAAAGGGTAAAAGGAGTGGCTGTGTGATATACAGTATTCCTTTACCAATCAATAAAGCAGAATCATTGAGCTTTATCACAAATTGACACTTTAATATATACAAATTTTATTTGTGTATTCCTCCAAGATCTAACCCCTGCCCTACAACTATTTACAACAATATACATCGAGACTTTGACTCATATACGTTCTCTACCTCTCCTCCCTCCTTTTCATCTTATATAGAGGATTATGTGCTATTGCTGTGCAATAATAGGACTCTTTCTGAAAGAACTGTAGTGATCCTCAGATCACTCATCCATAGACATATGGAATAAAACATTAAAGGGAAAGTTCTTTGTTTCAGACACTTAACCAAGGACACTTTTTGTTAAACAATAAGCAACTCTACAATTCTTTTAAATGTAACAAGAAATATGAGATCAGTTAATGTGAATTGTGCCGCATTGCAATGCTGGATCTGAAAGAATTTAGAATGGTGTGAATTCTGTCCATGTTTCCCATTAAAGTGAAAAGCAAGACATACTAGATGGATACTTTAAATGTACCTTATACTGTAATCCTTGGACTTGCCATTTGGCCATCAAGTACCTGCGGGGTTGGTACCAACATGTGATGTCACACACGCCATGTTCCCGTTTTAAAGGGACAGTGCAATTGCAATGCTACAAATGGAGGCTTACATACACTGGGCAAAAGTATTGGGACACCTGACCATTCCACCAACAGAGACTTTGATGACATAGACAGTAATATGTAGTTGGTCTCCCTTCGCAGCTATAACGGCTTCCACTCTTCTGGGAAGGCTTTCCACAGGATTTCGGAGAGTTTCATCCCAAAAGGTGTTCAATGGGGTTGAGGTCAGGGCCCTATGCAGCCGGTCAAGTTCTTCCACACCAAACTCATCCAACCGTGTCTCTATGGAGCTTGCTGTGGGGAACAGTAATGCTGGAATAGAAAAAGGCCTTCCGCAAATTGTTCTCACAAAGTTGGACCTGAAGGATACATACCAAGACATACAATTTTGGACAATGCTATGCTTCCAGCTTTGTGGCACGTTTTGGCAGTTTCAGGACAATACCAAGGTCAACATATAGTCTCCATATGCTTCTGGTGTGTGTAGTAAACATGGTTATTGTATAGAACCCTCTGTCACTGAAAGAGTTAATTCACTTACATACGAGTTTCAGAATATCACTTTGAAACCATAGGTCATGGAAAGCAAATGCCTCAAGCCAGGGGTGGAAATAAGTCATTGTTTATAATTAGGTTAAGGAGAATGTGCATTGTGTAAGGTAAGGCCTTGCATTTTAATATATATATATATATATATATATATATATATATATATATAATGTGTATTCATTTTCTGGGTTATATTTCTAGGTTATATTATTTTGGGAGCTTTATTGGTGGACATCCGCTGCCTTCATCTCAGTACATAATTGTATTTAGTTTATAGAACTGTAGAATCTGGGAAAATCCGAAGAATTAGTTTAAAACTCCTTTTCTTTTGAACGTTAGACCGCGACGCCAGGTATCCTTCACTTTAATTTATGGAAGGAGAGAAATTTGTAAGAAGATCTGGTTGCGGAACAAATGTTCCACCTGGCGTCCAGTGCCAGATAAACGAATACCCCACACGTTAGGGAGGTGGCTGTAAGAATGTAAATGATATATACGCCCGTAAGATACTAGAAATCTTAAACTGCACTGAGAGCAAAAGGGCAGATTGGGATGAAACAATATCCTGCGAACCATACTGGTTTTGTCTGTATCTTTCCAGCTCTACCATATAAAAAAAAATCCACACCGGTCTGCCTGCACCGTCATGAAAAAAGCAGAATTTTTAACCCATTCAATGCCTACAGTGCTGCTTCTTGTTGCTCTTCTCCTAGAGTTCTGCCCTAATGTATGTAATATTATGTTATTATTAATCCTAACAAGCTGGTCTTTATTTTTCTCCAATCTCATTTTCCTTATGTCAGTAAGTGGGAAAAAAATGAGCAAAAAACCCCCCAGACTATATATTGATAGATATATGTATACATTGCACCCAGAAATCCATATGGGTCTTCGTTAACCCTTCGGGCATCAGTGCATTGGTCAGTCTCTCTAGTCAGTGGGTTAATTCTATATGTGATTCAGTGACACCGTCTTTTGATGCATTGCGGCCCCTCTCACTGCGCTACATTTAATAGTCTGCAGCAGGGGATTTAAACATGTTCAGAAACGAATGACTTACTCCGTTTTCTCTTCGTCTAAAGCACTCAGCATTTTAATGGCTCAATTGCATGTGATTTGTAAAGGAATGTTAATATTTGATCTGGTACATCAGGAATAAATTACATTTATTATATGCCATATACTGCGTCATCTCTATTGTCTTATTAGTTTGCAGACTGTCGTTGAAGGGAAGGGGTTAGAAGAGATCAAATGTAATTTCATTTAGGGAGATTAAATCAATGTCTGTATGGAGTAGTGTGTAGGTGAATTGCTTACTGCCGTCGATGTGCAGGGATGAATTCATCTATGGAGGGTCTATGGTGGGTACAAAAAAGCAGCAGAGATGTAAAAATGATGACATCATAGCATTACATCACTACTGTCTGTATAGTTTTGCGGTTCACCGAGCCACGTTTTTCAGCGATGTGGCCCTAGGCATCCCTTACTCAGTTTGCATAGTAATTAATTCATGAATATTATGCAAATGAGAGATGCATGATAGTCACAGGGACTGGCACACAAATGATAATGGGGTGTAACATACATCAAGAGACACAGACTGTCACATACACAGATTGGTACTAGCGGACAGATGGCTACGCATGCACCCTACAGCTGGGGCTTGTGTGCAGCCTGCGCAGTACGTTGGCTGGTCCAAATTTAGAGAGATTTGGGTCTTTCAGATAGCTGTATTAGGGAGACCCCATGAAGTGGGGTGGAGGTTGCCTTCAGCACCACAATGAATTACTGAACCAATTGGTGTTATTTTTGCTCTGTAACAATGCAGTATGATACAGAAATATCCGTGGACAGGGCTCAATGGGAAATTTGGATTATAATTACCAATTAATATAAAACTTAACGACAGATAAAAACCATTCGGCCCGTGTAGTCTGCCCATTTTGCTCATGTAAAGACTTGGGCCTTCATCTATCCTTGGTTTTGTCTTACTATCCCATGCTACAAATTCCATTAATGTCTATAAGATATCAGAACTTCCAGAGCGAGACAAAGGGGATTCTCTCTTACAAAGCCAATAACCCTTGGCAACCAGACGTAGAGCCAATGCTTTGCTTCAGTTTTATACACTAGGGACAAAGTTCTATCTCAAGCACGTTTTAGTTCAAAAGCCATAAATTATCAAAACTTGGGGGGCCATACAGTCAATGGTCCTTGGTCTCGTCTTAGATTCGGGATCCATCCCATGAACATTTAAGAAGCACTCACTCCATTTCTGTGACATGTGAATACATACAGATGAAGATTGGAGATGAATATGGGGTTAGGTTCAGCGAGCTACTCCCTACGAGCAGTTTTCCATAGTTTTTTAAAATGTATATTACATGCCAGTCTCGAACACGTTACTTCCTCCCATCTGTGTCTCTCCCTGTTAGTATTTTTCTATGATTTTTGTCCTCCTGCCAAGTTCACATACGAGAACAAAAATACAAGACCATTTTAGAAGAAACTTGATGCCGTCTGTAACAGAGCGAGTAAAAGGGACACCTGTTTGGTTCTTTAGAATATCCTGTTGTTTTTGTGAGTCTGTTCAAAATGTTCACAGCCGTTTAAGAAGCATTAGTATGGCCGTAAATCTAACTGTGTTATAAAAAGTGCCAGCAGCACAAACTCGGTATGAGATCTGATTTCACCACCCCTCTCAGACCCAAGTCTGATGGCCTTATAGTACCTTTAATTAAAGTTCTGCATACCCGTTCTTACTAAACATTTTTTGTTGAATGATCTCTTCACTTTGCTCTGTAGTGAAATTATTATTAATATTGTTATTATTATTATTATTATTATTAGTGTAATCATTCACTTTCTGTTTGCTAAACTGGTTATATGTTTTTATTAATAACATTAATATATTCATTATATTAATATAATAATAACCAGCTTTAGGTTAGTGATGGGGTTCTTGAAGCTTTCTCCTACCAAGTAAAAGTAATATTACATTTTTCCAACCAAATGTTTAATATGAAACTTTTTATGAATATTTCCTATAAAAAAAAAAACAACAACAACCTTAACCTTTGGAATTAAAAAGGTTTTGAAATACTCACTGGATCCATTAGACTCCCCCATTAGACTGATAAATTCTGGTATAATGAACTTTTAGCATGGCTTGTACAAGGAACACTCCAAACGAGTAAATTTCAGCTTTTTTTGGCCTTGTTAAAATAAAATGTCTCTGTTTTGAACTAACCATTTCAACTTCCAAAAAAGAAATTGAAGGTGAAGCCACGCTGAACTTATAGACAGATATGTTGACCATTATTCTGTGTGGCCGCATAGTTAACACAGACCTTTCCGCAACAAGAATTATTTTGATCTGTGAAACTGAACTTAGATCAAGCAGTAAAGAACAAGTGAAACCAGAACTTTATTATTTGCCTGGCAATAGGTGTTATGATAATTCTCGAACATATTGATATTCATGCCCTGGCTAATTTATTTTTTCAACCTCCTAAAAGTTACGTGCGGCTCCTACACCTATGGTCTTTGGAGGTAACAGTATGGTCTTATGACTGCGTCATGTATTTCCGAAGCCCTGTGTAGATATCACACCACAGACTTTATCCCAGTTCTCATTTTGCCTCCGTAAGTCTCTTCAAGTGAGCATGCATCCCACCAGACCCAAAGATGGTCCAGTCTGCATGGATTCAAGAAGATTAGGTGTTCCGCGTAAAAGAAATGGACAATGCATTTCCCTGTTGGAATGTTTTTAATTATATATGGCTACATGGTAACTATAGGCCGCAGATCCAACCATTGGGACAAACCCTGACCTCCACACCCTATACTGGACACAACTGGACTTCCCAGGGGATCAACTGCAAATTTCGGGGTGGTGATAAAAGAATTAGAAGTATGAGAAGCCTGCGTGGACCCCGAAGACTGAAAAGAGGTCAGGGATACATCTGAACTGCCCATACTACTGAATGACACATTTTGTTTTAAAAAAAATTCGGATCGTTCTTACATACATTTTCCACGTATAGACTTGATCTTTCACATAGTCATCATATTCTCTAAAAAACTTTTCCATGATGAAGAAAAAAAAAGGAAAAGTAATGGGCAATGCTTTATCCTTCACAAATCTTGTGGAATGTCCATATTGTAGTGGGCATGTATGATATATATCATGGCAATGGATGGTGAGAAATAACAAGCAATTGCAAATAAAGAGAGCAGGATCTCTTCGAAAGATTATTTGCATTGCTATACTTGCAGGCTTTATGCAGTAGACCGTCTACTGCGGTCTTCAAAGAAACAATGACTCACGCTCTTTGATAACCAGAGCAGACTCAGAAGTAGGTTGAGTTCCTGCTGTTCTACTGGAGAAAATGACAGGTTTGAGATTTTCGTTACTGTACCTCTACAGAACTCGCTGGTGAGAGGAGCCTGCTTTTCATCAAACCCTGTATAACAATCTTCTGTTAATAGATCAGTCTCTGACATAGTTTAAAATAAAAAAGCTTAAGCAATTTGATACATGCATTAAACTGTCTTTAGCATAGGCAAAACCCAGCAGATCTGTCTTACTCACTCATGAATGACAGAGAGAAAATAAAAGAGTACAGTAATAGAAAGCTATATTATGTGGGAAGCGCAATAACAGTGATAGGGATGTAATGTATCAGGGAATTTGTGATATCATAGGAGGCAATCAGCTCCTTAGCTAGCCATTCCATAAGAACACAATGAGAGCAATATCAAAGGCCAACTCTGTTTGGACACAAAGGGGCTTACCCGTTTAATTGGAAAGGCCAAGAAGTTGACAAAGCATAATGTAAAGTTAAGAGGGTGAACAAACCTTTTAAAAAATCTATGCATTTTAACTGTGGCGTGAAAGGCCAACTCGGCATCTTCTGTAGCAGAAACTCACCTGAGCTAGAGGTAGGAGAACTGGGCATAGTGAGGCATGAGCTGCTCTGTGGCTGAAACAGATCTTGGTGCGGCTAAACCATGTCTATACATAAGCCAAGTCTGCCCCCACCTGGAGACAGAGGTCCTTTAATGATGGAAAGAGAGGTGCTTTTAGCCACTACCTTCTGAGCTCTGGTTTGTTCTCCTTGCCTTCTAGCTAGCTTGGCATTTTCAGACCTCTTGATTCCAGTCCGATGCTCCATGGCTGGGTCCTATTCTGCTGACACAAGGTCCAAGCAACCATGTATCTAGCCTCCAGAAACATTACTGTTGGCCCCTTTCATTTTGTTCTCTCGTACATTAGCCTCTGTGGATGCATCTGTTCCTGGCTCCTAGGAAAACTAAGCTGGCTCATAACATTTCCTATTTGGCTCATTACATTATACAGATTTGTCTAGCCATGTGCTGAATAATCAAATCAATCACAAAATAAGCGTCCAGAACCCTTTATGATAAATAATCTTTCTTTCTTTCAAACTAAGCTTTGGACATTGGAAATCCCTTGTGACTGTGGCCTTATTATTAAACCACAATTAACTAGAAAAATCATTTTTTATTTTTTTGCAGATTAGTCAGCTGAGCAAAACGAGGCTACCTCTACCTCAGGGAAAAGGCTAATTACGGAAATATATTAGGAGATATGGTGGTAAATATGCCTCTAATGAGGATTCTCACAGAGGGGTAAATAGTCTGCTTTCATTCATTTGAAAAAGTGAAAAATCGGGGGCTTTCAATAATTAATTAAACTTACTTTAAAAAAAATGTCCAAAAACTTAAATTCAAGTTGAATATCTATTGGGTAAATTATTAGAAGTCACATTCGCAGGAGTTGCTGCAAGACAGCGGCATTTTTGTATGGTCCCAAGCAAGCGATGGCAGACATGAAAGTGGGTAGAAAGCACATGTCTCCTAAACCATGCTTCCTAAAATGTCACGAGCAGCTATGTAATGTATATGGCTTGCAGTTTGTGACATATAAATCAATGGAAACTCGGGAGCAGGGACACTATAGGGGGATGGTATATGCGTATTAGGAAGAAAACATTATGAAAATGTTTTTAGTGACATGCAACCAATTATCATTTTGTTTTACAAATTCATATCTCCTCCTTCGGAGGATCCAAATTTTTCCAAACCTTGTGGAGTTTTGAAATGTTGATTTTGATCCACATTAGTGCTCAATATCAAGCTGGAGCAGCGAAAGCCACAAAGAAATGGATGTTGATGTGTAAGAGGACAGAAGAGCTGTTAAATGTTTTAAATAACTTTGGCTTCTTTGAAAGAAATTCATTTTTTCTTTTACCAGTTCAACATTATCATTTACCATTGTCATTTGCCAGTTCAACATTAAAAACTACTATGTATTTAATGAGATGTGATTTTTTTTTGTTGCAGCTGCCGACTGACAGCTGATCAGCTACAGATGCACTCTGATATGAATCTCTGCTGAGATCAGAAAAGCTATTATCCTTGAGCGGTGCGAGATGCTTGTTTTCGTCACCAATCTGTAGACGGGATCTAGTTAAGACCTTTTTCTATCAATCAAGGTCAAAAGCAAGCAAGTGCCTGCTAGAGACCAGATCACTATAATCAGCTGGTCCTGGGTGCCAGAAAAAGCCTCTTGAAACTGATTTACATTGTACAGTGAAAGAGTTTAGTTTGGTGGCTTTTCAAGGTTTTTTTAACCCCTTAAGGGCAATGGGCGGTCCCTAAACCCATTGAAAACAATGCATTTTGAGCCCGTTCATGTCCGGGCTTTGTCATTAAGGGGTTAAAAAATTGTCATCGAAATCACCTATATGACCTTTTAATGTAGAGCACGTTTACTTGTTTTGTGTATGTTTATCTCTCCTAGCCTACTTATCAGCGGGTCTCTGAAGTATCAACACACAAAATGGAAAGTAAAATGGAAAGATTATAATCAGATGTAAGTTGCGGGCGTCTGCAGCAAACATCGGACCATGTTGCAGAAATTCACTACACAATGTGCAGAAAGCAGTGGCACGGTCTGAAATGGATAGCATCTCATAGAAGGATTAAAATTGCACTTTTTCCTCCATTAGTTTTAAATCTCTGCAACTTTCCAGGATCTTGCATTTCAAATGCATAACACCCCATCAAAGATTAATATAAACAATACCAGAGTGTTTAAAAGCTCATCTTGCCGGTATATCAGCGAGAAGAGTCTTACCAACTACCTATCCCAGGGAGAAGTATCATCATTCCCCCCAAAATGCCAGTTTTAAGGGACTCCACAGCCATCTTATGCACTTAAATAAATATGATCCCTTAAAATGATTGTTTTATCCCCTTGCAAAAAGTGCTGATTTCACTAGGAGTGCTTTCATGTCAGTGGTGTGACAAAACTGGGCCATGGAGGGGCTTTGGAGCTGCAGCTTCTGCTAAAGGAATAAAATACTTGTAAGTCCTTATATATGCTGGCGAGGCTGTGTGAAACGGTATCTTTATGTTTCCTCATATATTGTCCTGTTTAATGCTGACTTTTGGGGAGTACCCCATGATGTCACGTTCTGCCCATATAATGTTGGTGAAGTAGGAAGTGACGCTTTTTATTTTTGTGTGGGTGGAGTTGCATATAACATAATTTGCATTCCATTGTCCTACATGGACGGTAAATATGTATACATTGCTCATTTCGGCCCTTGTTACATATTTGCACATTTACCACAACAATGTTCCAGTCCATTTTAAACTAAAGGAAGGTTTTAGGTAAGGGCATATAATGGCTGGACGCCATGAGTCTACTGCATGCTGCGCCATTTTGTCAGGTTGGTTAAAGTTATACCTAGCTTCCACCACATTCTCAACCCCCAACATTAACCATTAATTAAGAATAAACACTCACTGTATGCCCGTGTGATACATCATCTGACATATTTTAATAATCCCATATGCTATGTGTCATAAGAAACATTCCAATGAACACCATAAAATTAGGATAGATAGAATTTTTAAAGCAATCTGTTAATGTTTACCTAGATTGGGGTTCCCATTATTCTCAAACACTCTTTGGCTGTCCAATGTCTTGGTGAGAATTATGGGAGTTGCTTTTCAGCCCTTGATGTAATTGGTTTTATATGGCATCTGCTCAAAGGGTTTTTAACCTGAAACACGTCAAATTTAGAGAGCTTTGTAATGACTACTGAATATAAATGATTCATAGGAAACCTCTAGCGGGTGTTCTGTGAACCTTCTTCTAGCCTCCTTTGCTTAGGACAGCCTGAGCGTAAGACCCATGAACCACTGACTGTCTTCACCGATGGGAATTCCATGTGGCCCTGTGCAATATATGTTTTGTACTAAAAGGGGCTTCACACATGCTGGACCCGGGTGTAATGTGGTGTAGCTCATGATCACACTGATAACTTGAGGACCCTACATGCAAGCAGGTGGATATGGTGCTTAGATCATAGGGATGCCACTTAATTTCAACAGCATGGACCACCATTGATTTTATAACACCCTGGGCTGGTCAAGGGAGATCAAAGGATCTTCTCAACTGGCCCATGAACCTCACTGCCCACAAAAAAGAGGGAAATCACCCAAAAATTGTGGGTCTTCCATGAAAACTGGACACTTGGGAGGTACTATATACTATACAAGTTTTACTCCACTGTTCATGAGCTACATGAGATAAAGCCACAGGTGAACACAAAGATGTGTGTTGTTGCAGAAGGATACCATAGTGATCTATGATATTTAGTTGCTAAATTGAATGTAAAATGTTATGCTTGGTGGTTGCTACACAGCTACACGCTTACATTACGAACATGCAAGAGTAGATTCCTGGATCCTTTCCATCACTTAGTAATGGTGAAGATTTATTATACTGGGGATTTTACTCAGATAACAGTGGAATCCAAATATATGGGTTTTTTTTTTTTTGTAATGGAAGCGGACTGCATACAAAAGTCCAACCGTGACATTAATTCAACAGCATCCAATATATATTATATATATAATATATAATATTACGATATTTTTTATACATGTCTTTTAAGCACATGGATGGCTATTATTAATTTACATTATGAATGCATTAAACTTTGTAGGTGTCTAATACATAACATTAGATGTTCAACAGAATATTTACTCAAAGAGCCCCGGGACCGTCTGTTGTGTCCATCAAGTAAAATCACTTCAAAGAGACAAATGATTTCAATTCCAATTTCACTCATTTATTTCCAAACAACACTAAATGTTTCCAAATGGAAATGCCAGACTTCCTGTCATTTAACTCTATAAAAACACATCCCAACGCTGTCTTACTCTTCCAATCTCAGCACTTTCCCTCCTACTCAAGGATATTTTTTATACCCTTGAAACCTCTCTGGTCTTCCAGCTGCTAGGATTCGGATGTGTGCTCATAATCTTGACATGATATCATCGCCGCATGTGTTGTGGATAACCCGGTTAATGTTATCTCTGTTCACAAATCACTTGAGTGCTTCATCTCAGGTGAAACATGTTTTATTTGAATAACATATAAGGCACGCAGATTTTTCTGAAGACCACATCAATAGGGATGAGTAACATCTAAGAAGATCCATCAGGTTTCAAACAGTATTTATGAGGGGGAAAAAAAGGTTCCTGCTCATGAGTGTATGGACTAGCCATCTGCATACCTAGGAACATCCAGGCTCCAGCTACCCGGGGGCCCTCTCTTTTTGGGATGCAGGTCGGCATCTCGCTAACATAGATGGGTGGTCCCACTGACATTGCGTGCAAGGATAGTCCCCACACAGGAAAACTGGCCGTGGTTGGATTGGGGCGTGCTGCAACTCCACGCCTGCGAGCTTCTCTGTGGTGACCCAGAGAAGAGGCTACAAGTTATGGCCATCAGGCACAATGGACAAATACCTGATGGACTGGTGACTTGTCTGCATAATTTTCATACCACCACTCATGCAGAAGGGTATAAAAATGTAACATGCCTGTCACTGGGGCCGGCTACCGGCAGACAGGCGTCTGTCAGCCGGCGCGAGGCTCCAAGGTGACGAGCACTCAATCTCAACTGGCTGCGTGATCCCGCTGGCAGGGAAATAGTGGAGGCGCGGTGGTGGCGTGCGTCAGGAAGTGGGGCAGGCTGGGTGCCAGAGTTATACTCAGATTCTTGTTTGTTGTTTTTGACCATTGCCTTGGCTGACTATTCTCCTGCCTAGTGATTCTGCTACAGTTTGAGTTACCTGAGTACCATACCTGGTTTGTCTGACTACCTGTTCTACGAACTGACCTCTGGCTTGTATGACTACCCATTTTGTGTTTCAAACCAGGCTGTGTCTGACTACCCGTCCTGCATTAAATCATGATACCCTGTATTACCTGCATAGGATTCTTGCCTACAGTTTACCTATGCAGGCACCTGGCTCTGTTGCTGCTTTGCCCATACCACTCAGTGCCGAACTTTTCCTGCCTACACCTGAGCCTCCTCATTGTTGGGATCATCTACGTCCCTGTCCTCCTAGCTTGGGGCTCAATTTCTTGTTATGTATTTCAGTGCTGAAGAACTACCTCAGAGTGCTTTTTGGTGACAGTGGATGTGACAATGTCGCTCTGCGTATCCAGCCGGCGGCCGTATGTATATCATTTGGCGGCTGCTGGTCTAATAGTGCTAGAGTCACTTAGTCATCCCGAGTCCGGCCTTGATGTGCAAAAGCAATGTGCTTTATAAGGTATATACAGAAATTCAGTTTCTCACACCGTATATAGACATAAAGGCAGCTCGCAAACTTTTTTGACCTTTTCCAGTTTCTTGCTCTTAACAGTATTTCCCAGCCAAAGAATATCTGAAGTGGGAAAAGGACTAATTTAGGGAAACTTGGTTAAATCACGTCTTATCTTGAGAACATTTCCCCATCCTCTTTTACAGACACATAAAAATCCGTGCACGCTTATTTCCGGCACAGATTGTACATCTGCAAACCTGAACTCCTCGGGGAACTCTCACCACTTATGTTCCTCCTAGTGGTGGTATAGCTATGTAGTCGGTACGGTACATAGTAATGAGAGCTTTGTAGGTAGGTGTCAGGTGAAGCCGTGTGCTGGGAAATTTATCTGACGTTCACATTGGTGCCCTTCTTTCCTCTGTCTGCACAGACTGCCGTAACGTCTTTCTTCGCTGCTCTCCATCATCGCCTATCACAGCCGGTCCAATCCTCCTTTGCGAAGCCGCATTGTGCCCAAAATAAGACCACATTTTGCAGCCCTTTTGACAATCGCGTCTGACATAATCCCCGCAGTGTTCAGATCTCCAGCACCATCCAGGTTATGAAGGCAGAGGTTGGGGAGAACCAGAGGATCATGGGTAGGTGCGTAAAACATGTATTTTGTAAAATTAAAGTTAAATGAACTAATTATGAGGGTTTAAGATAAAGCATTAATTATGTATTACAATCATACGTAATGCTGTAGAGATGATTACGTAGGTAGGTGGAATCCAAAATGACTCAAATGGTAAAAATGTTCTGCTGGCACACAAACATTATGAGGTTACCCCCTTTGCCAATGTGTAAAGCCAGCTTTGGAAATATATCCTAAGGGGTGGTCTGAATTTGCTTTAATTTTACATTTTACACGCTTATTATGGCTGTTCCTTTTTATTTATTATATTTTTGTTATCCGCTGGTGCTAGTGTTTTTTTTTTTTTTTTTTAACTTTCAGTGCCAGAGAGTTATTATTTTATTTTTCTTATATAGAGTTGACTGATTTTGCAGAATTATATGCTGCAGGTTATGTTCAGTACCGACATATATTTAAATAAAATGAGACAGACGTGGAGGTCCCACTCAATAGATCTGACACTGTAACTGTAAGTTATGATGGGATATCCCTGATTTTGGAGTCAAGTGCCTCGAGTTCTTTTTGATTTGGGTAATGTCAAATGCGTTAAGGATATTTTCCTTTTAGAGACGTCTTATCGCTTCACAGCGGAGATGATGGTGGCGCAAAGATATGTTGGGGCTGTTGGGTCAGGCCTAGAGCAGCACCCAAAAAATACGCCACTGCTTTGGGTGAACAACACATTATTAAGACCTCAGATCTACACTGAGGTTAATACATCAAAAGGATATTATTACTACGTTTAACACTAGTGAAAATTCTACATTTTTGGAACTGTTCCTTTTCTCCCCCTATTTTCCCATAGTCACTCGCAGATGATAATGAATACCAAATGACTGACACAGCACAGCCATATTTACACAAAAGGTTAAAAACCTTGTAGCTTTCTTCTCCCTTTTCAATCAAGCAATTGTCATTCTTTAAACTGCCAGTGAATGCGACCATGTCACATCTGGAGACTGCATTTGAAGGGAAAAAAAAAGCTAATATTTAGGTATTCTTGGATAGAATATACCGTCGCTATGACAACATGTTGAATAGTGTCTACTTTTTAAAAAATGGGGGGGGATTAAAAAAAAAATCTACTCAAACACAAGCTGTTCTCAATTGGATTACCTACTGTGGTCTCAGCTGCCATGGAAATAACTTCGACATAGAATGGAATCTTAGAGCAGCACCTAGTGGTCGGTGAGGGGAACTGCAGCCCAAATCCAGACAGCCCTGTCAATAGAGTTTCTTAACAAAGGATCTTGCAAGAAATCAAAATGTTGCATGCTTGCACACCACCTATTAATAAATTACTCCAGGGATAATGAATGGTGCGCCTATATTGCTCCTGAACCAGGGTAGCAGATAAAAACGCATCCTGCGTTTATTTAAATCGCATGTACATTAAGATGTGCGTTTAGCAAGCAGTTAAGGGAGAAAATGACCCCGATCTCCTATATATGTTTGGTTTTATATTGCTGGCGTGTTTGATAGCTCCTTGGATTTCATACATGGTCTATGATGTTAAAAATGTATAACTTGTTGAGTTGGCACATCAACCAGCGGCACCCCATTCCAAACCTGAGTGTCGGGGTGCGTTTATTCTATAAAGTAACAGATACCCTGCACATGGATCTAATTCCAAAGGAGGAAAAATGTTGGAACAAGAGGTCATAAGGATGAGATGCAACGTAAATAAATATTACTTTACTGGGAGGGGGTAGATAAGAGGAACAGTTTCCCAGCAGACGTGGTAGAGGTTGGGGAACTAAAACATGCATGGGATCAAGGACTGATTATGGTTTGAGTCTTTACATCAAGACATGTTTACCATATAGACCGAATTCCTTCTAAGCGGGTCTTTTCCAGATAAAGCAGCACGTATGTTCTCATCTTAATGGTGGAGTTGCAGAAACTGCGGGTGATGAAAGCGACCATCTCCCCCAAGACATCGTCAATGAGAAGACTAAAATTAGGACAGTCTCTATATCTTGAAAAAAATGTTAAGTTTACTACAGCTGTGAATTTATATATAATATATTTAAACGTATTACACAGGGATACCAGCTAAATATTCTTTTAATTATTGGGTGATTATTGGTAATATAAATGGACACAGTTATAGAATGATTAGTGATGGCCCTACAAGCAAGTAGGTGTGCTACAAATTCATAGTTTATGTGAAAACCATGTGAGTGTAAATTAAGTGAAATATTTGGGGGAAGAAGAGACGTTTTCCAGAGGTTAAGCGGTCTGGCATTTGATGGGAAAGGGCATCTTTCACTTTTCTGTTATGTTCTCTTTGTACAGCAGTCAGGGTCAGAGATTAATGGCCGGGGACTGGACAAATACCACAGTGGGAAAGCAGCTCTGTGTTAGGTCTCGGGTACAATCCGCGAGCTTCCTACACAATTCAGACAGACAGGATCTCTGGTTAAAGGGGCTGCGAGGAAGGAAGGAACTCAGTATGTCCACAATTCAGAGGTTGATGTGCATGGATGGAACCAGAACGGATGCCTACAGTGTCCACCGCTAGGTCATCACTCCTCTAAAGGGCCACCTACAAAGCTATGAATTTATTAAACCTACCTTACATTGTATAATACATGTTTTTAATCATTTTTACGGAATTTGGTTTAAAAGTAAAGGACGTGCGAGGAATGGGAGCAATAACCTAATCTGGAGATCTGAGGAAGTTAAGATGGCTGCTCCGATGGTATACTCATAAGGTGGCTTCAAGTACAAAATTACATAAGCATTAAAGATAAACATACATGTGAGGACACCTAGCTTTTATGTTGTTATTTGTTTTAGTTACTCACAGTCAATCTCCTTTATCCTTCACAAAATGTAAAGTAAGTCTATAAGGTGTGCCCATAACGCCCATCTCTATTGTCATTTAAGGAGAGATAATTAGGTAAAGCCCCAAATATTTGGGTTCATTTTTGTGTCCCTCGACGGGGAGGGAGACCCAATATGCTGCTGCGACGGGATTGTGACACTCACTCAGCTAGCCTATACTTAACACCTGGAAAGGTTAATATCAATGTTGGGCCAAGTGGTCCAATGAAGCTCTATCGTCCAGCACTATGGGGGGGGGCGGTTGGCGATATCAATTAGCTATACCGCTATGAGCTACATGCATAGATTACAAAAGAAAAAATAATTTCAAGCCATTGGATAATGACACTTGTCACACACATTTGTGGCCGAATAATAGGGCAGGGTGGGAATTATCCCCTGGAGTCCTCAATTTGAAGGCCATTATCAGGGACCCGTCTCTTTTTTCCTTTCCTTCTTATAAGTTACTTGCTGTTCCATGGACAGCCAATGAGGTGTTTAACAAGCCCTTAAGCACTTTGTAACCATGTCTGGATCCTCTTTGTGATCCCACCGATGCTACTTTCCAACGCGGTCCCTTTCTGTGAATGCATTGAAGCTCAAATAAACTTATCTACGCTACAGGGCAACTTGACTTGGTTTTCACCACCATAGCAGAAGTCTCCAGCCCTCCATACGCCATGCCCCTGGGATATAATTATACGACGCTTTGTGTAGTTACCCTTGGGTGAGCAGGTCTAACCATTTTGAGACAAACATTATATGCAGGTTAGAGGATCAAAGATCAAAGGAAATACCCAATACGGGGACATCTAACAGGACCTCTTCAACATTATCTTATCTTAAGATGTAAAGCAAAGCCCAAAATGAAAGCTAATTACTTAAAAGGACCGGATTGATTGATATAACAATAATTAAAATCATAAGCAATCATAGATACTTAGACATGCTTTCTGGCTCGCTATTTACTCTGCATCAACGGATCAGCGCAGGTAAAGTACGCGGGAGATTAAGAAGATCATTATACATTACTGGTTATTCTGAAAAAAATATCGTGTCCTTTAATTGCATCTCTTGTATTCTGTATTCCTTTTTTCATAAGCAGAGCAATTAAATAGCTTAAAGAAGATGTCAAGCACCGTCTTGGAGTTTTAATTAATCCTATTATTCCTCAAACGTTTTACACTCGTTGTTGAACCTCTTTCCCTTATCTCATTATTCCTATTTTTCTACTGACGTTTTGCAGTAATTTATATATTTCACTGGGACTTTGGGGTCTCTATTAGATGCACACAAGCGCTTATCTATTAACATCTTGTGTGCCTTCGTATGAAAATAGTTTGGCCGTGATCAGTCTTGCAATGGGAAAAAGTGGGCAGAATGTGTGCGGAATGGGTCTTATCTGCTGTCAGATTCTATCTTTCTAAGTTTCATTTTTAGTTCTGATTGGAAAGCAGCGGGGAGTAAAGCTGGGCGAAAAGTGAAAATTTCAGTGGTGAAAATTGTCAAACTGGATGGGCTGAAATATGTGTCTATGATGCCAAGGGGTTAACAAGGATACATCACAATTGTGCCCCGCTGTGCAATAACTACTCCATGAAAACAATGCCTATGAACGGTGGAAACGTGCGCAGTGATGTCACACGCACATGACCTTTTCCTGTAACATCATGTGCGTTGTGATGTCACAAGTAGTCACGTGATACAAATAGCCATAGAAACACAGCAGCTAAAGCAAGTTTTTCCAAAGGGATTTTCCATGTCCTAGATGGTATCAGACAACATGGGCACTGGGGAAAAGATATGGGAAAAAGGCTAGGAGAAGATAGACCCACCTATTTCAGAACTTGCCCTGCGGGCACGGAAGTGCAGATTATAGGGGTAGTTTAGCCAGCGTGGCTCTGGCTTCCACAGCTTTTGTCGAAGGGTATCATAATTCCATGTTTCTGACTGCTGAACCTTCTGGTTTGAAAAGGTTTTTAATTTGATATCCCACTATAGATATTTTCTATATATTTATATACACACATACCCCGAGTGCTTTCAAACACAGCCAAAAACATACATATCAGAAAGGAAGACATCTCATACAAAGCGGCTTGTTTTTGACTAAAAAGCAGAACAGATTTTGGCAGGAAAAGAAAAGCTTGGCTTCTTAACGATCAGGCAGAAGGTATTTTTTCGTAGCCCGGCATGCAACCATGGGTCTGAATTAAAAGTAGTCACAGAGTGCAAGAGCAATCAAAGAGCTTCAATCAAGCCGGATTCACGGGAAGCCTAATCTGAAATGCCATCGCTGTAGACAATTCTTAGCAGAACAGCGGGCACTGCACATTCCACGGGGTACTTCATGGACAGTGGGCACATAACAGCCTGTTTTATAGAAAGCCTTGAGAAATTCATCTCGAACGAAACGAGCGATAATCATAGAACAAATTGAGGTTTAGAAGGACATGTTTTGGCTTGGAGTATGAATGGACTGGATGGGCCAAGTGTGGAGAAACGTTATTAAATCTTTATTCAGGACATCGCGGCCTGTGGTTGCTGGAGGCTTTCCGCTTTTCTAATGAAGTCATCAACGGAAAACGGATTCTTTCTCCCACAAAGAAAAATAGCAGTTGAAGCCTTTAAAAAAGAATCCAAATAGAAACATAGAATTTGATGGCAGATAAGGATCGTTCGCCCCATTTGGTCTGCCCTTTTTTCCCCTGACATAAACACTCCGTTTTAGGACTTTCTATGTATAAATGACAAAACCGTTTACCAGTTAAAACCACAAGATTTCCCGATAAAACTACATATTTATTTAATATTTGGCTGTGTATTAAAAAAGTTGCTGTTCCTGGAAATGAATGTAGATATGTGGTTGAAGGATGATTACTCATTTAGTTCCTTATCCCACTTAGAGAAAGGATGGGGGTCGGGGGTGAGTGGGCACCATGCACCCTCAAGGGTTAATTGAGAACGACCCCCATGCTGCATACTCATTGCCTTTTATAACGAGTGAGAGAAAAAAACTTTTCTGGGGTTCTATACCATCTGGGTCATCGATTTGTGGACCACTTCTTAGGTTTTGTTGCTCATAGTGCAAAGACTTGAATTATTTTGTTCCACTATTGCGTGGAAAAGAGTCAATCAACCTTTTCCAACATCTTGCAAAAAGGGAGAGATAGCTATGAACTGGAGAAGACAGTACGGCAAAATAAATCCAAATGGGACTTTAATCAGGGTTCCCATTGCAGAATAGGACAATCTTTGTGTAGATACCAACGTGATGAAAGACCTGTTGAAAGGCTCATCCAACGTCCTTGCTAAAATACTCGTTCCAAGTGGAAAGAACCGCAGTCTCCTTTCGTTTCAGAGACTAGTCCGGAGTGACTACTTATTAACACTTTTTTTTCCTCATATTTCAGAAATGCATTTACAGTAAAGCCAAAATGGTAGTTTATGAACCATGCGGCTGTCACCTTCCAAAGATGTTGAACGGGAGAATATTTTAAAAACCCTTGCTCCAGCTCACTTGATGATTTAGTGAATTAACCCATTTGGAGTTATTGGAGTATGTATTACGGGTAATCTAGACACAAGCGAGTTCAAGTGTTCCAGATTTCTCTAATCCACCAGTCAGACCGGTTTACTGGAAAAGCAGTGAAGCATTTCAAAACACCTCGTGGATAACCATGTTTAAATTGTTTATTAAGCTACATTAGTTTCTTGTTACTTTGAAGGATCCATAAAACCAAAACAGGCTTTGTCGTTAAGTCTACTCATAAATGCCACCTGTCCGGCATGAGCAATTGCGTTTATATGTATTACTTGGTTAAAACACCAGACTGCTACTTGGTAACTCAGAGTGATGTATGTTTGTATAGAATGCATGCGCAAAACCTAAAGAATTGATGGTTGAGTGACCAGAAGCAAACCGGATTCATCTACCTTTACAAATATATCCATCATACTTATAAAACCAAATACAATTCGTAACCTGAACGTTTGGTGGTTCTGCAGTGTTTAACATCTGAAACCATCCGTGAAAAACAAACGCAAAATGGATTTATGATGAAAAGCAGCGTAGAAAATGTATTCCTTGTGATGAGGAAATGGCTCCCCCTACTGCCTCATGTGCGGAATTTGGGCTCCAAGCATTAAAATATAATAATATTAACTTTGCAAGATTTCTACGCCGCATTACAAATCAGGCTGACAAAACTAAAAAAAATAAAATAACTCAATTAGTTTTATATATGACTTTACAAAGTTATGCAAGTAATTTCCCGAAGCATTGTGGCAAATGTACTATTAACATGCAATCTGTAGGCAACATCGTGCACCTCTGATACTGAACAAAAGTGTATCAAACTTTAAAATGTAAGATTTCGTAAACCTGCTACCTGGGAAGCCGCTACCACATATTTGCTTGCGCATATGTTCTCAACAAAAGCAGGAAGACATTGTAAATTAAGTTGTTTTTAAAATGGCAATAACAATGTAACTGTTAGATTTATTTTGGGGGGTTATTTACTAAACAGAGTTTGCTGGAAAGTTGTGTTTCAGTTCCTTGACTATACCGTATTTGCTCAAATATAAGACAAAAGGTTTTTTCAAAACAAAAAAATAGAGCTAATAGAGGTCTGACTATAAGACTAAGATCCAGATCCCCCGCAGCACTGCAGGGGACCCGGATCCTCCTCTCTGGCAGCTGTGGACATCAGCACAATGCGCACAGACAACCTCCATTGCTACCCAGCACTTCCGCCCGGGCTTCTAGGACCGAGCGACTTCGCAAGTTCTAAATACTGGTCTCTCTCATACAGCAGCAGCGCTTCATACGTATCAAAGAAAGACATCTGCCCGCAGAAGTAGAAAATGAACATTTATTTATAAACATTGATATTAAAATTAGACGTTAGAAAACAAATATAAAACATTTAGCAACTTGACATACATTAAACATAAATACAAATTTATAAAACACAGACAAATTAAATTCTGAGATGCTTGAGTTGGGAAAAAGACCTATACAGGATAAGACGTTAACCAAAAATATCACATTTGACAAATCAGCAGTATTGGAGTGGTTATATCCCAAGTACGGAAAAGACATGAGAAGTCAGGAGGGTTTAGTTTATTGATAAATATATATGTCGCAGGTAAAGGGGCAGCTGCCTAGCAAGCAGAACACTCACAGGTATCCCCAATATAAAACTGAATATAATTTGATTTTCTATGACTGTGGGGTAATTGTTCTGCTAGAACTGGATAGAATTTCTTGTATAAAAAAGCATGCCTTTTACAAGCAATATGACAAAGTATTCTCTCAAGACTGTTACCACTAAGTGGTTACAGAGATAGCTCATGCCATACTAGTACTTGCAAGTCATTTGGGCTTATTCACTAAAGGGAGAGTGGCTTCAATGCCTTCACTTCTTTATGAAAAGGTCCGAGTTGGCCCTGTAGAATGCATAATTCAATGGATGAGGAGATGGATTAAATTATGCATCTAACAGGGTACAGCAAAGCTCTTGCTGCAGCAGAAGCTCATTGGGTGGTAGATCTTTATGGAGAATAGTGAAGGTGAGGAGTGGAAGCCACAACTCTCCCTTTGGTGAACAGATCCCAGTCAGAATCCATTTGTTATCAAATATGCTCAACGACTGGAAATTGCAATAAAAACCCCTACGATGGTGGATCATATCGGTGTCACTGACCAAAGGTCATACTGAGAATACGAAGTTCTCTCCTTTCATAGAAGCTTTAGTGCGACTGGTTCACATATTTCCGTGTGAAGATTTTTGTACTTGTCACCAAAACAAATGCATATTTGCCATGAGCCCTCAACCTAATGACATTCCTGACGCAACTAAGTAAATGTAGCCTGGCCTCTAGTGACTGTCATTACTAGAGATTTATTAAGGACCCCGGGAAGGTCAGAAATGTGTACTCACACTCTTCACATTTCATTCCTTGAATAAACAAATGAAAATATAAAGTGCAACTACTGGAAAAAAAAAAAAAAAGGCTAAAAAAAAAAAAAAAAATCAACTCTGCTACCAAAACACCCCAACTTTTAGTACATATTAAAAACATTTTATGGATGTCACAAAACATTGTTGACGTGTTTTTCACATTCCAACAGATCGCTTTTAATAAAACCGCCCAATGCTGTAAATATAAGCGGCTATTGATTCTAACCATATTTATATGGTTGTATTAAGAGAGAACTCGGGTATACATTCTCACTTAGATTCTTGAGACCTTATACCGTAATGTGTGTGTTTGTATACAGTCTTTCACAGCTGTGCACGTCTGCGAGCCATGCCAGGACTCAATTGTGACAGATGACTTATCGCTCTATTGTACTAACTACAATTCCCAGTAGGCTCATCCCAATGGTTGTAGGTATAGACCAGAGCAGCTGGACATCAAGCTTCACTTATTCCCTGCTGGTGAGAGCTACGGTCCTTTATGGGGAGACCTTGAATGAAAGCTGCGATTACACCCCCCCACCAAGTGTCCTGTACAAGAATACAAACATGGGTAGTTGTAAAGTTAGTTCGATCCCACCAGATATTAAAAGGTTAAATAGCCATAAAAACTAGTTAAGGAACTGTGTAGCTTCACATATTTTAAGGCACAAAGAGTACACATAATTCACATTAAAAACATTAGGACAGATTTCACATTTATTGGTTACAAAGGTCTATGCTGCCAAACGGGTATCATGGATTTATATTATTATTTTTTGCTCACAACATTCTGAGTATAACACAGGCGTATAAAGTCTAGTGGTTTCACGCTGACCACTCAGAAGGAACATTCCGTTATTATCGTGTCGATAAGAATACTACTGCACTTGACCACCTTTTATAGATAACCCCATTAAAAAGTGTGACAAACGGCTGCTACATAAACATAGATGTACTAAATATTCATGTTTCACATAGAATAGGTTATAACTAGAACCTCACAGTTCTTCAGCACATTTTCTCAAATGAAAGTCCAAAAATCTACCCTGATGATAGATTAAAGCCAGGAAGTATTTCTGAGAATAATTCTGGTGCAGCAGCCCAACAGAAAGCAGGGGTATTTGTGATCAAGTAATCAAATAATCCCATTCATGTTCAGAAGAACAAATGTGTGAAAAGCTTCAATTCCAGAAGGGAAAGATTCAACTAAGAAATTTTAGTTACTATAGGGAAGAGAGAATTGAGTATCTGCAAAACTTGCATACACGATCAGGCTAGGGACCGACCGTGGGTTTAAAGCTCTCGTAGTCCCACCAAAGACACACATCTTACTGGGATGAGCTGCAGTAGGTAGATGCAACGCACATCCATTACATGGAGAAAGGGATTATCTATGGTCATACACATGACTGTTGGCCTGTACTATGTCTACACATAGAAAAGTGGGCAGCCCTGTGAATAAATATTACCTGCCAATAGCATCAAATGGTTTGATATAACAAAATAAACCTCAAAATACTTATATAAAACTTAGCATATCAGCAAACTTGAACTACTCAATAAAAAACCATAAAAAATTTAAAAAAATCCCATTGACTCAGTCTATCAAGCTTTTCTTTTTGGTTGATTTTCCAATATTATCTTGGCCCCACATTGCTCGCGGTTGACCTTAAATAGGCAGCTCTACAAGTGTTCTATAGCTCAGGGGAACCTTGGACAAAATCCCTTGGGAAGAGTAAAGATTAAATAGAGACCTTTACCCTGGCCCTCCACAGCAAACACAAGTGACATTTACAGTTCCATTAATAAGGACAAAGGAACGTCTCTTACTTTGTTGATGGAGAAACAAGGAGTTTGCTGGTCTTAAAATAAATGGCTGCTTATTCCGAAAAAAAGGGGGCTATGTTTCTAGAATGTATGTTTGATACACGCTATGACTACACGAATGAGCTTGATGTAAATTATTATTTGACTCTGGTGACATGCCACCTATTTGATTTAATATTCAAATCCCTGTGATGCACTGCCTGGAGTAACGGGCATGATAACTATTAAAAGTTACTTTACTATACAGGGTGTAAGAAGGCACACAGTCATAAAATATATGACCGAAACCCCAAGGCTACCAAACGATACTCGTGAACCACAAAAACAGAAGTTGGCACACCAATGGAGCATTATATGTTCTTGTGACAATCGATCTGAAACATAGCATAGATCAATAGATTCCATACAGAAACATTATAGCACAAATAAGCATGTATATACCATAAACCACTGGTTTCCAATAGATCAAGATGCTAGAAGGCTGTACCAGCAAGAACTTACCTCAATGTTTCAGCCTTGAGCAAGGCATCTTTGCTGAAACATTGGGGTAAGGATCTATTCATCTACACTGTGTATTGGCTTATTGATTGCCACAAATCCATGATAATGCATAGTGATATAAGGAACGTGAAATGTTCACCCGTCTTTTAAACTCTCTTTTTAGTGACTAGACCCCAGGGTGCAGAAAACATGCCATATTAAAAATTAAAACAAATATTAAAATTATTTAGAATATTGAGGTACAAGGTCCCTTTAATGTGTGTGCCTGTAGATATTTTCTAGCCAGCAGTGGGAAATTATTTTAGTTTTTATTTCATTTGGTTTGTTCGCGTTCTGTTAGATATACAGCAAAACTGCTGATGTTCCAAAACAAATGGCAACACAGCTCCCACAGCCTGCTAGAAGAACGGGAAAGGTTTTCAAATATAGCTTTCATTCAGTAAAATATTACAGGGTCCTTTGCTTCTTATATCAAGGATTTTGATGGTGTATCTATAGAAACAGCTGCCCGTTTTAAAAGTCTACTTTCGTATGAAGAGATTGTAAAACAACCTACGTCAGTGCAAAGTGATAAAAGTTGCGTATAAGAAGCAGCAGAATGTACCAGATCGATCCCATTTTACCTCCATGTGTCGGAATTGATTTTTATGCAGGACTTCCATTATTAAGGCAGGAATACAGTAACTGAATAGATCACATGGAGCAAGATTATGGGTATAAGACCAACAAACAGCATTTGGCTGGCAGAGGATTGTGAGTTTTACTAGACATGGAGATCTTCCGGCAACCGGAATTTAGGTAACGTATGCCACTACCCCAATCTCTCATGAATCTGTAGCAACAAGTTAATTATCACTGTAGGATAGATCTTAAAAGCGAAGGGAAAGGACGGCTTTCCTTACACTAGAGGAACCGTAGATGTGATGTTCTAGGAACCTACTGATGCCGATACACTTAACCCGTTAATGCCTGCCTGCTGTCAGTACCGACAGGGGGGTATGGAACACAAAATTAGTGTGCAAAAAAAAAACATGTTTTCATGACTTAACCATAATTTTAGGCAGGCCACGTTGGGTTTCATGACATACAAATGGGACCTACTTTACAGGACCTGAAATCAGACCACTTTTCCATCACACACATTCGAGCCATAACCTATTAACCAAACTACCTTACTCTGCGTGGAAAAAAGGCAGAAACTTTGTAAACATTTCAAGATTACCAAACCTATCCTGAAACACACTTATTCTGTAAGCCATCTTAAAACAACCTTACACGACCCCCTTACAATATACAGACGTTAAAACGTAAACAGGATATCTAGTCCACAAAAAGCACCTAACAGTTAAAATACATTAAAACTTATTGTCTGCTGTGAAAACAAATGTTTTCCTGCATTACGGTCAACATAAGAACTGATGGGGGGGGAGCAATGCAAAAGAAATACTGTACACGGAATTACCATGCATCAGCTCCATATAAATGATTTAGTCATTTAGTATCCGAAAAAATACGATTTCTCGAGGTTATAATACAATACATACACGCATACAGTCCATGGCATCGTGGGATTCCACTTGTTATCCCAATGATTCACACACACTGGGTTCATTAGATCACAGCTTCTTTTGTAACATTTGCTCACAAACTGGGGTGACATAAGGATAGGAAATATATACACATGTAAAAATAATAAAAATAAAAAAAAAATCCAAATCCTTTTAAATCGAAGTCTCCTGTGAAGACAACAGATGAGCCCTTTTAGATTTGGTTGATACCTGTTGATAAAAAGCAAAAATAAGCGTCACAATGGTAATATTGTCACATTAATTATTTGAGTTCTTAAGGGTATGTGATGACTGCTCTAGTAACCAGATTGTAGAGTGATAAACAAGAGCTAAATAAATATGCAGAGCTACAACGAATCTGACTTATGTTAGTGTTTCTCAAATTAGTCCAGAAGGATGACCTATGCCTCACTGATCATTATCACCTGGAGCACCAAAGACAGTCCTTCAGGACAGAACCACCATGAGTTAATCGCTTTACAAGCTTTCTGGGCCAGAATAAGTAAAATGTAATTTCTTCCTAGCACTTGCATGTGTTGTGCTGAAGGGAAAAAACTTGGACCATGATAATAATGCCGGTTGTTTCATAATGAATACCAATCTCAACAAACCTCTTTCCTGGCGTGGAGGTCGTCCGATAGCTTTAATTTCGCCCGGGTAAAATAGACTGCAGGAGAATCGAGTGATATCTACAATAAAATCGAACCAACGATAGCAATCACAATTAATAAAGCATTTCATTTTAACAAGAAAGCACATCAAGGGTTAAGACATTAAAACATTATCCTACATTTAAAGTGTGTGTGTACAAATTCCAGCTAGAACTCAGGCTCTGGTTAGGAGTTTTGGTCAAAGGAGTAAATGTGAACAATATTCTGCACATTGTCAGGATGTAATCTTTAATATAATACTAGCAGGTATAAATGTATTTAAAAGTCCTTTCAAAATTATGTTTAAACAATTTTCTCTTAAAACGGCAATGTCAACCCAATGGGCCTTCAGTAGGATAAGTCGTCTTAAAAAATCATAATAGAAGTTGCAACATTAATTAGAAATTGAAACCGATCTTACATATTTTAGGTTCTCTTTGGTATGTTCCGATCCCGCTGAGGACGGTGGCGTTATGATCCTGCTCTTCTTTTCAGATGCAACCTGGCCACCCAGTACTCTCCGCTAAATAAATACAAAAATAAGAGTGTGTAAATGTTCGGGATTTGTGGAATTCCAATGGAAGGAGTGACAAGGCATCAAACGCGAACTTGACGAACAGGCATTCTCCCATCAGAACACTATGTTTGAGGTTTGGGTTTGAGAAAAACCTTGGGCTTTAAAGGCTGACAAACGGGCCAGGAGTTCTGGATATTGCACCACGAACAACTTAATTATGGTCGTAACTAAGTAAATCACAAACAGAATTCCTGATCTGTTTAAGGGCCGTGATGAGCAAGTGTGTATACATTTAATTAAATAAAAACTATAAGATGTTGATGAAAACGTACAAACATTAAATTGAATATTTTATAGTACAGAAAGTCCATCCCATATCCTACGAGGAGTCACCTTAATCATGCCACTGAAGGAGCGGGAACGAGTGTGCTTCTTTTCAGATCCTAGATCCATGATTGGTGTTCCCGGATGTTTGTGGAACTATGATGGAAATATAAGAATGACATCATCACTGCGTGCAAAAACATGAACCCAGAAAATGCATTAATAAAGACAAGGGAAGTTTATGTAAAATAAACTTAAGAAAAAAAAAAGAAACCATTAATGTTTTTGAGTGGTTACGGAGTTATCCAGCAGAGGTCACCATGTGCACCAGGCAAACCAGCTTATCACATCATTTGCGTACATATGTCATGCATAAGCGACAAACCATATTAGCAAATGTATACTTAAATCAATTGTGCTTTAACACCTTCAGTACCTGTAGGACTGATCAGAGAGACTCCTCCCCTACAATCTCCAGTCTATTGGAGATTGTGTCCCAGCTGCCAGAGGCAGCTTCAGGGACAGGGAGACAGGGTTCTTTGGTCTCCACATGAGTGTGGAGACCAGCCCCCCCCACCCCCCTCTTCCTCAGTTAACCCCTACCCCCCCTCTTCCTCAATTAACCCCTTCAATGCTGCGATTGTGTATGACCCCCCATCGCAGCATTGCAGGGGTTAATATTAGTCCCCACAAGCTTGTGGGGGACTAAATATCAGTCAATGCTGTGCTTCAATGGAGCATCAGCATTGAAAGAGTTAAAAAAATAAAAAATAATAATAAAGAAAAATAAAAAATAAATAAATAATAAAATAATAATAATAAAAAAAATTAACAGCACTGACCTGAAAGTCCAGGGTGCTTCCAGGTCAAATGCTGGGCTGGGCTGATCAGATCGCTCCTAGCCAATAGGAGTGATCGGATCATTATGGCAGCCCATGGATGACCCAGCTCTACAAAGAGAGAGGGGTCATCTAGGTTAATTATGAAAAAACACAAATTATTAATAAATAAAAAAAATCATAATTATTACCTGATCACTTGTCGGTGACATTTTAAGTCGCTGATTATTGATCGGTCTCCCTGATTGATGTCAGCGGCCTAAACCTGTCACTTACAAGTAATCTGATAAAAAAAAAATATTTAAAAAAATGTAAATGCACATGTTCCAGTTTTGCCCTCATAGCTTCCTCAAAAAATGCATGAACCATGCATGTGAGGCCTTGTTGGACTCATGGGATGTTGGTGAACAAAATGTGGTGTTTTCTTCCACTGTTGCACTTATGGTGTGCAAGAAATTCAGTGCAACATTGAAATGTACGCGTTAAAAATGCAATAAAATAATTTCCCTGTGAAGTTTGGCAGACATCAGTGAAGAAATGGTTGGCTGAAAACTGTCAAAACTACCCTAGTTGAACACCTTGACTCGTCTACTGTTCATAAATATATACTTTTATGGGGTAATTTACAGTGGGGGGCTTCCAAAATGTCCCAAATGGGATATGGGCCCAGCAAACCAATTTCTGAAAATTCCAAATTTGAAAACTAAAATGCACATGTTCCAGTTTTGTCCTCATAGCTTCCTCAAAAAATGCATGAACCATGCATGTGAGGCCTTGTTGGAACCGGGGGATGTTGGTGAACACAATTTAGTGTTTTGTTCTGCAGTTGCACATATTCTATACAAAATATAATATAAAATCTAAAGCAACATTGCAACATTGCAAAAACAAAAAAATATAAAAATACCTCAAAATTTGGCAGCAATTGGCGATAAAATCCCTGTTTGAAAAGTGTCAAAATGACCCTAGTTGTACACCTTGACTTATCTACTGTTCATAAACATATATTTTTGGGGGGATAATCAGTATCTGTGACAACTATTGCAGTTATTAGACTACCATGCCAAATTTGAAAAAAATTGCATTTCAAAAACGTGATGCATGCCTTGCAATATTTGCCCTATACTGGTCAAAATAGATAAAAATCCTGGCCATGTTGGGTGGTTTCCAAATCAGGACAACTTAATGAATATATTTGGGATAATTTTTTCCCATTGGTTCAATGTGTGTACAATTCGTATGTATACAAAACTGTAAAAAAATGCTTTTTTTTCATTTTTTCCCCACTTTTTCCAGTTTATTTCAAACAAAACAATGTACTACCCAGCTTAATATGGTTTCAAATGAAAGCCCTACTTGTGCTGAAAAAAACAATATATGATTTGTGTGGGTGCACCAATTGATAAGAGAAATTACAGTTGAAGAAAGACATGGCAAAAACACAAAAACGGCTCTGGTCCTTTAGCGACACGTTAGTATCAAAATCCCGGTCCTGAAGGGGTTAAATGGCATTATAAAACAAAAATAAAAAACTACATAGCGTATAGCCTACTTAAATGGTATCTGGTTTATTATTACTATTATTTTCCCAGGGAAAATAATGTTTGCAATTGAATGTATAAATATGTTTGTTTTAGTAGTGATTATAATTAAGATCTATCTTTAAAAATCAGCATGTCCAAGGATACTTTATTAAAAATCTTGATATCTCAGGGACCACTGCCCTCCCTCAACGAGAGCTGGTTAATACAGAAACACTGATTAGGAGCCTAATTGCGTCTTCTATGCATGTTTCATCAATTAACTAATTAACAATTAGTAGGCTCCGTGGAATAAGAATGGTTTTCATCTTCCTTTTTTTCTCTTTCATGTTAAGGCTGAACCCAATTTATTTGCAATTGAAGAAATCGATGGTAGACATCAAGGATGATTTTATTGCTCCAGAAATATAAACTAAAACCTTCTGAAGCTATACCATTTTC
The DNA here is from genome assembly GCF_027358695.1 of Spea bombifrons. Taxonomy (NCBI): domain Eukaryota; kingdom Metazoa; phylum Chordata; class Amphibia; order Anura; family Pelobatidae; genus Spea; species Spea bombifrons. The sequence continues at coordinate 29,055,379 of NC_071097.1, read as the reverse complement.
TAGATGATGCGTATCAAATGTTATGTGACTATCACTGTCATTAGTAAGCAAATAAATTCAGAATTTTATTTGATTATAAACAAGATTACAATAGCCAAAATGCCAGCTTGTGAACAGTTCCATACCTGTCTAATTAACCTCTTCTTTTTGGCAGAATCTGGCATGTTGTGCACATGTCTGAACAGCTCCTTTAAGGCTTCTTCTGTGTGCTGCTGAGTCTTTTCTTGTTGAGTGGAAGAGGATGAAGGAGATGATGCCAACCTGCTGCGTTTTGGGTATTTCAGAAAATGATCATCACTGGGGGTTTGGGCAGACAGCAAATCCAGATCGTCCTGAGGGTACATAAAAACATACGTAAGAAAAAGTGAGCGTAATCCCAGGATACCGTGTATGATTGAGCAAGGAGGGTCTTGCCATCATACCCAGTGCAGCTGGCAGCAGATTCCTTCCAATGTTATTGCTAGAACCCAAGGTATCCACTTCTACCGAGGCCCATAGGGAGCTACGTCCGCCTTTGGGCAGCGAGTTTAGATTTTTTTTTTTTTTAGCATAATAGTAAATATTCTTAAAATTAACTGTTCCATTTCTATGATCCATTATTGCCGCTTGACTTTTTCACCTTGTTCTATTCGTAAATGCGGATCGTGAAAAGCTTTACCTTTGAAGCCGGTGTTTTGCTCCCGGTGAAGTAAAGTCTAGCATATTCTCTTATGTACGCTGGTGCCTGAAAACACAACACATTGTAAATTAAAAACGCTGTCAAAAATCTCTTGCCCCGGGGATATATTTAAAACATCTTTGTAACACTCCAAACTTCATATCCACTGTAATGAATATGTATTAAAGCCAACAGTAACGCTTCTTCTGCTTAGATCTGAGCATACAGAAGGGACTACTCTTCGTACACCGCCTCCATATGCGCTTGCCAAATATTTCCAAGCAGGTCAAATGAGACCCTTGCATGGCGTGCTTTTTAAATTTGGAAGGGTGCACTTTCCTACACAGTGATTGGCTGCATCAAGCAGCCTAAATTGGCTAGAATTGCAAAAAGAAGAGATGGGGGGGGCATTCCTGAACATCTCTGCAGCTGCAAAATTTAAACACGTCAAGTGCTTTTCAAGTTATACAGAAATTAAAAAGTCCATATTAAAGTCTTTTGTAAGTACTTTTAATAGGTATAGGTAGAAAAAAATGGCTTTTCCTTGGTACAAAGTTTGGATCATTGTTAAAAAAAGAATAGCCATCATTTGTAGGACCCGTGTTTCCCTGCTATCTGTGTTGAATCTTTTGCATTAGGCTCACACTTTGTGTCTTTAGTCGGTGCATGCAGCCGTCTTGTAGTGACCCTTGTAATAGCACCCTTGTCTGTTAGGCAAGTCTATTAACAGAGCTATTCTGCCTAACGAGAAGATCTATCAGAACCTACCCGTTCAAAGTAGTGTTGCAATTACTGATACACAAGTATTGTTGACAAACAATTGGTAACCATTTACACTCCACTGGGGCTTTAAAAATCACGACAGGATCAGCAACTCAATTGTTGGCGCTGAGTTGAGAATAGTGTGATTCGTAACAACATCTCCCCCCCCACAGAAATAAAGTGAGCCCCCCCTGGAGGAAAATAGAATATGCACTACAGAGGGCCTACAATACCCAGGAAAACAAATAAAAATCCACATGTCTACATAATAGGCACAGTAAAACTCACCAGGATGCAAGAGGTTTGGATTCTGTAACAAAGAGGCAGTTAAAGGATAATAGATTGTAAGCTCTCAAGTGCAGAACCCTCATGTACTCTAGTGCCAGTAGTTTTTAACCTGTCGATGTTATTGTCAGAGATATAGATATATATATATATTTTTTTTTTTTCAGTATATTTAATTGTCACTGTCCACCTATTCTAACAGCCCAGCGGAATCTGCCAGCGCTCTATAAATGAAATTATGCAATGATGTTCTAATTAACTTAAGTGCAAACATCTGGTAGATATTATATAAATATGGTTGTGAGATGCAAATGTCGCTGTTATTTGCTTGGATTCTGTATCTGTCAAAATTAGTCATGCCTACATTATTTTTCCTCTCTCCCTGCACAAACAGGAAAAAAAAAACACCACCACACACCCGATAACAGATATATATTATATACTGTCATATAAACCCTCTAAAAAATAGGGAAAAAAAAACAAACAAAAAAAAATGAACCCATTATGTTACCATGACTGCATTCACAAGTGACCTACAGCTTTTATTAGCAGAAAGGGTACGAATTCCTCCCCATCTCCGCTGCAATTTAAAAGCCGTCTGCAATCGTGACAGAGAAGAACACAACGTGCCCGTAACTATATATTTTTTCACTAGACACTAAAACACAAAACCATGTTTTTATTCGTACAGTAATATGACTTAAGTTTTGCCCAACAGAAAAGAGACCTCAATGATCACTGAAAACAATATTGAATGAGTTCTGACATTTGGCCACTCATCTCACCTATGTTAAAAGTTGCATAAAAGATCATAATTAAGAAAGACTGTCCCATTATAAAGATAAAAAAAAGATCTCTCAAACTATATGCAATAAATAGAAAAAATGTTTTGATAAAAGCACTAATCAATATGTTAGGTTTGTGAAATATATATTTATATTAATCCCCTGAACATGAATATGTGAAAATAACTAAATTAGATTAATATAGTAGATTAAAGTTAATTAACCAATATTAAATTGCTAAATAAATTGTAACTAGCATACGCTAACCTTACAGTTACACACACTAACATAGGCTCATGCACACGCATGCTAACACCATACATTAATTCACACACTCCTCATACAGTAACATACACAACACACATATGTAACATACACTTACTTGTACACTATACACATGCACACACACCGACCAACAGTACAGCACACTACCCCCACCCTCTCCCCTCTGCCTGTTGCTACATCACCTAAACCCATCTCAGTGGCCCACCATTACCGGACGACAGGAAGTGATTTCTAGTTGCCATGGTGACCTCTACCCATTGTTTGTCGCACCCTGTGTATACCATTGGAAAAAAATTGGGACCTTAAATTCCTTTTCTCAAGATGTAAAGGATTATCCCACTTTGTTTTGTTATCTCGCTCCTATTGTTAAGTTGTTGATTGGTTCAGGGAGCCGTTGTAAGGGTGGGTTAGGAGAAAAAAGTACTTCCGGGCAGAAAATTATTAATTCTGGCTCTGCCACCGATCTTTTCATCCACTAGAGGTTTTGAATGGATCTTGCCAACAATCACACTCAAAAAGCAGGGAGAACTGTAATGAATTTAATTATGCTAAATTCAACGATACAGTGACAAGAAGGCAAGCAGAACTGCCAGACAATACAATTTTAAAAGGAGTACCCAGGGTTACGTTGCTATAAGCATTGTTACCTGTGACCTTCACTAAACTGTTTTTCACACATTAGAATTATACATTTTAGTGAAAGCAACTATCAAAACCTTTTTAAAACAGAACACTAAGGCTTACCTTAAAAAGTTTCTGTGAATGTTTGATCATAAAGGTCACACCATTGTTTAGCTTTATTATATGTTCTTGCAAGTCATTTGCGGTGAGCTGAAAAGAGGAGAAACAATAAAAGCAAAAATGAAAAATAATAAAAAAAATAAATAAAAGGAAAAATTATAGATGGCATCCATACTACAATGTCATGGTTTTCAAAATGCTTGTGTTCCATGGATGAATCCCTGGAAGATAATTCTAAATAGATAATACAAAATAGATAATACAAAATCCCAACTTTCATTATTGGGTATTACAAAAAAAATAGATGGGTGCTGGCTTCTGCTGACAGGGGGAGTCTAGGCTGTCCTGACCCATCATACAGTGAAACATAAGATGTACAAGTATGTCCTGAAGGTAATCTCGGCACACCCTTTAAAAGATGTACCTGTACATCCATAAGTATAAGCTTTTTTCTGAATAATGTATTGACACAGGAATAAGCATGTAAAATAATGTGCAATGTTTTTTTTTTTCCTGAGAAATCTAAAATCTCAAATGAGTAATCATGTAGAAATCAAAGGACCTTTAATAAGAGACCTGTCACCTCTGGCACCGAGCTCGGGGATGAACACATGAGAACTTACATTTTTAGGCCATACAATATGAGGCGCAAACATCAGAGCCAAATTGTGCGCAGACATCTTATTGCGGTCTTGTTTTTTTGCCGTCTGATAGAGAAGATCCAGAAGGAGCTTGAGAAGATTTCTGTTTGGTGACGGAAGGAGCAAAAAAAGGAGTTGTAAAGCCTCGATTTGTTTCTCTTTATCCGGTGCTCCGGTCCTGTTGCCCTTGTCATCAAAACGCATTAGGTCTAAAAGGGGAAAGAAATGGTTATAGGGATACAAACCCATCATGTAACATTTTTATTATTTGTAAGGATGAAAGCATATAAAAAAAAAAGAGCAAAACAAATCTTAAGTGATGTGGAATATATATGTTCTGCAAATGCGTGGAGGGATTCTGCAGAATCCCCCCATATGCTTTTGCCCCTTTAACCCACCTGATATGTTTACATGTGTTACACACACCTTCGGTGAAGGCCGTATGCAGGGGGCCGTTCAGATCCCTGTGCACACGTGAGCTAAGCACTGCCATTGATTTCAGTAGGAGCATTTTCCTGTCCCTGATTGGCTGCTTCCTGCAGCCAATCAGTGGCAAGACATGTCAGGTCATGTAGGAGAAGGGCTGGTGCAGGGCATTCTTTTGTGTCAGGTAAGTGCTTTATGTTGTTTCCTATTTAAAAAGGATCAATAAGGTCAATTAAACAAGAGATACTATCATAAGCCATATATCTTTCCTGAGTGGGATGCTTTGTGTTATGTTACATCAATGAAGTCTCAGAGCAGTCATCTTAAATCATGATAAAATGTTTCTATATGAAATAAAAAAGGTACATTCCATCTTACCAGCTATTTTCAGATGAGCGTGATAATGCTTGTGTGTCAGTAGAGGTTCTGGTAATTCACCCAAAAACATTTTCAGTAACGTAGCTATATCATTAGGATGAAACTCCCCAGATTCCACATCAATATCGATCCCGTTGTTGAGAGCGTCCTTCAGTATTTGCTGTCGATTGCTGTTTCCAGGGATACGAAATAAGCCTTCGGTGCGCAGATCTGCCAAAACATACGCAATGTACGGTTATAGCAATGAAATCAGTTGCATGCCCTGTACACAGACATACATTATATAATAATGTTACATGTTGACAAGAGGCATTGAAGTAATTCCTGGCCACCCTTCATTCTGCATCCTTTCTGTTCAGTCCAAACAGACCACACGTACCACATACACCCCCAGACTGGAAACGGCCAAAGAGAGTCAGGGTTTTAGCTAGTCTTTGGACCGTGGGTATAATTATATAAGTGAGGCATAAAAAAAATAATCTTATTTATGCATTACTGTGGCTTTTAACACTGCAGAGCACTAGGATACACTCATACCAGAAAACAGGTGACATTGTGGGAAGAAAGACTTCCTTCTAATCAGGGACACTTGGCAGGTATGGTTATACAGTTATATATCGTTTGAAGGCTTTGTTTTGGTTGGGATTTTTCGAGAGACAGTGAATTACTTTGTGGACACTGAAAGTGTTAATCGATACCCCATACTTACGTTTGTGCAGATACTCAATGAGTTGGTATATCTGAGCGATGCCTTCTTCTGTGAGGGGTGCTCCAAATACAACACCTTTTTCTGCAGGGAGACAGCTTTGTTAGGCGGATCAGCCATAAATAACAAAAGCACGCAAACAAGCCGAAAAAGTATTTAAAAAAAAAAAAGGTATAATTTATTTTGGACATTTAGCTAGAAGATGGAGCTATTCTGTAAAAAAAAAAAAAAAAAAAAAAAAAAAAAAAAAATCTATTTCATAGAAATAACGGTAATGGAAAGTAAAAAATGTGACCCCCTATAGACTGTTAATATAAGGGATTTACTTAATTTGTAGCCTATGTCTAAAACAACCCACACCATTTAATGATAAAGTCTGGCTTCCAAACATGTTTAAAGAGGCATTTTAAATATTTTTAAAGCATTTTCCTTTGTGCATTAATTTCAGTGTTGCATAAAATGTTGTTGTGTATGGGATGAAGAAATAGTATATTTTTTACTTGGAGGTGGTTATGTGATATTTAGGGGATATTCTCCATTTGAACATTTTTGCATGTGTACGCATAGACTGATTCATCGTAAAATTTCCCCCCTCCATCAATTTATTTTGCCCCTCAACCCCTACCCCTGCACGCTCGTTCCCATTGATTTCAGTAAGAACCAGTTTCTCGCCATTGATTGTTTTGCTTGAAGCGAAACAGACAGCAGGTAATCTTCTTAGAACAAATAAAGAATGGATATTATTACAATGTAGAACCCTTCCATATGCATTTGACCGACCCCCCTGCTATTTTTCACATGATATACTCATCTATATTGCCAACCTGCCATTATAAACCGTTGGGCTGTGGACAGCGATAGTTTGAATGCTCTGCTGATTAATGGTTTAGAAAGCATGCATTTTGCACTTTAGGAAAGCATTTTTTTTTTTGCTTTTTTAAAGAATAATGAACTCATTACTCATACACAAAACGTGATGCTCACAGCTGAGACTGAATGACAACAAATCCATGGTGGATATTTGAGGATGGAGACAGAGGTGACACCTTGTCATCATACAGTAGCTTTTGAGAAGTTGAGCATGTTTACGTTGGGTCACGATAATCACCAGTTTATGTTTTTAATTTATACGCCTCATAAATGATACATATTCAGTTTCTTTACAGTTGGACAGTTTTAGGAACCACTTATTAGTCGAAAGGAAAGCTATGATGCGTTAAACATCCAAACACCTGCTATCTACATAGATATATTCAGCAGATGACTTCATGGATCAAAACAACTGAATAATGATAGAATCCTGATTGGAACTCTTTAGAAGTGTATATGTCACTTTCACAAAGCAATTAAATCATTTTGCCTGAGATCAACTTTACATCACACATGATTATTTTCAAAAGGGAACACTTTGCTGCCTTCACAAAGGCTGTCAGACGAAATCAACATCTATCAGCAACTTAACAGGGCTGAGATAACGTGATGGGGAGAAATCACAGCTTTAGAGAAAAGAAAGTTACAATTCTTATATACACACACACACTATACACCGATCAGCCATAACATACTGAGCACTGACAGGTGAAGCGAATGACACGCGTAATCTGGTTATCATGGCAGCTGTCAGCGGGGGGGGGATATATTCGACAGCAAGTGAACATTTCATCCCCAAAGTTGAGGTGTTAGAAGGAAGAAAAATGTGGCTTTGACAAAGGGCCAAATTGTGATGGCAAGACAACTGGGTCAGACCATCTCCAAAACGTCAGCTCTTGTGGGGTGTTCCCGGTCTGCAGCGGTCAGTATCTATCAAAAGTGTTCCAAGGAAGGAAAAGCGGTGAACCGGTGACAGGGTCATGGGCGGCCAAGGCTCATTGATGCACGTTAATGCTGGTATTGATAGAAAGGCGTCAGAACACGCAGAGCATTGCAGTTTGTGGAGTCAAGGTGCCGATACTATTTATTAAAGAGACCTGTGAGAGTGAATAACCATTTCTGGACTTTGGATGTGTCTGGTGGGAGTTGCATCTGGGCAAGTAGTTATTGATTCATAAGAGACAAATGCACACCTTGTGAACTGTGTGTGTTTATAATATATATTTTGTATAGTTTGTACTGTAAGATGTAGGTTTTGGGAAGAATGACACATCCTCTTTAAGACACAGAGGGTTATCAGTTTAAGTCTGGTGCAAAATATTAAATTGTCACAAATCACCATGGCAACTCAAGTTTCTGAAGACTGCCTGAAGTTTCCCTTCAATATTGTTCTTTACCTATAACCCTACTTATAAGAAAGATTTGGCCTAACATGTATAATCAGTTGGTGAAAGATAATAGTCACAACCGTTTTAATGCTATAAAATTGAGCATAATGCACACAGGAAACAAAAGTTGTAGGAAAAGTTGAAAGAAAATAATTTTTATAGTCCACCCCCATACTTCAGGTGCCCTCAACCCGTGAAAAGGTTTGGTCACTGTGCATATCTTATAGTAAAACAATTTTTGATGCTCGGGGAACAAAACCGTAGGTGACGGATATCAACATACAAACATAACATATTTAAAAATAAAGTGTAGAAAAAAAATTAAAAAAAAATCAGCAATATTGGTGACTGCATCAGTTAATGTTACACCCAATTTGCCGTCTATACAGAGCTCTCAGGGAATGTTAGGTAGTTGTGTATCCAGAATGTTACCGCATACATCCGAGAAATTAAATAAACCACCTGTCAGGAGCTTGACCAGAAAAACATGGTTCATCTCTGAAGACGTACAGAGTAGACCAATGTTTAGCATGGAACAATATTTTTATGGTAATAAATGAAATGCAGCTTTTTTCAGATTCCTTTTCTTTAGGTATTTTATTTAAAAAAAATAAAAAAATCAATGTGCTCAAATGGCAAACTAGAACATTTAGTTAACATTTCCCAACTGATAAACATTAACAATAGTCTCTACGAACCTTTACGTTTGAGGAAATTAAGAGACCTGAAGAAGGTGGCGGCGGTTCCAGCGCTTCCCGGAAGTTTAGGCTCGACGTCTCCCATGAGCTGCGCAAACTCCGTCCCGGGAAGGTCTATTAACCGGGTGATATTGCTGACCACTAGCTCAGTAAAGACATCGGGATTCTCATGGCGTAGCTTCTCCACAAAAAAGTCGGGGTTATAGATGACCGGTTGGCTTCGGAGGGAAGTCTCATTGCAGATAACAATACTGCAGAGGGCATCACTATAAAGAAGAAATTAAAACTTGGGTTGGTACAAAGATTACAGGGGAGGAAAAACTGGCATACCCAAGGAAGAAAGCTTAGAACACCAGCAAACAAAGCAATTAAGGAACATTTATAAATACTTTTATATTTCATATATATTTATAAACAAATACGCAATACAAAATAAACACTAAAAATTACAATTTATTTATACATCTTTTTGGAAAATACTTCACTAGATTCAATATACCGCCTGTTTCACATTTTTAGCAGATAAAATTCAAAACTGAAAGAAAGTCAGCATTTGAAGTATCCATTCGTACAATACACACTATAACATTACATTTACGCTTATACGACTAAGGCTAGCAATCTAAAAATAAAAAGAGTAAAGAAAAGAGGTTTAAAGAAAGTCTTACAAGAGAGCCGTGAGTTTTTGAGGCGGCATTAATATGGCGTGCGATACGACGGGCACAAAAAACATACGCGGCCCATACACATTCCAGACGAGCCGTGGGCTTACAAAGGGGCATTGTGACACAGCCAGTGACGCCCCATCGCTGTTATAGCTTGGGGGGTGAATTATAAAGTATTTTTTTTTCCCCCCACACTAAAGAATATTTGAGGTTTAAGAAAATATATTGAGATAAAAAGGGCTGTAAATTCCCATTTGTGTCATTTAAAGGCGATGCCAATTGTGCTTTTCGTTATGCACAGATCCGAAGGAGTAGCGCGTTTGCGTGTTTCAGGCCATGTGTCTTATCTCCGTACGATAAACACGCTATCCTTATCCCCGCATCGTCTGATTTTTGGAACCACTGAATTCACCAGGAAGACGAATACATGACGTGCATCAAGCATTTTCTTCCTCGTGGAATTCATAGAAATAGTCTCGGCGGGGTGCGAACGTGTCACATTGAACACAGTATGTATAATTTAAATACTCAATCGTTCGCAGTGCTGTTCAGTGATCAAACGCGTCCGATAAATAATTCTTCAATCTAGTAAAATATTGTCTCAACGGGAACACAAAAGCAGGCACTGATGGGCTGTTGCCATAGAAACTGAAAAGGCTCCTCTAAGGTTCTTGTGTTTTAAAAAGAAAGGAAAGAATAAAAAAGGCAGATCTGCTAAGGTGTTTTTCTTTACATACTAGAGAGTGCAATTAACGTTTTTTTTTTAAAGGGATCCTGCAGTTATATGCATTAATGTGCCTGGAGGATCTCTTGATACAGAATCAGCTCGAAAAAGGTCTCATGTTTCAAAGTACTGAAAACATCATATACCGTAGAAGACGTGTCTATCGGCCCCGCTGGGTGGCTTTGACAATGTGTTCCCGTATGACAGCACCAGTAAGACGCATGAGATACCTCAGAAAAGCCCAACAGTTTCCAGAAATTATTGGAAAATGATTTAAAAAAAAAATATATAAAACAAAACACACATCATCATTATTCAAAATTGGCCACTCTCTCAGTTTCTCCCCCTTCTTGCTCGGTCTGCTTCCAGTTATGCACATCTGCCCCAGGCTTGCCCCCTGATATGCCTTTTAACCCCATATATGCCCTCTGCCTCCAGAAATGCCTTATACCCCCTATATACCACTCTGCCATTTAGGGGGTTAAAAGGCATATTATGGGACATAGTTGCATATAGGGGGGGTATAAGGCATTTCTGGAGGCAGAGTGGCATATAGGGGATTAAAAGGCATATCATGGGGCACTCTGCCTCCAGAAAAGCCTTATACCCCCCTATATGCCACTCTGCCTCCCTGCTATGCCTTATACCTTCCTATATGCCACTCTGCCCCATGATATGCATTTTAACCCCCTATATGCCACTCTGCCTCCAGAAATGCCTTATACCCCTATATGCAACTCTAGCATTTAGGGGGTTAAAAGGCATATCATGGGAGGCAGAGTGGGGGGGGCAATTGTCCCCCTGCCCAGCCCGTCCCTGGCGCCGAAGGAGGCTTCCAATCCCGCTCGCAGCCGCTCAGCGGCTGTTTTCAATGTTAGTTTGCCGGCCCACCGGGAAATTTCCCGGTATCCCGGTGGGCCAGTCCGGCCCTGGCAAGTACACATTCCCCATGGGGTGCCCGACACCTCAGTAAACACACCCCACTAATACAGAAAAACACCATACCCGCCCCGGCACTCACCGCTTTAACCCCTTAGAATTCTCCTCTTCTCCTCCTGTAGTTGCCATTTTGTTTTCAAATTCTCCGCTGCTGCGTCTCTCAAACCCTGATTTTCCCCATTGGCCCTGGCTTTCCCAACTCTCTCATTCGATTGGGTGATTTGAATATTCCCGGAAGAGAGGCGTGGTCATACATTGCAGCCATAAGCACAGGGAGCGATACAAAATAAGACAGCGCGATCTCCCGGATTCTCGCGAGAAAATAGAATTCTGGGTGTTGTAGTTTGTTCAGTTGTATTACTTAACAGTTAACGCACATGCGCGCAGGACTCACATAGAAATATCAAGCTGCGCAGGGTGGTTTTATAGCGTGGCTCCCAAGAGCTCCCGTTTTTGTGGGACATCCCTGATTTTGTACAAGAACTACAGTATTCCAGATCTTTTTTTTTAGCTAAAAAGGTTTATTTGGGGAAAATCTTGAATCTTAATTGTTGGGAGAGTATCCAGCGAGATAGCATGTGGATGGTTGCTATGCAGGAGCATAGCAACGGAAAAGATTATTATTATCATTATTAAACAAAGAACAACTACATAAAAAACAATGGAATATATTTTTTAGAATGCTCCAAAAATAGCTATTTTTAGCCTCTAGATTATCAGCTTGTGAGCTGGGCCCTCTGCTTAGTATATCGTTTTGTCTTTGTCAGTTCTAGACTTTCGATGTACGTAATGTAAGAAGTGCTGTGGAAATTCTTGGCGCTCTATAAATCAGCTCTAATAATAATAAAAAGCAGATACAAACCTCGTCTAATCTGCCCATATTTTAAAAAAAAAATAGATTTAAGTTCTACAGGACCGCCAAAATATATGTTTATCTGATAAAAATATGTTTATTCCTATATTTTAAAAAACCCACTATGAATATATTGCAATTTATCAGACATGCGCTCTATTCACATTATGTGTTATTTGTTTTATTAATATTCTTTACCTTCGAATTTCATATATATGGAAAATAAAACATATCAGGACAAAAGCAGCCGCGCTGATAATAGACTGTGCGCCGGCCATCTAAATATGATTTAGCAGCTTAACAAAATGAAAGGTCAGTGAGAATACAATAGCCATTTGTTATCTAAGTGAAAAGCCTATTTTTCCCCATAAATAGCACAGAATGTACCTTTTTCATGTTGTATACTAAACATAATTCCACTTACAATGAGGCACAGTTACGTCCGCTGCAATAAAAAAATCAACCATTTCTAGCAGGAAGACCCATATATATGTCCCAACAGCTCAGATGCAATTTAATTATTTTATTAAATTTTTTTATAAATATAATTATATTTTAGCGATATTACAATGAAGGAGGAAATAAATATAACCTGAAAACATAAGATGGACGGGTGCAGATGGAGAAGAAGGATATAGAGGGATAAAAGAGACAGACGTGAAGGGACTGGTTGCGTAAGGATGGTTTCATTGTAGATCGAGCAGAGAACTTGGTGGCCTGGAGATTTTAAAATTGGAAAAATTCTGAATGCAAATAATGGGTTTTTAGAAGCCGTTTAAAACTCCAATAAGCAGTAGCATAATACAGGCTCAATAAACCCTTCCAGCAAGGGCATCGAATCTCACCAGGGAATGAATAAAATCCCTTTCTCTATTTGGATTGCCATGTCTCCTTCATCCATCTTCACTAATTTACCGGATGGCCTTCGTGGGTTCTTTGTGTCATATAGGTCCAGGCAGGCAACCAGAGGAATGTGTTGTAATGTGGGGTGAGACTACAGTGGGTTAGTTGCCCTGCTGTAGTGCCCGGAAGAGAATTGTGAAAAGAAAGGGTTAATAGTGTGATGAAGGCATGTTAGTGTAAGGGTTATTTGTTTTAAAAAAGAACTAATACACGCGAAACGCGTTGAGAGACTTTTTTGGAGGTTGTATCAACCTTCCTTACTTGTACTGGGCTCGTTTGCATGACTCTCTTGTTATGCCTCCATGTCCTGTCAGTGTTTTTAGTATTTTTAATGTATAAAGCTGGAAGATACTGCACTATTGCTGCTTTTACTTTTATAGATTTCAAGAAAATATATTAAAGAAAACCTTTTTACAACATTTGAGGAGCTTGATATTCACCTACTTTTGTGAGTGTAATCAGAGTTTCTCTAGTCTGCTTTTCCCAAATATACTACACTATTGTGGGATTTGTTTTTTTCTCCCAATGTATATGCACCCCTTCTGACTACATTTGATTTTGGAGTATTTGGAGGAATACTCAGGCTGGGTGCTGCAGTGCAATATTGGGGGAGTATTATATATATATTTTTTTTATTTAGTTCACATTCTAATGAGCAGATATACCACGTGTTAAGGAATACTTCTTATTGATCAGTTTTGACAATTTTAATCAACATTATTGTATACGGCACTAGATTTTACGTTGAAGAAGAAAAATATATTTTTTGCACATGACTTTCTCTTAAAGCCATGATTATTTTACCTTCCACATTTCAATTCTGCCATGTCAATACATGAGTCCTTGTTTTTAAAATACATTTCTTTTAGTTTATTTTACCCCTGCTCTTTCCTGTCTCTTTAACTTTCAGAACAATTGTTGTATACCCCAGAGAATAAGGACATAATCCCTATTAATGGTGTCTTGGGAGGTGTAAAACACATATACAGTGATCTCCCCTAATAATCGACGGATAATGTTTGGGCTCCACCCTACCGCAGTTGAATGAGTGTGTCCTTTAAAATGTTCTGACTTTTTCTTCTTTTCTTTCCTTACCATGTTGCTGTATAGGAAATTTGGTATAACCGGTTTATTTATATATTATAGTGGGCATGTATATTAATTTATGGATTTAATCAGGCCGAAGAATTTTTTCCACAATCTATAACGTTCTTAATTACTGCAAATTGTAAGAATATTGCATAAATTATAAGTTCTTAATTACAGCAAAGTAAATCTGATGTTAAAAACCTCTACGGGCCTATACAAAGACTTTCTAATGTTTATTTGTATGTATTTATTCTCCATTATTTCATAAGAAACATCAATAAAATATTTATACAAAAAAAAAAGACATATACAGGTATAATGAAAATACGTTGTCATGAGGTTGGAGGTCTACTTGTGTCCATGAAGTTCAGGGGGAAATTTTATTAAACGTAGCTTTTTTTTTTTCAGTGGTCCATACCAACAGCTTTACATTTAATATCCGGTTGCAGATCATTAAAACAAAAATATTTCAAAAGTAAAAGTGATATTTGAACATTTCCATCTCCAATTTTGTGTTACATTTTTATTTAGTTGTTAAGATGTAAGAACAGCAAAGTGCGCCTGTAAAAGAAAGACATACTTAAATACAATATTACTTTCATATTACAGCAATAATAACAACTGCACACATTCCCAGTGCCAGGGACCCACATATATTGTTCAATAAGGGTGCAGAAGGTCTATGGAACCAAATGCATTGCAAGTACATTTTGACAATATGCATTATGAATCGAAACATTCTTTATTATATTACAGCCTCGCTAATAAGGTTCAAGCTCAGCCATCTCTCGTTGTGATCTATGGGAATTTCACATGCTGTTGACCATCACATGTAAAGTTCTGCCCATCAATATGTAGCACATGTATTCTCATGCAAGGGATGAATTAAATTAGTCACAATGGTTTCCGTGACATCCCTGACAATTCTGTCAAGGCATACTGATGCTAAATATTGCTAAGAAGTACTGTGTATGTGTTGGTTAGCAGCATGTGATCCAGTGAAACATTGCAGAAGACCCTTGATGAAGTCTCAAGCCCACTCGAGCAAAATGAAGGACCTGCACCAACATTTAGCCATGCCTACTTTTCTGTTGTTACACCATTGAATATAATATCCTAAGCAGCTGCCTATAGGCCTTTGATTTCTCTAAGGAATCGAGTAATCACCCGTCTCCATCATGGCTATCTGGCGAAAGTATAGAAGCTTTGGCTCACTTGATCGGGAAAGAGCCAGACTTTCCCTATGCTCCCCTTCATTTGAATTCAGTGTCCATGTTGAGCGTGTACTTGGTGCAGACACAAGGGACGAGCCACCTGATCTTAAACAAGAAGCTTGATAAGTGTGGCCTGGACCATTGGTAGGTTTTCCATGGCATGGCAGAAATGTGATCAGAGTCTCCCAACAAGCACTTCGAAAAGAGGTAGATGAAATACAGAACAGTATTGGATCCAAAGCACTGTTGAGATACCAGAGCGGTAGAGAGAGGTAGGTCTTCAGCCAGGTGTATACTTTGTAGACGTGTGCATTCCAGTTATCGATATAAATTTGCATGAGAGAAGAAGCCGTATCAGGGAAGTTGCAGAGGAAGAAAGCAGCCACTACAGCTCCTGCAATGAAACTATATTTAGATTAATATTCTTGATTGAAGCCAATTTGAAAGAAACAGATGGAGGAACACATTCTTGTAACTAATCTGTTTTAATTAATTTGTAACTGGGTTAAGGGGCCTTCACAAAGCTAATCAATGGACCAAGGGAATAAACAAACCGATAAGTATATTTTGGAGGACGGTAGAGCAGGCTTGTAATGTTTCAAAAGGAATCTGGAGCAGATACTAAAGGTCCAAGAATCCTTGAAGGTCCACCAAGGCTTCTTTGTCCTCTGGTTGTATTTAGACAGGCAGAAGGTTAAAATGCCACAAAAGTCTCTGGAAGAGGATTAAAAATTAATAGCAGCTGCAATCTAAAATATACTGATGGATATACAACTAAATCCAATCTATATTATACCTTTTATTAATAAGTAAAGCTATGACTACAGCATGATTAAGACATGTCCGTATTACCAAAAATATATTTGGCTTTCATGGGTTTTTTAGTATTTTATCATATCCCTGTTTCACAGTACAAGGACATCCATATAACATAATAGAAGACAAAGAATGGAGATAGAGAATGGGAAAGAACTGGAAAGAGAAAAACAATTTAACACAAAGAGAATGCTACCCATAATGAATTCATTTTTTCTTTAAAACCAACATACAGTTAGGACATGACTATTCAACTTGTTTCTCTGTACATTGCAAATGACTCATGGTCAAGTCAACAAGATCAAATTTAGCTACTTTACTACTCATTCTCCCGCTGCTTTATTGAGTTGCTCACTGGGTAAGCATTTTGATAAATTGGTGGAGAATAATTCCATTAATGCACATCCTTACCAACTCAAGTGTCGTATTGCACTGGCTGCCTATGTACAATATGTATTGTTTTTCTGGCAGCCCAGAAGTTGCTGGGTTATGACATCACTTCTAGGTACCCCGAGTCTCCATGAGTGTGTAGACTAGCAGCAAATAAACATACTCTTTTACAGAGACATACATAAATGGAGGGATGAGAAGAGACCTCCAACATTTTTGGGACACTAAATCCCATAAAAATTACATGACTGTGACCAACGCATTACTCCCTTTGGCATTTTGGTAAAATAGGAAATCAGGTTACCCTTAAGTAAAGAATACAAACTTCTTCCACCTTTTCCATTAGCTACCCTTGTGTTCTGGGTGCTTAATCCTGTTTCCTCCCACAATAATATAAGTAAATTGGTTATTATTTTATATAATGCCATCATATTCAGCAGCACTGTATAATGGGATATGGAATACAACATATGATATTTTCACGAGGGCCAATTTATCCATTTGAGAGTATAGACAATACCGTCTATACAGTAAACAGCTCACTTTCAATGAAAATTCTTTGTAATCACCAGTATGCATATGATACGTATTTCTCATTGTTACCGATCGTAATGATGGGCATGTTGCTAGATGGGTACAGTATCTTACGGACTCATGCCTTGTCATGGACACTTTGGCTGCCGCTAAAAAACAGGACAGGGATTTTACAATAAAAAAAAATTTGTGTTTATTACATTTTTAGCCTTTCAATTATCATTCGATAAGAGAGGAGGAACAGCTACTAAAAGGTCAGCCCAGGGCCCACCAGAATATTTAAGTACCTCTATGTAACCTGCTTAATGCCTTGATAATTATAATATACACCATATAGCTCTTAATGTATGGTAAGCACAGCCAGGAGCAGTCTTCTCCTTACTCACCCATAAGTTGGCGAGCCCTTTTCTCTGAAAATGGACGGCTTTGAGTCTGTTTCATTTGGGTTGAAGAAAAATTCCAGTGTGTGCCTGTGAGCCCAATTTTCTCCCTTTGCCGGTGATTGAGACTGAGATGGTGGAAAATGAGTAGGTGGAAGATAATAATTGTAAGAAGCGGCATTACAAAGAACAAGATACTGCGAGTCTGCATTATGCTTTTATACACAATATAGGGCTTTGGCTCCAACATTTCACATACAGTAGAATCCAGTACGGCCTCTTCTTGAGAGGTAGCGGTATAGTCTAAGATACAGGCTGAAGATTCACCATATACGATAGCCACAGGTATGGTGGTGAGGAATGACAGAAGCCATATGAATGCCAATAAGTAAGCCATGCGGGTTTTTCGGAGCCCAGTAATTGACCACATAGGGTGACATATCGCAATATATCTCTCTGATGTAAAGGCAATAATGGTCCAACTAGTCGTGGCACAGTAGACTTGCCTGATCATAAAGTAGAGCTTACAGACAGCATCAGATAGAGCCCATGGGTAGTACTGCCAGAAATAGCGATAGAGTGTAACTGGGATGGTAAGGAGAAGCAAGATGTCGGCCATGGCCAAACTAAGTAGGTAAAAGCGAACCGCACTCACTTTCATTCTTCCGTTCCTCATGAGAGTCAGGATACTGAGGCCATTAGCCAGAATGCCAAATATAAAAAGTAGGCTGTAAAAGATGGTGGCAGGTATGGCTATGTGGTTGGGCTCTTGGCGTTGGGCACCAATAAAGAGGCGATGAGAGGTACCTCTGCTGAGGTTAGTGTCTGTACTTTCATTCCACATTGATTCATTGTTGAAATTTATGTGTTTCATGCATTCGTTGAACACGGGAGCCGCAGATTTATTCATGATGAATTCCAAAGAATTTTTCTGAACAGCTAAGTGTTTAGCTAAAATAGAATAATTGCATGTAATTAGAAGCAGAAAGAGCAGGCTGGTGCATGCCTAAGATAGTATAATAGAACAATTTAGGTAAACGAAAATATAGAAATGAAACATACAAAACATTATGCAAAGAACAAATGAGTTAACCAATAGCATAATTTTTCCAGAATATTATGCGGTAATCCTGATGCATGTTAATGTTATTCATCCTGTTCATCCTACAGACATTATGTGATTGTAAAGGCTGACAGTTGTTTCATGAAAATTGACATTATTATCAAGAGGCCACATATTCTGCCCCCTGTAAAGATTTTGGGCTGCTGCCTGAAGCTGTTTGTGGGTTTTACTTGCAGTTCCACATTCAGCCAGCAGGGTGTTTGGAGTAGCAAGGGCTTTAAAAAAGATTTTACATATTGACTGAAATACTTCTGTTAATGGCAGAAAACAAAAGTTGTTTTTGGACGTAAATGAATGGAGCCAAAACAAAACATTTGTCTAAATAATTTTTGGTACATGTGTACAAGTTTAATACTTATGGTGACAAAAGCCCTTCTGTATACAGGATATAGCAGCCAAAATAATATACACTATTGCCAATAAGCGTCTTGTTTCTATACCTTCCCTACCGTTACATGGGCTGTCTCATTTGCATGCCTACTGTTCAACATACAGTATATCGTTGAATTACATAGTAAATAATATTCATAATATAAATTGGAATTTAATTTAAAACAAAGATTGGTGGAAAGAAAACTATATAGTACCAAAAACAGTCAAAAAAGTGTGACAGCATCCACCAATGAGCAAGATATATTAAAGTATGAATATGGAATCAGGCAAAGTGGCTGACATCAATTATTTTTTGCCCTCATTAAGTTCTTATAGAATATTTTTGACAATGGCAGTTGATTAAAATTAGTGTTTCACATTTTCCAGGCAGCAATAAGTCTCGGACTGATAGAATCTCTACGTGGAATTGTTTCGTATATTGGTTAACCCAGCGGGTCTCTAAATTACCAGCTACCTATTAATATACAGCTGGAATTGCAAGATCGAATATAAAATCTACAGGAAAAAGTTCAATTTTATATATAACATAATGAATCTAATTTTCTTACTAAAAACTGCCAGAACTAATTTGTACAGGAACAAACCCTGACATGATTCAATTACATGATATAATAAATGTTGGTACACAATAATATAAAATAGCATACTGCCATTAAAAATTTACTGTAAATGGCAATTTTTTTCACAGCTCATAATTTCTACTTTTCACCAGAGAATTGTTAAATGACTCAAATAGGTCTTGGAAAGTCCCGTGGAAAAAAAATATTTCCTGCTTTTGCGTAAAATCCAGTGCTGTGTCTACAGTAATGTAGGTCGGCATTGGCAAAATAAAAATGCTTTTATCCCAGTTTGTTCCAATAAACTTCCTTTATCTGCAGACCTGGAAACGGCCATTGTTGTCAGTCATGTGATATTTTAGGTGACTTTCCCTGCTCAATCACCACACTGAGCTGATTCTTTATGGCAATGCTAACAAAGTCATTTCCCCCATAGACCTTCATTAGTCAGAGTGTGGGTGATGGGTGATTAACACAGAGCCATTCCGTTGTTTACCAAAGGCAGTATGATAAGGAGTCGGGGTGTTTGTCTAGTAGATTGGGCTAAAGATAACAGAGCGAAAAAACTAGAACCGTTTTGAAAAAGAAAACATCACAATATTTTTGAAACCTATTTTTAATCTGATATTGGTAATACATTCTTTAAGTACCGACGCATTTATTGAAAGAAAGCACGTACAAAATATGTGGATTCTGTTATTTCTGAATCAAAAAAAATAGTTCATGGTCATGCACAGAAATTTCACTAGAGGCACGGATCATGGTCAGTGTTGAAATTAAAGCCATTTGACTTTCCTTTAGTTTCTCGGCTTTCATTTCCTCAGTCCTCGAATTAATAGTTTTAAATCCCTTATGAAATAATATTCAATGGAGTATTTCTGCAAGTAGAGTCTGAAACTTCAGTGTTTTTTATTCAGTTTTAGTGCCTCGGGGTAAATGGGCAACATTTTGAAATAATGTGACTCCACATTTTTGTGATTTCATGACATATAAGCAATAATAGGTGCTTTTACTACCATGTTGTGTTTAAAGTATACTTTAAGTATTTCAAGACATCTTCCTACAGAAACACCAACAGGTGACCAAAACCCTCAAACCGATCCTGCCTGCTCATCAGTACTTCAAATCCAGCTACAGGGTACTGATGGATAGACGGATTCCATGTTTAGTACACTTGATCCTTCAGATTTTCAGTACAGATCCAGACCATTCAAGAATTGTTGTCAGTCATGTGATATTTTGGATGACTTTCCCTGCTCAAACAGCACACTGAGCTGATTCTGTATGGCAATGCGAACCCCTTCAGTACCAAAGGTTTTTAGAACCCTAAAGTCTTTACATTTTTTTTCCATATGTGGGTTCAATCAAGATTCCTCTTGATTGTTTGATGTACCCATACAAATTGTACACTCTTTTTTCATAAAAATAGGCTTTCATTTAAAACCATAGAAACATGTTAAACATTATAATTGTGAGTGCTAGTGTGTAAAGAAAAAACTATACTAAATCATAATTGATGTAGAATTCTACAGAGTAGGCGCCAACGAGGAACAATGACCCTATTTATGTTCAGCAACATCCCCTGATTATAAACATAGCCTGTATACATATTTCTTTTGTTTATATTTTATAAAAAAACAAATTCCTTTTTTTCACTTTTTCCCCTGTGATGATGTCTCACTCTCTTCCCTCTTTGATCAGCAAGCAAGGCTCCATTGACTTGGTTGCTGATTGCAGTGCATGCAATTAGCCAGAAGGGGGAGATCTGGGATCCCAGCAGGGTCTAGACAAACCCTGACACCTGTAATGGCATTAAGGTGCTGTTACAATCACTCAGCGGGAAGCCAGCAATGCTGGTCGTCTGCTGGCAGGAGGGAGTCCAGGCTGTGAATAGACAGCCTGATTTCTTGTGTCGTGGCAGGGAAATGTCCTTGCAACAAAGTCAGGGCATACCAGTACGTCCTAATGAAATCCTTAAAAGTATACCATGGGAGGGGGGAGAGTGCCAAAGGGAAGTCCTTTTATTTTTTTCCCTACAGGTTAATAAATGCATTTTAAAGTACTTGATGGTGCTGTAGGGCACTGAAGTGTCCCTTTAATAAAGGAAATATATGGTGACTGCAAACTTTTTTCATTCCCTTATTGTATTAGCCTCTACCACTTCTGATGGGAGGCATTTATGTACCACCCTCTCTGTAAAGTAAAACTTCTAAACCTCTAACGTCACACAATATATGTCCTGTACCTGTGGTCTCAGGGCTCATGATCAACAGTAAATGATAATCCAGCTTGTGTGTGCAAATCAAAATATACACTTTTAAAAAGCAAAACATTGGTGTGATCTGATATATATTTATTCTTTATGTATTTATGTGTTATAAATATTTTATGTAAAATACGAACTATGCTTTAATTGTATCATAGCTCCCCCCTGCTTTATTAGCAGACCTTTCAATGCCAGACTCTATGCTGATGTTCTAAGTGTCCTCTTATATTTACTGCTCCTAGTTCATCATCTGATGTTTGGTGGCAGAAGAATTACTCATCCTTACTTTTACCTTTATAGAAATGTGTTTTAGTTTAAATCTCAGTGTGTAAGAGATAAAGAGTTATGTTTTACTCTACATAACATAAATCCTAAACATTTCATGGAGCTGTACTATGTTGGGACTCAACAGATGTCTTATGATTGCAATAATAATAATTGTTTAAAGGCTGTACATAATATGCACTCTTTTGGTTAAATTCCTACATTAACATATCCTGCATCCTTAGAAAAGTTGTTAATTGTTGGCAAAGTATCATTTTTAAATCCCTAAAAACATCTTTTATTATAATATACTATAGAATTTTTATGTTCTAGACAACATTTGCACACATTGACAACATAATTCACCAACACACAGTAGCAGATCCCTGTGTGACTTAATACATTTCTATCATTTTAATGAACATCATTTGATCCAGAAGTAACTAAACTTAAATTACTTGATTTGATTCCCTAATAACACAACATTCTGCTTGCATGCTAAATGAATACCAGCTGCTTATATCAACAGGTTTATGAATTAATTAAACAAATCAATGACAAGACATGCCAGGGGCTATTACTTACCCCAATCCTGTGTGTTGATGCTATCTGTGTGCAGTCCTGCCTTGCAATGACACCAGTGAGCTGTGCCTTCTGTAGAATGCCTTTAAAGTGGCTGTTGAAGGCACCAGTGTATGTTTGGGGTAGGGAGGGGGTGATCAATGTTTTTTACACTCAGATGAAGCACATTAAGCTACAACTGGCTTTTCTGATGGAAAGGGATGATTGTAGAGCCTGTTAGACCTAAATGAGAGCTCGCTTATTGGAATCTATTGGTCAGAATTCTGGACTTTGCATATGTTGCATCAGAAGCCTACATTTGAGAACGTGTGTTCTAGGCTCCTGTCTGTTCGCAGTACTGTGTTTATTATGCAGTTAGATGTATATATTGCCCTGTATGTTCGTTAGTGTACACATTAAGATTTATTTCCCTTGTGTATTAACGGTTTACAGCTGAACTGATGGGCTCCCCAGTAATCTGGTCACAATAATAATAAATATAAAAACAAAAACAAAAAAAAAATCTTTAAGAAATCTAGAATAAATTGGCATCTCTATTTTGCAATGCATAAATGTCTTCTAGCTGCTGTGGGAATCTGGGAAAGGGTTAATGGTAGGGCATGCTTTATTAAATGTCTGTGCGCAGCCAGCTGTAACATTAAGTTCTGATGCAGGAGAAACATTAGGTTTAAGTCTGAGTGTCTGAAAGCCCACATCAGAGATGGCATACATTTAACACAATTTGGAGGCTCTGGACTGCTACATTTCCAATTAACGGAGCTGCTGCTAACATGTCTCTCTCCACCAAGTTAACCCTGGACAAAGTAGACTGTGAAGGGGAAGAGGGTAGTGATGAAAGTGGATTTTAATGTTCCCATGAAAAATAACCAGATTACCAAAGGATTGCTTGGACAATGGTGCTAAATCAGTGGTTCTCATGAGTCACCTTGGCAGGCCAGATGGTGTCCCCATGCCTGTAAGGTAAGTATAAGGCAAAGTCCGATTGGACGTCTTGCTCCATGTCAGGCCACCAGAAGGAGCGTTTAATAAGGTCTTTGGTGACCGAATACCACCTTGCCCGGCAGCCGGGATATCATGATGAAGTTGCAGGATCTGTAGGCGGGGTTCGGGCGGAACATAAATCTTTTGATGGTGGTAATATAATCCTTGGTGTCGGGATAGAGTTGGTTGTGTGGGTATGTTGGATGGAGTGCAGTAGTTACGTAGCACGTCCCAGATGGATTGTGTGGAAGCCAGGAACTGATAAGGTTGGTGCCAACATCACTGGTAGTGGGTAGGACCTCTTCTGACAAATGTGATAATGCATCGGCCTTGCCATTGCGGGATCCTGGGCGATAGGTGATGTGAAGCTGGAAACGAGAAAAGAAGAGTGCCCATCTGGCCTGCCTGGGTTGCAGACGTTTGGCAGAACGCAGATATTCCAGATTTTTATGATCTGTAAATACGACGCGGTGAAGTGCCCCTTCAAGCAGATGTCTCCACTCCTCCAAGGCCAATTAATGGCCAGTAATTCCTGTTCTACGTCGTAATTCCGTTCAGGAGGCGTCAGCGTCCGGGAGAAGTATGCCACCGGGTGTAGTGACCATCGCTCTCTTGGCGCTGAGGCAAAACAGCTCCAACCACTGCATCAGAAGCATCAACCTACAAAGTGTAGGGTTTGGAAGGTTCCGGAAGAGATAAGATAGGGGCTGTAGTAAATTATTTCTTTAATGTCTCAAATGCGGTTTGCGCAGCGCTAGTCCATAGAAAAGTAGAATGTTTGGAGGTAAGTGCAGTAATAGGCTGGATAACCTTAGAAAAGTGTCTAATGAATTTTCGGTAAAAGTTTGCAAATCCTACAAAGTGTTCAACCCCCTTATAGTCAGAAGGCGGAGGCCATCGTAAAATAGCTGTCACCTTTTTAGGATCCATCTTGACACAGGGGATAGAATAAATCCCAAAAATTCCACAGTGGAGGTTTCGAAGACGCATTTCTCTGCTTTGGCATATAACCGGTGTTGCGTAGACGGTTAAGTACAATCTTGATGTGTTCGCGGTGAGCGAGGAGGAATAAATAAGAATGTCGTCCAGGTAAATAATAATGAATTTAGCCAAAATGTCCAGAAAAATATCATTTATAAAATGTTGAAACGTGGTTGGAGCATTGCATAGTCCAAATGGCATGACCAAATACTCAAAATGACCCTATCGAGATCTGAAGGCCATTTTCCATTCATCCCCGCTACGTATTCTTACGAGATTATAGGCGCCCCGTAAATCAATCTTTGTGAATACCTGGGCTGTGCGGGCATGATTCATGAGTTCGGAACTTAATGGGAGAAGATAGCGATTTTTAATAGTTATATTGTTTAACCCTCTGTAGTCGACGCATGGGCGTAAATCTCCATCCTTTTTTGACAAAGAAGATGCCAGCACCTGCAGGGGAGGTAGAAGGCAGGATAAAGCCCTTGGCCAAATTTTCATCAATATAGTCTTTGAGGGTGGCAAGTTCTGGTTCCGAGAGAGGAAATATTCTTCCAAACGGAATGGGTGCACCAGGGAGGAGATCAATGGGGCAGTCGTATGAGCGATGCGGGGGCAACTTTCAGCTTTTTTCTTTTCGAATACAACCAGAAATTGATGATACGCCGGAATGGTGGTGGCTAATGAATAATCAGTGGTCAGACACAATACTGGAGGCAATAAACATTTATTGGTGCAAAATGATAACGGGAAGGTCAACATCACGGTCTCCCAATTAATAACAGGATTGTGTCTTCGGAGCCAAGGGAGGCCCAGGGTAACAGGGAAGGTGGGTGCAGGAACGATGTCAAATTGGAGCAGTTCCTGATGCTTGTTACCGATGGAAACTGTCAATGGAATTGTCTCTTTGGTGATAGGCCCCGACTTGAGGAGGCTGCCATCACCCAGGTCTTGGCTAGATCCACGTCCAAGAAACACCCACTTGCTCCGGAATCAATGCGGTTTAAAGTATTTGAAGAGTTAAACACATTCGATTAAGTGCATTCATTATCTATTCTTACACAGATACTGACTCTCTCCAACCGTGCCGTGACCGCCTTATTTATGTTACAGGGGTGCTATATAGAGAGGTTAAATAAATTTAATAGAGATGTTAGCTGTTGGAGAGCTATCTTCTCAAATAAGATACGTTAGAATATGCATTTAATAACTGTTTAATATGAGGATATAAAGATGAGAAACATACTTATTAAATAATGTAATTATTTACTGAATACATGTAACACTCCTATATGTCTATGTCTTTCTATTTATGTATGTTTTATATTTTTGTACAATAAAAAAATAAAATAAAAGCCCCATGGACCGTTACACATTGCTCAGAGCGTCAGCTCCCGGAAGCACCTTGCCTTCTAGAAGGTCCAAGCTGGCTCCTCCTCCAGTGCTAACATGGCTGACTTTGTCTTTAGTATCCCACTTGGCACAGCAGGTAGCAGTGTCTCCTCCACCGATGGTGGAGATGCAGCCTGTTCCTGTGACCTCTACTACATCTCTGCTTTGGCCATCAAGTCTTTTTTACCGCCTTCATCATCATGCAAAGAAGTACCGATCTCCATATTGTTCAAAACTTTCAAGAAGGTGAAGGCCATTCCTCCTCCAATAATCATTTCGTTCACTTGATCCAGCATGTTATTGATGTTGGATGTGAGGATGCTCCTGACCGTTTTTTCAAATGAAAATTCAATGCTTTCTCCTTATTTTCGGACATTCGTAAGAATTAACAAAGAAAACTTGTTAAAATTAATTTAATGCACAAGTCTGTAGCTGTGTTGCAGGTAAAATAGAGGTGACTTTTGCGTGTTGTCCATAAACAAATGTGAATATAAAAAGAGACTTAGTGGTGATAATAATAGAAATTATATCCAGTCATCCCAAGTCAGGGTTGGTTTCCAAACTGCTCAAGAAAACATAGAATCAGAGTGTCAGTAGCTTTACCTACACTGCCTCTCACTTCCCATTACAAATTAAACACCGTCAGCTGCACTTTAGGATATTAACGCAGTCCATCTGTTTCCCCCACTTTGGAATCCTCCAGATCACTGACATCTGCACGTGACTTGGCACTCAAACCTACAATACTCACTCAAGCCGTCACTCACCTCCTGCCTCATTCCTCCTCAACCTCCTAATGGTTAGATGTTCCGGGAGCAATCCTTTTTCTTGGGGAGTGGCTTCACAAGGGGGCAGGGCTAGCCATGCATGGGGCAGGGTTAAGTGTATAAAGGTGGGACTAGTGGCGGGGAGTTGGGTAAGTGGGGGTGGATCTAACAAAACACTGCCCCCCTGCCCAGAGAAATAATAAAGTCAAACCCTTGATAGAGTCCCACCCCGGTCTAATATGTTTATGTGTAGGTATGTGTGTGTGTTAGTTATGGTGGGTGTGAGGGCAGCACACCACTTGGCTTTACTTGCCCCCACTCCCCTAGGGGCCAGAAGGTGTCAGTCACACTAATAGTACATGTGCATATCAAAGCTGCAACATAAAATCATATGATCACATAATGCATGGGCATTTTATATGTCATGAAACTTGCTACTTCTGTGGAGTCACATTGTATGACACAGATTGGTAATTTTTATATATTTTCATACATTTTGTTCTGTCACAACCCTCTTTCCCTGTCAGGCTTCTCATTGTATCTGTCAGCAGCTGGCAGAATTCTAACTGTGTAAATTACTTCTGCCTGATTTATTGAAATTTGTTACTCGAAGAACATAATTATTTGCAAGAGCAGTTTTTTTCTTCAGTTCCATGAATGCTCTCGGGGGTCACATTTCCTGCATTTGGCAAACTACCCAGTCGGGTATGTTATCTCTTTTATATGTTCCTTGAACAGTCACTATGTAATGTCATAGTACCACACACCGCTCCCAGACAGGCAGGCACTGAAATTGTGGTGGGTAAATAGTATATTCCTAATACTGAGAGGAAATGCATGGAGGAGGACGGTAGGCATAAGATCATCCTGAACATAAGGCACAACCAAGCACCCAGTAAGGTTGGAGGTCTTACAGAAGGTTCAAAATGTCCAGTCTAGATGGGCCAAATGGCCACATTCTACATCTTAAAGTTTCTATGATTTTGTAAATCAGTGGATTAAAAGGATAGTCTTTCTTTATTTATGCAATGGTTGCTTTACTGTTCTGGCCCATGATCTGAGCCGTATTTACATGATAAATTATGTGTATTCGCTTGCCAGTTGCTGTCATATGTTTGCTTTAGCCAATTAACTTGATTGGTAAGGAGAATTTGGTTACCGATAATGCACCTAACACTTTGTACGTTTTCACCAGTGATGAGAACGGGAGCACATCCACTTCCAGTGTATTCCTTCTCTGACATCATCAAGGTTTGGCTTTTTTCTAAACAAGGAAACGTGATGCAAGAGAGAAGGGATATAGGGTGATATCAGTTACATTAAAAAAATAATATATTCTAATGTTAGAAGCATAGATGGTGCATAGTAATCTGTTATAACGCATAAGGCATTCAGGGAATATGCTAAATGGGCATTTAATCACACAACCCGTGGACTGATATGCTTTGAATCCCCAGGCCTATATGTGTTCAGGCAGAGCTTCTCTCATGGTGACCTAAAGTAGAAGTTCAATGAAATATTGCTTCTCCGGCTGGCTGAAGAGCAATGCATTTGAATCAAAATGTTTTATTTACTGTCAAAGCAAAATGTTCTAGTTTGTTTTTTTTTAAAAAAAACATTTTGCTTTTAATATATAGTTATGTTGTATGGACAAGGAACTAGTGGACCTTCAAGCATTGTACAATAGATTCACAGTTACCCCGAAACACATGAAGGTCCTGCTTATTCCAGTCCTGTAAATTTGTAAGAGCGATGATGACACTGGGATCCCGACAAGCGTTTGATTTTGCCGCCCATTGCCAAAAAAATTGAAAATGGAATTCTTTTTAAACTAGATATTTGCGAGTGGAAGTGGCTTTGTGACGTCAGACTCCGGGAATCTGAGTACCCGCTGTGCAAGTTTTGTGGCTGTAAGAGGGAATCTCAAGAAGGTCTGAACATTTATCTTCCTCACACAGCAGGCAGTGACTAGCAAAGTTCATTTTATAAAAAGCACGTAATTATGTTTTTCAATGTTCCTACAATATTCCTACATTATTCTACAGGGAAGGGCCCTGATACAGTTTGGGATTTACCATAAACCAGAGCCTGGTTTTAAATACAATTCTGACGGGAATATAGTGAATATCCATTTATATAAATAATACAGAGTCACATATTTATATTGTAAATGTTTCTATTTTCTTTTATACGCTTGGAGATTTTTTCTGGAATTACAGCACAGATATTATGGAAGGTAACTTAAAACAACCAAGTTCTTTTTATGTGTAACACTTTTTTTCCACCACAGCTACAGTATATATATGCTTAATAATAACCACAATTGCAATCTGCTATCTCTCCAGTACTTTATTATATTCGATATATTATACTTTTTCATGAGAAACATCTGCAGCCTTTCCTGCTGAACAATGTAAGATAAATTGTAGACAGCTTGCAGTATCTCATTTCATCACTCAAAACTTCTATCCTTCAGAGAAATCAATGATCCACGTGGGCCATACATAGTTGACGCTTTGTGAAAAAGATATTGCGTTATAAAATGTGATGCCCACGTTCCCTTTAGATGTTGCTATGATACATATCACAAAGTGATACAAATGAGTCCATGAAACAGCAGCGAGCCCTTACATGTGAGAAGATATTTTTGCTTTAGATCATAACACATGCTCATCTCTTGCAGCATTTAATCCCTATAATTTTTGGAGTAAGAATAATGTCCTATAAATTATGCAAATAATAAAATAATTTACATAAAAACAATGACACGGGAAACCACTCTTGCAAAAACGAAATTAATAAATAAAAAGTCAGCTAAATAAATATATAACACTCTGGCTGGCACTAATTTAGTTGTTCAACCTTTTGTCCAAACACCTTAAAAGTGGGGAGAAGTTCCATTAGCCCACACATGTCATCTGTTCATTGTTCATTCCATGTGCAGGTGTGTCATAAAATTAGCCATTGCCTTGGAAACAATAAGTAGCAAACTGGCAAAAGAATAATACTACTATGACAGATGGTTGCATGACACGTCACATAGTCACACAAATGTCACAATACAACCTCCAGAAGCACAGATGGATTGATGCAACTTTGACGCCAAGTCTTCTCTATTTAAACCTCTAGAAAGATCAATTCAGTGTTTGTTTTTTTTCTAGATGACTTTGTTTTAAATGTGTTCCCTTTTCCAGGTTAGCTTTTTGTTCTCCTGACTTTTTTTTCAGCCCTGACCTGGTTCTGGTTCTATGGAACATCCCCCATTTGACTTTTGTATAGCTTGTTTAACAGACATTATTTGGAATTTTTGTACGACTCACTTTTGGTTTTAAGGGGATTGTAAGAATACCATCTGCCCTCTATTCGGATCCACTATTCGGAACAAAGAAAAAACGATGACCAGTCCTGTGAATGCAATGATACACTGGGGCTTCTACAGATCAGATCTAAGCCAAATACCTATACTATACCTATAAGTAATACTATTAACAAAGAATGTCAAACTGTGTTTCTACTGAGTGTTTGGGATAAGAAAATAAAATATATCACACACCTTGCAGTGTAATTGCCTAATTATGTTATACTTTATTAAAATGATGTGATTTAGTAAATTATTTTACTTATTGACATAAAACCACTATAATAGAGTTTGATGTTGAGTCATGCTTTATCTTGTAACTTGTTTTCTCTTTTTTTATTTTCACTGAACATGCGTAACATTGTAAACATGCCTTTTCTCTTTAGAATTTGTGTCACACGTACTTGACTTAAATCTTTTTATCAATCTCAGATTATAAAAAATGAAAAGTGGCTTTTTCAACGTAAACACAGCAAATTCATTGACAATATGATCGGTAGAAATGTTTTAGCAATTTGTCCAGGCAGGTGGTCCGAGACCATCAATGTAATTATGTAAGTGAGTGAAGATGTTTTCAGAATAGCAATCTAGAATATTCTATCAAAGTATATGAGATTTAAATCTTACTGGTTTAAATACTCTCTGAAGAGGCTCACTGGGGTTGGCCTTCCATAATGTAAAGTGAAGCCAATGAGATCAAGCTAAATCTCTCCTGAAAATAACAATATATATGGTTGTGTGAAAAAGAAGGTACCCCCTCTATCTTTACTTTGGTTGTTTATTATAGTTTTACATATCAGGACATAATGACAATCATCTGTTTGTTAACAGGTCTAAAAAATAGGTGCATACATACAACCTCAGATGAACAACAACACATGACATATTATACCGTGTCATGATTTACTCAACAAAAATAAAGCCAAAATGGAGAAGCCATGTGTTAGAACCCAAGTACGCCATTACTACTTCCATTGGAAATAAACAGACCAGACCAAAGTGGGGATGTTTGACCATAATGCATAGAGCCATGTTTGGCAAAAACCAAACACAGCATGTCAGCACAAACACCTCATACCAACTGTCAAGAACAGTGGTAGGGGGTGATGATTTGGGCTTGTTTTGTAGCCACAGGACCTTGCAGTCATTATGTCAACCATGAACTCCTCTGTATACTAAAGTATTCTAAAGTCAAACGTGAGGTCATCTGATCCGAAGCACACCAGCAAATCTACAACAGTAGAATTGCAATCTGTTGCAATGGCCCAGTCAAAGTCCAGACATCAACCTGATGAAATGCTGTAGTGGGACCTTAGGAGAGCTGTGCATAAACAAATGCCCACAAACCTCAATGAACTGAAGCAACGCTGTAAAGAAGAGTGGGACAAAATTCCTCCACAACACAACACAATGTGAGAGACTGATAACATCATAAAGAAAAAAAATACTTCAAGTTCTTGCTTTTAAAAGTAGTTCTAGAAGCTATTGAATCATAAGGTATATCTAGTTTTTCACACAGCTTCAATATTTTGGCTTCTTTTTGTTGAATAAATCATGACATGGTGTAATATGTCATGTGTTGTTGTTCATCTGAGGTTTTAATTAACTAATTTTTAGACCTGCTAAGGAACAGATGAATGTTATATTTTCTTTTTCATACGACTGTATATATATATATATGTGTGTGTGTGTGTGTGTATAAATATATATATATATATTTAAAATTAGTATTTAAAAATAAATAAAACAAAATAGGTGTTATAGGGACCAGCTATACCCCACCAAACCCACATCTCCTGCTCAGTGGGACATAGAGGTTAACAAATATGAAAATAACATAACCCTATTGTAGACATGGGGCTCATCTCCTGTCTGTCCAACCTTCCTTCTCCTTGGATTACTTTAAGAAAAACACAGCTTTAAAAAGGAAACTTTCCATGAAAACACAACTGAAAATAAAGGTGATGTTAAGTACAATTATAAACTTTTGTAATTACAGGCCAAATCTGAATTCCAAAGTGAACTCAAGTAGCTGGTTTATTTACACGTGTTTACCTATTATACAAAATACCAGCGTTTAGCTCTTGCTTGTCCTCTAAAAATAACCTGCCATTTCTTTAGAAGGATTTCATCTTAACAATCAATATAATGGAGGTAGATTTAGAGTGTCACTTCTGTCTGCAAATGACAAAATCAGAACACGTCAGTAACAAGTTAATCAGCAGGTGCCTTCGTATTAATAATAAGGATATAATAGGGGATTTAGCCATGTTAGAATGTCAATGGATTTCTCTAAATCTTAATCAAAGCAAAATGAAATTACCCTTTTCTATTGAACTTTATGAGCACTTAGTAAAGACAACCTTACTGAAACATAAATTAGCAGGAAAAAAGAGAGAAATCACATGTGGTTGTATGGTGTATTACAATGTAACCAGATAATAAATAAACACAGACACAATTTTTTTGGATGAACAAAGGCCGTGGTCTTTTATTTAGCTTATAACAAAATTACCATATAAACACTCAACCAATAACTTAGTATCAACTTCATAAATAACCACAACTCTTGGCCCAAACCACAGAGTTAATAAATTAAAAAACAAGGCCGACTGCCCCAAAGCCGGTCGGCCTACCACTGAAACAACCCCAACCGCCACAAATGGATACTAAAACCCATTTGTGGCCCATTCCACAAAAACCACGGCCTTCTCAACCATACTCTGAAGATTTGAATTAAAAATGTCACAACCGATAAATGATAAGTGAACACCATAATTTCTGTACAAGCCTTCACATCCACCTTCCAATTCCGAATGTCTGAAACTTAAACCTCCCTCCATAACCATAAATTTTTCCATCGCTCTATTTAATTTGCGCCTTACTCTGTCCAAGACGCGTAACTCTCTATGATTTAACCAAATTAAACGAGGAACGATTTCAGACCAAACTAACTTAGTGCCTACAAAAACATCTTTTAACTGTTCAATAACATCTTTAAAATCCATTAATAACTGTACAGACCTTACCTTCCCAATATCATTACCCCCACAATGTATTATCAAAACATCAGGCCATGGAAACAATTTCATAAAACCCAAAATATTATCTTTTAGTTTATAGATACTTAAACCCCTTATACCCATCCAGTAGATAACGATTGATGCAGGGTCAAACCCCAAATTTTCTCCATAGCATCGTTCCGCAGCTCTCCGATGTGCCCAGAATACAAAAGAATGGCCTATTATCCAAACCACTATTGGACGCTTTCCTGAAAAGAAATCAATGTTAACATAACATACAAATTACATCAAATGCGGTCTGACATAAGTTTTAAAACGGTTAGAGTCCCACCTACCCAACCTCTTAATTACAGAGTTATCCAACCCTAACAGGGCCGCTTCTGTAGCAGCCCCAATACGAAAAGAATGCGAAGAAATTTTTTCGGAACCTAAACCCAAACTTGCTAAACAATTCTTTAAAATTTTTCTAAATTGAAATTGGGTTAACGGCAACCCTGAGCGATGTATTAACCAATTGCCGCTGAACTCAGGCCTATTGCTATTGAAAATATCTGCTGTTCTTACTGGACAAACATCACAATTGCTTACTTCATTCAATGTAACCCAGCATCCTTTACCCGATTTATCTGTCTTAGAAGATCTTAAATATATTAGCAATTTATCCCTGCATAAAACATCCTCAAATTGAATACCCGAACCACCTTTACTATTAGCTGCCACCAATTCGCATATGCGAAAGGCGCCAAAGAAAGCTATGATAAAAGCTGTCTTAAATAATATGGTTTCATATTCGTCCCAGCAATTGTTATGCACGACAGCCACTAGCTTTTGCAGTAAACTAAAAGAAATAGGTTTTCTAACATCTACACTCCTCTTCTTCCGCGCGAAACCTTTTAATACTTGCTTAACTAAAAATTCTTTTCCTACCGCTTGTTTCCCTGCTAGCTTCATGAAAAAAGAAACCCCTAATAAATAACCATCAATCCTAGAACGCGAAAAACCCAAATTAATCAATCTTAAAACAAACTCTAACGTTAACTCTAAATTATTATCAAAGTCATTTAACCCTTTATTCTTCATAAACAGAATCCATTCCTGCCATGCTCTAGAATAGCTATCCCATGTAGCCTTAGCAAGAGAATTGTATAAATAAAAACTTAACTTGGCGATGTTAACCGCCAAACATCCCCTGGAACTGTTATTCCCTCCTTGCTGGCCATGGGCGCCAAACTCCTGAAAACATTAAAATCAAACCGGGATAAAGCGTCAGCAATACCATTATTAACCCCTTCAATGTGCTTAGCTTTCAACCAAATATTATATTTTAAACATAAAAACACCAGATGCCTAAGTAAATTGATAACTGGTACTGACTTTGCTCTTAACGTATTCACCACCCATACTACACCCATATTATCACAATGTAATAAAATCCTTTTATTAACCCAATGCTCACCCCACAAATAAAAAGCCACCACGACCGGAAAAAGTTCCAGCAAAACCAAATTCTTTGTCCATCCCGCTGCAAACCAAGATAAAGGCCATTTCTCAGCAGCCCACAACCCTTGCCAGTAGATACCAAATCCAACGGAACCCGCAGCATCAGTATACAATTCCAAATCATTAGTATTGACAAACTCACTCTGAAAAACAGTAGAACCATTAAAATTTTCAAGAAAAAACTTCCAAACCTTTAAATCCTCCTTGACTTGCTTATTAACCCTCACCCTATGATAACCAACCTTTTTCCCAGCAATACTCCTAGCCATAAGCCGTGAAAAAATTCTGCCCATGGGCATAATCCTAGCTGCAAAGTAAAGCTGTCCTAACAATGACTGAAATTTTTTAACCGTAACTTTCTTAGCCAATAAAACTTCATCAATCACCCTTCTTAACCTACTGATTTTATCCAAAGGCAGCCTAAATTCCATTCTAACCGTATCTATGATGATACCCAAAAATTGCAGCGATGTTGTAGGAAAAACAGTCTTATCCTTGGCTAAAGGAATACCCAAAAACTCTGCAATTTCCATAAAAGAATTTAACAGCATAGTACACTCACCCGAACCTCTTTTCCCTATAAACAGAAAATCGTCTAGATAATGAACTATTGAACTACACCCCGAAACCGTTTTAACTAACCATTCTAAAAAACTAGAGAAAGCTTCAAAATAAAAACATGAAATCGCACACCCCATCGGCAGACACTTATCAAAATAAAACTTATCCTCAAATTGAAAACCTAAAGAACTAAAACAAACCGGATGAATGGGCAACAACCTAAATGCTGCCTCTATGTCAACTTTTGCTAAAACAGCATCCTTACCACAACGCCTAACCCACAACAAGGCATCCTCAAACGATGCATATTTAACCGGAAAATCTTCCACATTAATTTGGTCATTCAATGAACCTCCCTTCGGGAATGATAAATGATGGATCAGACGAAAAGAACCCGACTCCTTCTTAGGCACCAGCCCCAAAGGTGACAACCTAAATTTTTCAAATGGCGGAGACCTAAAAGGACCCTCAACCCTACCCAATGCTATCTCCTTCTCAATCTTATCTCGAACAATTTGAACATTCCTATTAACAGATTTAAGATTATCCACCCAGACAAACTTATCCACATCATACAACGGAATCTTAAAACCACTATTAAAACCATGAAATAATAACTCAGCCATCCGCTTGTCTGGGTAGCTGCTTAAACAAAGGCGCAGTCTTTCCACCCTCACCGGCGTCACTGCTTTTTGAAATTGAATCCCTCCCGTTTGAAACTGCACTGTTCCTCCGAAAACACCTGGAACCATGGTGATTACCTCCACAAACAGCACACTCGTGCTTAAATTTACAGGCATTCATAAATTTACATTGAGCCTCATTGAAAGCCCAACATACCCCTTTTTGCCGTAACTGGTTAACATGGGCTGACTGAAATCTGTTCGTATAATTATAACGCTGCGGAAGCATTATGCTCACCCATGTCCCCACGTCTTTCATCCCAAATTTTAGATTTTTATGTACCGCCAACTTCTGACGAAAAATCTCGTCATAATTGAACCATGACATTCCCCCGAAATTTTTATATGCTTCGAGGACAGACTCAAGGTGCTGAAATAAACCTGAACTGCTGTCTTTATGTTTTTCACAGTATACGCTAGAAAAAATACAAAATGCCTGCAACCAGTTATTAAATGACCGAGGGACAGGTCTTCTCCTGTCCTCCTCTTTATCCTGTTTAACCAGAAATTCTTTAGATGCTGGAAGCAGCGACAAAATATCAATGTATTCGTTGCTCCAAATCTTTTCTTTTAAAGCTTTAGACAAATGAAAGCCCAGAGGTGACATTTCACAAGATAGAGCCTCTTTCATGTTAGCCTCATTAACCAAACATCTCTGACTGGTCACAACATTAGACCCCCACGCCTGCGCTGGATTAGGGCCCTGCCATCCCTTAAGGATATCCACTAAAGAGCCCACCACCGCATTTAATTTGTCAATATCGCCTCTTGGGCACTCACCCACAGCCGTATTGACAGGTCCCGCGGAAGGTCCTGGTTGATCCAGCTCCTCCTGATGAGCAGGAACAGATGCAGCCAGAGAATGACGCCTGCATCCGGAGTCCAGCTGACTCTGACGGCCGTCTCCCTCCTCTTCTTGCTGGTACCTTCTCTTCTTGCAGGGCTGTTTTCCTCTAACAGCGATAGCAGCTTGGGAACGCCGAGATGATCCTTTAACCGGTCTACTTCCGGGTTCGGCGCCTTGCAATGACGTAGACGCGTCCTCATGATCCCGCGATGACAGTCTTCTATCTCGCGATACTTGGCCCAGACGATCAGCCGCCGCGACATCATCACCAGCCGTAGA
This sequence comes from Spea bombifrons, assembly GCF_027358695.1. Lineage (NCBI taxonomy): Eukaryota > Metazoa > Chordata > Amphibia > Anura > Pelobatidae > Spea > Spea bombifrons. The sequence continues at coordinate 29,018,692 of NC_071097.1, read as the reverse complement.
CTCCTCCTCCGCGACGTCTCCAGCTTCAGCCATGACCGCAACCGGAGAAACTTCATCTGTGCCAGGAGCAGACGACAGACAGGACTGCAGCCACTCTTCAAAGCCTCTTCTCCCGGCTCGCTCGCGAAGGCAATTCAGCAGCTCTTCCATGCTGCCACCCCGAAGCCTTGCTGAAAACCGCCGCTCATCAGACGCAATTAAGGTCAGTGCAGTCGGTTAACGCTGCTTGGGGTAGTGTGACGAACGCCTCAGGGACGCGCTTATATAGCGCAAAATCCCGCCCAAATCCTAGCGCGAGCTGTCCGCGAGCGCAACATATTAGCCGCAGCGCGAGGCAAACTAAGCGGCGCGAGGTAAACTAAGCGGCGCGAGCCGCCCCCAGAACCTTCTTTACAAAAAAGGCGGGCAAAACTAAGCGGCGCGAGCGCATGCAAAACCCAAACCAGGCTGTCCTTTACTTGACCCCTGGCAAGTTAACCCTTTCCACACAACAGCTCTCCCCAACAACCACATGTAACCCTGTGCTATTTGCACAGGGTTTTTTCATTTTCTGATTACCTTTTTATAAAAACAAGCCTTAAGGTGTCCAATTATTCCGACAAGGAATACCAAATGCTTTAGAAACATCCCTAGTTTCTTGAATTCCATTTTGAAAGCCCTTTCTTTGGATATATTTGGAAAAATCTGATTGTTTTGTTTACATCCTGATTAATTCTGGGACGAAATACGGATTATATCGTTGAACATAAATTGGCTAGTGGCTCACCAGGGGTTTGCCTTTCTGTCACATCATTGCTAGACCATTGCAACATCAAAGCTCATAATTAAACAAAAACAGAAAAAGAAAGAAAAAACAGATAAAGACAAGTATGCACAAAAACATCTGTTGAACTTTTTTTTATCATTCCTAGCTGGCAGCTGTGCAATATTATTGAGATTTGCAGTCCTATGAACCTAGAGACAGATTGTACCTAACCAACCAAATCATTGTAGGCAGAACAAAGACAGAATGGAAATATGATTTCCAAAAATGAGTCTCACCCATAATAATGTGCTTTTATGAACAGAATATAGTGTGTTTGTCTATGTAATGTAATTTATTGTAACTGTTCCCCTCCAGCTGTCTTCATTGTATTTAATGGAGAGCTATGGGTAGATTGAACGCCCCCTCTCTTGGTATGTATACGCAGAATGAAACAAAGATACAATGTTATCATACAATGCTGCATATGGCAGGTGAACAGAAATATATATTTCTTGCCAAGTGCCCTGTTGTGCGCTAATAGGCCTCAACAGAATTTGAGCCATATCTACGGATTAGACTGGGCCTTGTTTACGATAATTGCTTTGTTGACATCTACAGTTTCAGGTGTCATGTGCCTTAGGAAATCTGAAGTTGAACAGTAAGGTTTAAATGGCCATTGTATTATGAGCTTGAATCACGCTGGGTAAAAGTTATGGGCTCAAATCATTCTAAGTTGTATCCTCACAGGAAGCCTTGAATCTAGTGCTATTAAATATGGAAATCAATCATTCATCATCATTATTTTTTTTTATCACTTGTAGTTTATTGAATTTTGCACAATAAAAAAAATTATACAGAAACCAGAAAAGAAAACAACATATAAACAACATATAAACAACAACATATAAACAACATCACACCGCCCTAGATAGTGGCGGTGTGATGACAGATGACAGGAGCATATCATTTTACAGGATGTACAATGACATAACAAACTTGTACCAGAAAAGAAAACAATAGATACTGGACTAGTCTCTACTCCAGATATTGGCAGTGTGATGGCAGATGACAGGAACATATACTATTACATGACATACCCTTACAAAACATATCAATAGCAATTGGACTAATGCAAGCCTCACAAAAACAAACCTAAACGAAGGAATGTCCCAGTACAGCCCAATAAAAATAAGTCCTGGCCAGTAAAGGGAGGGGCGGACAAAAGGGGAAGAAACCTAGGGAAAGAGGATGGAAAGAAAAAAATAATAAAGAAGGGGAAAGGGAGAGAAAACATCAAGATTTAGAAGAGAAAAGACCTTGAGAGAATTACAAGGAGCAGATAGCCCTCAAACTCCAGGGAGTAAAAATACTGGTAGCAAAAAGAGGATTATACCAGATGTTGATATGGGAAGAGAAGTTTTTAAAATCAAAGATCTTTTAACCTGTTTTACCAAAAATGTAATTTATCTTTTAAAATGCCCATGCGGATTAAAGTATATAGGTAGAACAACAAGACCGCTTAACCAAAGGATATAGGAACATATCCGAAACATACGTTTCCTTAAAAAACGTCAAACAAAATAAGAGGTGGAGATTTTAATCAAACCCTTGGAAAAGAAGAAATGCGTTTTATTTATAATTTTAACACACTTCAACCAACTGGTTTAAACGTGGATTTTGAGTTGTGCCATTTTATCTAATAATGTACTCTATGAAAAAATGTTTTTTAATTTTTAGTTATGTATGGTTTTAAAAAAAAATTATATTTAACTTTAACGAAAATGTTAGTTTTTATGAAATCCTCTAGTACATTTAAATGGTCCTTTATATATTTACTATGTTTCTATTGTAGTGTACTTCAATTTTATAATATATACTTCAACTATATGTTTAATATCTTTTAAGAAGTATGATACTTTTTAAATTACTATTTCCAGATCTACTCTTAACGAAAATGTTATTATGGAATATCGGCTACCGTTCCGAATACTAAAAACCGAAAAACGATTTTAAACTTTAACACCGAAAGGTGTTTGAGGAGGAAAAAAAAAGATTTTTTTTTTATATAACAACATTGCGTAATACAGGAAATGGTATGCCCATATATGGACACAGGAAACAAAAACAACAGCTGTGGACTATTGAGAATTTTAACCCCTTCGCGACCTTTGCCGGTTCAGGACCGTCATGACAAGAAGGTCACTAAATGACCTTTGACGGTCCTGAACCGTCAAAAAGTTAAATAAGCTTAGAAAGTGATCAATGATCACTTTCTTCGCTTAAACGGCCTTGCTGCAATGCCTCGATGCAACGCCTCCCCGGGGCGTCAACAGCCGCCATACATTGTATGGCGGCGGACGCCCGTTTTAAAAGCGTTTAGGAGGCGATCAACGATCGCCTCCTAAACTTAAATGGTGTCGCTGGAATGCCTCGATCAGGAGGCATCCAGCGACACCAAACACTTACCTTTAGGTGGGCTGTGACCGCTCCGGAGAGCGGTCACAGCCGCAGCTGCCGGTGATCTTCGCCATCAAGTAAGATGGCCGCCGCTCTGTAAAAAAAAGAAACAAGAAAAAGTTTGCTAGATGGTCTCCAGACCCTCTAGAGAACTGGCTCCACTTGCTGGTTGAATACAGGTACTGCATTCAACCATGCAAGTCAATGGAGCCCAGCTTTCTAATCACTATGTGATTAGTAAAATATTCAAAAAAAAATAAAAAAAATAAAAAAATGGAAAAAAAAAAAAAATGTGCTAACATTTAAAAATAATTATGCAGTGATGTCACTAGATGAACCATCCAGTACCAGCAAAATGTGTAAAAAAAATATAAAAAAAAGTATTAAAAAAATAAAAAAATAAAGTTTATTATTTTGAGCAAGTGCTAAAATTTCTCAAAAATCTCAAAGAGTTAAAATAAAAGCACTTCAAATACCCAAGGAGTGTCTAATATATTAAAAAAATGGCTGATGGGGTAAATTGGAGTGGCCTAGCTCACAGATAGGGCATAGGTACAGACTGACCAAAATGGAGAAAAAAAGCGCACTTCCCAAATGTGGCATTTTAAATCTGAAACAACCCGACAAACCCATGCATGTCGGGTATCACTGCACTCAGGAGATGTTCCTGAACACATATTGGGGGGTTGTTTGACAGTGACATATACCAGAACCTGTATATCTATAACTAAAGTACAATTTGTGTGAAAAAAATTACTATTACAAAGTTTGACAAAGTGTAGTTCTATAATTGGTGCATGGAAAGGGTTAAAATAACAGCATTCGGAATACCCTGGGGTGTCTAGTTTTCCAAAATATATGGTTTGAATGGGTTAAATTGAGTTAACCGGCTTCAAAGATATTCCAAAGAGGAGATGGAGGCAGAATGACCAAATGACCACCTGAATTACGCATGCCCCAAAAGTAGCCTTTTACCAGCCAAACAATCTGACAAACCCATGCATGTGGGGTATCGCTGTACTCAGGAGATGTTCCTGAACACACATTGGGGTGTTGTTTGATAGTGACATATACCAGAACCTGTATATCTATAACTAAAGTACAATTTGTGTGGAAAAAAAAATAAAAAAAATTACTATTACAAAGTTTGACAAAGTGTAGTTGTATAATTGGTGCATGGAAAGGGTTAAAATAACAGCATTTGGAATACCCTGGGGTGTCTAGTTTTCAAAAATATATGGTTTGAATGGGTTAAATTGAGTTAACCGGCTTCAAAGATGTTCCAAAGAGGAGATGGAGGCAGAATGACCAGATTTGTTAAAAAAGATTTGGAAATCATAAAACGCTGCTTGTACTTATTGCCCTATAACTTACAAAAAACAGCAAAAAAACATAAAAACATTGGGTATCTCTAAACTCAGGACAAGTAGTAGAATCTATTTAGCTAGTTTTTTTACTTGCTTTTTTAGGAGAGTAAAAGATTTTTCAAATAAAAGTCATAAAATGTCTTTTTTTTCAATTTTTCACCATGTTTTTTTTATTTTTTTTATAGTAAATAAGATGATACGATCAAAATAATGGTATCTGAAGAAAGCCCATCTTGTCCTGAAAAAAACAATATATAACTTATGTGGGTACACTAAATGGGTGAGGAGAAAATTACACCTGAACACAAGCACCACAAAAGTGTCAAAACAGCCTCGGTCCCACAGGGTAGAAAACGAAAAATGAGCCCGGTCCTTAAGGGGTTAAGGGGTTAAGAGTTTGGACTGGATTTTAGTATAAAAAGGCAATATTTACGATGGAAGCTCATTACACTAGCTGAGGAAGTCATGGACTGACAAAACGCGTCCCAGTGAACGTATTAAGCACTTTTTATCACAATTTATCTTATTTATTTTAAGTGTTTATTATTTTTTTAAAAATTGAATTACTTGAAGTATCAATAAATTGTTTAAAAACTTTTAAATTAATACAAAACATCTTGAGTGATTATTCTCAGAAAGGGGCTAGGACACCGCCTTAAGAGTGTCCATATGTGTCTTTTATGAGCCTAAATTTTTAATTTGGCTCTGAATACGGTGAGCAGACTGTGTATAGGTTTTAACACTTTCAATTTATAAAGTGATTTTTTTGCACTATGATGTCTCTCTCTGCCTTTTATATTTCATACGATATCTGCATTTGAGAGACATTGATTGAAAACCTCTGACCGACCTATGCACGCTTGAAGTATTTTAAGGTTACTTTATAATCTATAGATTTAATATTTCATAAGCGCTTGGTTAGAGAAATACTCTTTTATTGTTTTACATTTGTACTATTGCATATTTAGTTGGGGGAGTTTTTATATGCACTTTTAAGAGCTTCTCACCGTAGCAGCTTATTAACTATTATTGGTTATCTTATATCTGTTATTTTAAGCGCAGCCTTTTTTTACCTCTTTTTGATCTGTAGATGTATAAGGCTGCCCCACAAATACCCCAAGGAAGTGGTGAAAAGCATCTAACCTAGAGGGACAAGTATGATTTAGCTTCACATCAGGAACTGAAGCTTATACATTATTAATAAAAAATAAATAAAAAAATAGAGCAGGAGAGGAATAATTAGCCCCTAAGGACCACAGCAGGACTGAGTCTTCATTGGAGTTAAAAGGGACTTAAAGTGAAACTGTCACTCATAAAAACAGTTCTAAAAAAGTGTTAACCTAGCATTTGATACTCAAATGATAAAAGTTCTCATATTTGACAGTTTCTTTGTTACTCAGAACAAAGAAGCTGATATCCGCTTGCAGTTGAGTTCTAGTGAATGTAGGTTTATATGAATTTAACTCCATATATAAAATTTCTATTTTATGGAATACATTTGGGTGACTTCTTAAATTTCTAGTTAAATAGAAAGTGCGATAGAATATTGTTTTTCTGGTGCTAATTTATACAGTGACTATAATCATTTTACAAGTTGTAACTATTGTCCTTTCAAAAAGATCATAAATTTTTCAGGAATGTTAGGTTTTTGACTCTCATATATGCAGGGGAGGGCTGGCAGCTTCTGGTCTAGGGGCAGGTAAAGCCATTTGTCCCTATTAGCCCTTTGCTCCCCTGGTAACTAACATACACACACTGGTGCATATTATTAGTAGTAGTATTATTATCTTTTATTTATATAGTGCCAACAATGTAAGCAGCACTTTATACAATACATATATTCAAGGGGTCTGACAAGACAAGAATGGACAGACTAAGACAAACCGATATATTAGTTGGAGAGCCCGGCTCGCAAGCTTACAATCTTGAGGGAATGGGGTGAGGACAAACATAAGGCACAGAGAAACGCACACTTACACATACACATTATGCGTAATATATATGGATATTATAGAAAACTTTTAATATGTCAATAAAGATGACCAAGAGGTTCTTACCTGTTGCCAAATTCTTTGTTTCTATCACTAATAAAATATAAATATATATTCTTGGAAAAGCTAATGGAAATTAAAGTTTATTCACAATACTTACAAAATTGCAGGTGTATTCACTAATTCTATGTAGCTCCATGAAATCATCGGTCCAGATGGAGTATAATATCTGGCACTCTATCCTCACAGTGGCTTTAGAATGACCTCTGAATTATCACAAATGAATGGTGGGGAAAAAAAGAAACTTTAAATTTTTAATTTTCCAGATTCTGTAAGGATTAATTTAACATTAAAGTAATTCAAATATAACCCATCAGAAAGCTCTGATGTCTGTATGTTAGTAGATTAGAATGACTAGAGACGAAAATATGCATTTTTAATATAATGCTTTTAGAGATGCTTTGCTAATTTCCTATGAATGAGTGATAATAGCTGACAACCGCATAAATCATTTCATCATTTTCTTTAGAGGAGAACAAAGGTCATCTCTGAGGTATGCTTCACTCAGATATCGCACGTTCTATGGAGACAAAAAACAGTGTTATAAAATACGAATATGTAAATTTCAAAGATATTCGATATTACTCTGTTTTCTCGACGGTCGTCATGAGCCTGGGTATAACTACTATTAGATATATATGTATATATATGTATATATAATATGTATGTGTTTGTTGTCTGCCACTCTATTACCTGGCCCATTTGATTGGGTTTGTCCCCAGTGCTGAAAGTTGCCAACCCCGGCGTTAGCTGTTAAGTGATTATGGAATAATGGAAATTGAAGCATCGTTTACTATTAATAGAACTGACTTCTCATGAAATCCATTTGGTCCAAGGTACATAACACTTGTCACAGAACATGAAAGACACTGTTTGCTCTAATGCCAGATGGAGCCATACTTAAAATTGTCTTAGTACGCCAAGTACGGAGACAAGCCAAGCCTACATCTGACTCAATGCCCTTAGGCAGACATTCAAAAGGCAATCCTCTCTCAAGACACCTAAAAAGAAACTTTAAATGCCCTTTGACATGCTGGAAAATTTTTGCACAGATTGAGTAAATTCTCTGAAAAGAAAGGCATGTGGAATATTTTCCTCTAAAATTGAATTACATCTCAAGGTTAACTAATACAATTTTTGAAGTAGCATACATATTTTACAAAACAATCCATCGCCCTTAGTCTCCATGGCTCAACGACCACCTAAATCTCTTTCTGTCATTCCTCATTATTCACCTGTCTTCCTATTCATCTGGATAGTTCTTAGCTGATGCATAATGTTTTCTTATCAAACAGATGTGTCTACTTGGCGATGACACAATTCACTTAAATAAAACATTCCTGTTTCAACAACATATTAAAATAAAGTAATGTGAACGAGAAGTCTATGCCTGATCATAAAAATAATTACGTTGCGTTACACGATTAAAGAAAATGACTCGCCAATATCCAGCGCTCTCTGCTGAGCAGAAGAAGGAGTTGGCAGACATTGCCAAACAAATTGTAGCTGACGGGAAGGGGATCCTGGCTGCTGATGAATCTGTGGGGAGCATGGCTAAACGTTTTACCGGGATTGGAGTAGAGAATACCGAGGAGAATAGACGCCTGTACCGCCAGCTCCTCTTTAAGTGCGATGATTGTATGGAGAAATGCATCGGCGGCGTCATCTTCTTCCACGAGACGATGTACCAGAACGGCGATTGTGGAACCGGCTTTGTCAAGGTGATCAAAGATAAAGGCATCCTTGTAGAGATCAAGGTAGACAAAGGTGTTGTTCCTCTTGCTGGCACCAATGGAGAAACCACTAAAGGTTTGGATGGATTGGCAGAGCGTTGCGCTCAATACAAGAAAGATGGAGCTGACTTTGGAAAATGGCGCTCTGTTTTGAAAATTAGCTACACTATGCCATCTTCCCTTGCAATCATGGAAAATGCAAATGTTCTGGCTCGTTATGCCAGTATTTGCCAACAGAATGGAATTGTCCCCATCGTGGAACCAGATATTCTTCCTGATGGAAACCATGACCTGAAACATTGCCAGTATGTGACGGAGAAGGTGCTTGCTGCTGTATACAAGGCTCTGAGTGACCATCATGTGTATCTGGAGGGGACACTACTGAAACCCAATATGGTAACAGCTGGCCACGTTTGTCCTAACAAGTACACTTCTCAGGAGATTGCCATGGCTACTGTAACTGCTCTGCGGCGCACCGTGCCTCCTGCAGTACCAGGTGTTTCTTTCCTGTCTGGTGGACAAAGTGAAGAGGAAGCCTCTATTAACCTTAATGCAATTAGCAACTGTCCTCTGGCTCGGCCTTGGGCCCTTACTTTCTCCTATGGATGTGCGCTGCAGGCCTCTGCACTCAACGTCTGGTGGGGCAAGAAGGAGAACGAGAACGCAGCTACAGAAGAGTTCCTGAAACGTGCAAAGATTAATGGCTTATAGCCTGCGGCAAATATGAACATGATGCTTCCGGAGCTTTGGCCCCAGCCAGTCCCTGTTTGTGGCCAGTCACGCATACTGATCTCTGCCGTCTACTTGGCACCGACGCATAAGACGCCTCCACCGCATCCCTCCTACAAGTAGCATCTTCGTGGACACCCAAGCAGCAAAATGTAAACTAGCAGACCCAACATCTCCTTTATAATGTGAGCACCTTGCAGCCTGGTCCTGAAGGGAGGAAAGACCGGTTTTAGCACAAGTGTAGTGGCATTACGTGCTTGGCTGTGTACTAATCTTCCTAACAGAATGTTTATTTTTAAATGGTTCACTTTTATTGTCCAGGCATCTTTTCTAGTTCTACTGATACTAACACTTTGAGAAGGTAACTATTCTAGATAGTAGAAATGTGTTTAAATTCAAGGTTGGATGAATGTTCAGCATAGTCATGCACTGTAGCAAGCACCTGTAGTGTTTGACACGTGGCAGTCCTCTAGAGCCCCTTGGCTCCCATCTAAGGGCCTGTTCTGTGAAGGATGTTGCACTTTATGGTTCACATGTAATGTGAGTGTGAGTGGCTGTGCAATACTCCTATGTAAGAAGCAAATCCTTGCCACAGCTTGGTGGAGTTTATCCACTGGTATGGGTTCTTGGCAGAGGGGGTGATAACTGTGCATATTCGTGTTTTGTGTCTTGCTGTATGCAACTGATACACCAAATAGTAAAATAAATTCTATTTTAAATAAATAAAAAAGTAATAATAATTATGTAAATTTCTAATGCACGATGAATTCACATTTAATTATAGGAACATTCATTATGTCTCCTAATCAAAGGGAAGACTAGCATTTCAGTAATTGTCACTAATGCAGGAAAAATTAATGTATTTCTTTTTTCCTAAAACAATATAGCTGTTTGGCGAAAGAAGGCTTTACACATTTACATGTCTTTTAATAAAACATAATGCTTTGAGGTGTGGGTGAACAATTTTTCCAGCAAATGGATCTCAGTGGGTTTTTTGCAGTTAATCTCCTATTTGTATTATTTTCTTTTGGCCCACATAAAGCAATATTGGTGCAGCATTAAAGGATATATACCAAAAATACTAACAACACCCATAACATTGGATATCTGCTCAAAACACATTATGGCAAATCTATCTATCTATCTATCTATGTATCTATCTATCTAATGCAACCTTCATGAATCTTAATAAGTGAAATAGATATTGTCCTATTAGTCCAAGAGAAAATTACGTATTTAGTCTTCTGTTTTGGATGCAAACTTGCAAAATACGCCAAAATAAATACCACATTCTCCTACAGAGCTCCCCAAATGGGGAAGAACCTTTGAAAAATCTCAAGTCTCTTTTCTGTTTAAGATCTTAACTATAGTACAGTAATAAATAGATATCAGGAGTTTAAAGTTGCTCCCATCTTGGTGGAAACCAACATTGTACCATTTAGAAGTTCTAACATGAGGCATCTATGGGTCATATTATGAGCATTTCTAGACAAACTATTAAATATAGGAACATCAGCCAGCACATTCAGTGAGTATCCACGGTCCCTGCTCCACATTAAGGATTTCCTTCTTACGTTAAACCACAGAAACCAACAGAATATACACTCAAAAAACTGTAAAATTTATTAGGAGTCCGACATGACTAGAAATTTGCTTCAGCTTTTCAGTTCCCTGTCAGAAATTCTCAGAAATGTGTTCCCATTGCAGTTCATTAACAAAAGCCATTGAACATAAAAGCTTTGGTATAATTCATGAACATATAAAGACCTTACAGTCATACAGTTCTGTAACACTTTAACAATGGACAACCTGCCCTTATTTCTGTATTTTCAATTATAGCTGATATGTCAATGGGCACAATTCAATTCTAACTAAAACACAATAGAAATGCTAACTCATCCGGTGATTATATTGTGATATAATACCACATTTAGTTGCTGGAAATGTTGGAGTCTTTAGTAGGTTCTGAGACCTCCGAGATTTCTACTTCAGATAGAAACATCTTTTTCCATGCTAGCCGAGTACACGGTATCAATTTTAACTAAAGACTCCATCATCTCTTAGGCTAATATGACTATATCAGCTTTCTTTCTAGAAACATTGATAAAACCAACATTACCTTCTCAATTAATTAAATAAATTATTTTGAATTAATCCACTGAACATACAAAATTGTCCATATGTTCTATTATTACTTTGTACCAACATCAGAGAAAAGAAGTCTTTACTCAACATTGGTAAACCTCGGACATGCATTTCTTAGTTAGACCTTACTCTAAATGTGGAAGGCTAAGCCATAAGGTTAATTCTTATGCATTGTTGACAAATTCTCATGAACTGACGTTTTGACATAACTGC